>NC_091318.1:23323047-23443047 GCF_038502225.1 Cherax quadricarinatus
TACAACCCCATCTATAAATATATTAAACAACCAGGGTGACATCACACATCCTTGTGTAAGGCCTACTTTTACTGGGAAATAATTTCCCTCTTTCCTATGTACTCTAACTTGAGCCTCACTATCCTCGTAAAATCTCTTCACTGCTTTCAGTAACCTACCTCCTACACCATTCACCTGCAACATCTGCCACATTGCCCCCCTATCCACCCTGTCATACGCCTTTTCCAAATCCATAAATACCACAAAGACCTCTTTAGCCTTATCTAAATACTGTTCACTTATGTATATATATATATATATATATATATATATATATATATATATATATATATATATATTTATATGTATATATATATATATATATATATATATATATATATATATATATATATATATATATATATATATATATATATATATATATATATATACATAGCTTTTTTCCATCAGTTTATTAATTTTATCTAATTCATTCAAGAATTCTTCAAATTAATCGTTCAATAGAATTCGCAAGGGCGTCTGTCTTGCACTGAATAGTCCACATAGGTTTAGCCCTTCTCGTCAAGTTTGACAGAGAAAAAGTGCTATGCCTTTTTCTGTTTCCATCTCATTGGCAACTCATCTAAAGAGACTTGGAGGACTAATCTCATGCGAGAGTTGATTACTCTGAGAGACGGTCAGCGAGTGTGTAATTTTCAAGTAAATGAGATAAATGTACACCTTTGTTCACTCTGTGTTCAGGGGAAAGCGACGTGAAAAGTTGGCTACTTTACTGTAAATTGTGAAGACTTGTTTCAGAAGAGCGTTCTCCCGATAAGGTCCATGGCAGTCGGATCGAAACGTCGTGATGCGTTTCTCTCTCCTATGTGCTGGTTATTTCTGTATTGTTCTAGTCACGGTATTGTGTCTTGTTTGTTCTTTAAGGTAAGACTTGTTTTGCGACATCTTGATCCATCCCTCATCAGGAAGGCAGCGATTAGCGGATGGAAGATGGCCTCAACCCCCCCCCCTTATGCATGTACTGAATGACCCCTTACGGGTTCAGAGCAGTACGTTATTTGGATCCACGTTTTCTGCAGATTACTGTGAACTGATATTCTGAGTATAAACATTCTCATTATTCCACTACTTATTTTGATATAAATGCTGAAGTAGGGACTCTCTGGTTTACACTACAAGAGGCTGCGTCAAACGTTGGTTTTAATTTGATAATACATCTCAAGAAACGGGTAGGATTCGAACCCATGGCGATCCAATTCTAAAATTAGTTGGCTAATGCATCAGCCACTGTATCATGCCGGGCTATTATATATCACTAGACTTAATAATACATGACTATTAGACCCTTGTATTCATTTTTAAGCCAAAAAATGAATACAAGGGTAGAAGAAATTGGACATTTTCCAGATAGGCTCTTGATTTCGTAAACACCTTTCCCTCCACACGACTCTTGCTCTGCCCTCAGCACCTCTGTGCTCGTGTAAGCATTATAATATTAATAATATTAATAATGACTGACCAGCTGTATGTTTAATTGGTTAGTGACGCAGTAGGGAAAAAATAATACTCGCTTCTAAACACATGACAAATTACTTAAAAATCACTTTGCAAATTAGATCATAAGAGAAAAAAAGACTAACGAGAAGAATTAAGCCAAAACAGTTCACTAAAAGCGACAATAAAATGGGTAAAAATATTTTCATTTACATGTATTAACAGTTTCAATTTGTATATAACAACAAATTCCCTAAGTAATTACACGCTGAAAAATGAATATATACCGCCAAATGAACAATCATATTTCCTCACTCATCAAAATATTTTATTGTGATATTTACAAAAAAAAAAAAATTTACATAATCCCTATTTGTAGCATATTACAGCGAGTGATGACGGTGGTGATGCTCCCGTGTTATTGTATATCAGGCTCTAAAAGTGACGTGGTTACACAGACACATCAGGCAGTGTGGTGAAAATGCAGTACGAGACTCCTGGGAACTGTGCTTGGTGGTGGATGGTAGTGGTGGTGTGAAATGTATGCGTGCGTGTATGTGTTTGTGTGTGGGGGCCTCGAGGAATTGATGATGGTTTGCGGCCGTGTTGTGGTGGGTGGTGGTGGATGATTTATCGAATTGTTTTTGCTCTGATTCTACTGATGTTTAACTGGGGTGAGTGAGGATGTTGGGTGGATGGTGTGCTAGTGCAAGCAGGTTTAATATGTATATGTGTGTGTGTGTGTGTTTGTACATATATATATATATATATATATATATATATATATATATATATATATATATATATATATATATATATATATATATATATATATATATATATATATATATATATATATACATGTATATATGAATGATATTTATTCTTGACCTATTTACAATCTAAAATGCTTAAGCTAATAATTATTCTTTATTAATAACGATGTTATTGTCAGCTTATTTAGTGTTTGTATACGTGTATTTGAGGAACACAACTTAAGAATAGCAGCATTTAATCTTGTTTGTTCCACGTACTTGCAGTAAAACTCTACACACCCATGATTATTCAGATTCAAAAAATTTCACTCACCGATTAGTTGCCGTGTTATTCAGTGGATAACGCGTCGGTCTGGAGTTTTACGACTCTCTGACCGCGGGTTCAAGCCCCGCCCGTGGTACGGTTTGTTTGAAATCGTGTCACTACGATTTCGTGAGTCAAGTGACAATACCGACAAGTTAATAAAGACACTTGAGCAACATTTGGCTATCTTTATTGCTAAAACGTATTTGCCGGCTCAGCAGGCTTCTTCAGCCGAGTATCGGGGTAATTTTTTTTATTACAGGGGACAGTCGAAGATGCGACACCGAGAGTAAGATCCTCTACTAGTTACAACTAGGTGCCAACAGACTGACTTACTGACTATCTCTCTCTCTCTCTCTCTCTCTCTCTCTCTCATTCCCCAGCTATCCTCACTTCCTTAGCAGACCTATGATTCAAAACACATTCTCTATTTGTTTCTTAAAGAGTTATTTAGCTCTCAAAAGAAGCAATTTAGTGCGGGTAGCTCTGCCAGTCCACCTTGGTCGCCTTCCACTAAAGCTGCCTGCTGAAGGCAACTGCTTGTCCGGAATTAAATAATCTTGTCGGCTTCTAAAGGCTGGAGCTCAGGGATTTATTTTGGAATTCTCTGAAATTGAGTTTTTCTAAAAAATTTGTTTTTGTCGCCTCAGTTTTGTCTCCTCATTTTTTGTTTCATAATTTTTCCCATTTCCTCTGTTTTTCCTTATGCCCTTTTACTTCATTTCTTTATTTGTTAATTTGGCATTTTATTTACACACACACACACACACACACACACACACACACACACACACACACACACACACACACACACACACACACACACATATATATATATATATATATATATATATATATATATATATATATATATATATATATGTATATATATATATATTACTTGCAGGATCTTTCGCAATAACTTTTTTATTCATTAATCGAAATAATAAAAAAGAATGTGTGTGCATATGTGTGTGTGTGTGTGTGTGTGTGTGTGTGTGTGTGTGTGTGTGTGTGTGTGTGTGTGTGTGTGTGTGTGTGTGTGTGTCTAAGTCTAATTAGAGTATAATGAAATATAATGCTGAAGTTCAAACTGTGCAAGCTAAACTAGGTTACACACACACACACACACACACACACACACACACACACACACACACACACACACACACACACACACACACACACACACACACACACACACACACACACACACACACACACACACGAGATTATTAATCACACTAGTTAAAATATTCACACTTACGTCAGACTGAGAAAAAACACGAATGTGTATAAAGAAATAAAGAAAAAATAATGCAAATATTGCGATATAAACAAATTATCGTCCATAATAAAGAATCCTAATATTTTTTTATTGTACAAACCAACATTGTCAACAATGATTGTCAAAACAATTACACGACAATACATGACATTTTTTTCCAAATTATATCTCGTTAATTTTCAACAATTTTAATAATCCGAAACCGAATTTTTTTTTCACTGACGTCAGAAAAATTCCTCCACTGGCAGTGATGGGTTTCTAAGTTATTCTCTCTGATTAGTCTCGCTTGTTTTTTCTCTGTACATCTGTCTGTCCCTCTCTTTCTGTCTCTCTCTCTTATTCTGTATAGTTCTACAGGGGTTCAACTAAGCACTCTGAGCACGCTGAGAGTTTCTCTCCTACCTTATCTTATTTCACATCAAGCCCCTAGACATATTTTTATATTTCTGTTTAATATATAAAATTTTATATTATATATTCAGATAGCCCATCTATATAATGCAGTGAAAGTATTTAATAATAGAAATGATAATAATAATAATGTGACCCATTCACTTCAAAATTTGAAGTGCTGTGTGTTAAGTGATGCTCTTATGCATACCACTGTTGTAACATGTAGTTATTTGAGTTACTGTCACCTTCCTGTCAACATGAACCAGTCTGGCCATTCTCCTCTGTTCTCTCTCATTATCAATAGGTCGCCCAAAGAACTGCAGCTCGCTGGATATTTTGTGTTTTTCACACCATTCTCTGTAATCTCTGGAGACTATTGTGCATGAAAATCCCAGGAAATTAGCAGCTTTTGAGATGCTCGAACCACCCAGTCTGGCAACAACAATCATTCCACGATTAAAATCAGTAAGGTCACATTCCCAGTTTTGATGTTCGGTCTGAACGACAATTGATAGTTTCCTCTCACTGGAGAAATTACCATCTCCCAGTATCAAGGCACCTTCTTCCCCTTAAGGTAATAGCTGTCTGATTGATAACTACTCCAGCTTAATAGCTGAGGACTAAACTAGGAGTTGATAGTCGGAACATTGGAGTCAGTAGTATTAGTAGATGTTAATGATCTGGAACGGTTACTCCCAACGCTTCCATCAGATTACACTCTGTTTTCCTATGGAATTACTAGCATTAAAAAATGAAACCCGTATCACCATCGCGGTGTCTGACGGAGTTATAGTAGCATTTTCAATGCTGATGCTACAGGGCACTTAAGCTTTGTAGTGTTTTAGATCTAGGGAGACCAGATTCCACGAATTCTCTTGCTGGTGGCGATATGGGAGTAGCGGTTCTCGTCAGTCTTATCAGCTTCTGCTGAGCGACTCTTCTTTCCAGGGTATGTTCCGATTTTTCTAAATTGGCTTGGGACGAACTCAAAGATTTTATAAGCGCAATGGGCGGTTTCCTTCCCTGGAAGATCCTCTCGGCAAGCTTGCAATACAGATAAAGAGTACACTAACTGGGTTAGCTCTTTAATTCTTTAATATCTCTCTCTCCCCCTCCCCTCTCTCCCTCTCTCTCTCTCTCTCTCTCTCTCTACCCCCTCCCTATCCACCGGTTCGTGACCTTCCTTGGCCATAACACATAAGATTTTGGCCTTCTTCATTTTCGTCAGTAAAAGCAAAGTAATTATGCGTAATTTGGACGATCCCTAATGAGAGGTGTGCCGGTGGAATTAATATTTTTTCTTAATTATAAGTCTGGAAGATTGAGATGACCGACGCTTGAAAACAACGATGACGAAGACTTGAAAACGACGATCGAAGCTTGATAACTGAAGCTTAAAGCCGAACGACGACGGTGACTCGATTTAAAATTTAGCTGCAGTTATTGCAGTTACCATTACAGCTGTCATTAGAGCTATCACTTCTATCACCATAGCCTTTGTCAGTATATTTGCTGTGTTTATAGCTAGGGATCAGATCAGCTGTTGTCACTACAGCTGCTGTCATTATAACTCGTATCACTGTAATAGTTGTTAGTATATCGGTTATGTTTATAGATACAGTTAGCATAAATGTTGACACTAGAGCTGCTGTCCATATATCTTCTAATACTCTTCATTATTCATAACATTCATTCTGAACCTAACAAAAAAATATATTTATTCATGCTTGTTTATTATTAAATTATTGTAAACGTATCTCAAATATATTTAGTTGGATTAGGCTAAATTAAATTGGGCGTTATAATAAGGTTAGGTAAATTTTGTTAGGTTCTTTTGGTACAAAATTATTAATTTTTACATTAACATAAATGAAAAAATGTATCTTTAAACGTATAAGAGAAAATTTTTGAAAGGACTTAATTTTAAATGAGTTCTTGCTAATTGAGAATTGAGTGGTTTTACCTATTCGGCACGGCATATATATATATATATATATATATATATATATATATATATATATATATATATATATATATATATATATATATATATATATATATATATATATATATATATATATATATATATAATATATATGAATGGTGAATATTTATTGCCATGACTGCTGAGTGATCTCGCTTTCCTACCTACCTACTGATGGAAGATAGGTAGGTGAAAGTTCTCTTTAAATCTCACAATTTCATTTCACTAACAGCACAGGTAATCCTCCCACCTTTTCGTTGATTATACGAGGCAGGTTCTTCATGTATCTCATTAATATACATGCTCTTTATATTATTAGTCCCGCTGTTTCAATGCTAATTCTGTGTTTAAACAGGGTCTGCAAATACCGTTTATTTCCAGGGTAAATTCCAGTGTGCACACACGACCTCAGGACCTGACCTCGTCTTTAGTAATATTAAAAACAGGAGTTTTTTTTTTATTATTAAACGATGCGGTCTTCAACTGTCAGTATAATGAGTGAGAGAGAGAGAGAGAGAGAGAGAGAGAGAGAGAGAGAGAGAGAGAGAGAGAGAGAGAGAGAGAGAGAGAGAGAGAGAGAGAGAGAGAGAGAGAGAGAGAGAGAGAGAGAGAGAGAGAGAGAGAGAGAGAGAGAGAGAGAGAGAGAGAGAGAGAGAGGCAGAGAGAGAGAGAGAGAGAGAGAGAGAGAGAGAGAGAGAGAGAGAGAGAGAGAGAGAGAGAGAGAGAGAGAGAGAGATCCTGGTAAGATCCATGAGACAATAATCTCAAGACAAATGACAGAGTTTTTTGACTACCACTCACTACTTTGTGATCGTCAATATGGCTTCAGGAAAGGTTACTCTGCTGCTGATTTGTTGTTAAACCTCTCCACTAAGTGGCACCAGTCACTGGATGAATCCAAAGTCAGCTGTGTGGTAGCACTGGACATTGCTGGCGCTTTCGACCGGTTGTGGCACCAGGGTCTCTTAGCAAAACTTCAAGCACTGGGAATTGCAGGCTCTACGCTATGTCTCCTCAGTGATTACCTTCATGGTAGATCTCTAAGTGTAGTTCTCAATGGAACGGAATCAGCAAGACATCCTATTGGGGCAAGTGTTCCACAAGGAAGCGTGCTGGGACCATTGTTATGGAATGTCTACTTCAACGACCTTCTTCATCTCATCCCAGAATCACATGCAGATGCAGACGACTGTACACTGACATTCACTTATCCAAGTGAAGAAATGCCAGCTGCTCTAAGCTACATCAATCACCAGCTGAGAGCTATATCAGCTTGGGGAAATAGATGGCAAGTAACATTTGCACCTGAGAAAACGCAAATGATGATCGTCTCTAGGCACCATGATGGTAATGCTGGTGCAGTAGTAAGGATGAATGGGAGGGTGTTGGCACCTGGAGAAGAAGTTGATCTCTTGCCTGGACCCATCCTGGATAGATCTGTCATTTCAGCAGAGCCTTCAACACAGGAGGGATGTGGGTGGCATTACTGTTATGTACAAGGCCAATATTGTCAAAGTACCCCATTTGGATCCATTTCGAGGACAGCGTGAAACAAGCTTTTATGCCACAAGACGGGCAGAAAGCAGCAACTTCACTCTGGCTGTACCCTTCTCCAGAACATCACTCCATCTGAGATCATATATACCCAGGATGACTCGAGTATGGAACACATTCGTACAGCATAATGATGTCAACGAGATAAAGTCAGTTGATCAAATGAAAATGCTGGCCCACAGATGTCTCCAACTTCATCCTGTTCCCTACTTGTATGTCTCATAACAATAAAAATGCTTTCAAATGAGCTGATGTAGGTAACAGCTCTTAGCTTGCCAATAAAGTTAGGAATCCTTAACCTGTAAATAGCTTGTCAATAAAACTAAGGATCCTTAACCTTGTCAAACCCTGTGTAAAAAAAAAAAAAAAAAAGTTTGTGTACAAAGATGGAACCCCATAATGGACACTCCTCTGTATACCTTAGAGTCAACGTACCTTCATTTTTCAAAGTTAATGCTCTGAACCAAGTTTCATCGTTCATTTCTGCAAGTTACCCATAAACTTACGAAGGAACCCCATAATGGACACTCCTCTGTATACCTTAGAGTCAACGTACCTTCATTTTTCAAAGTTAATGCTCTGAACCAAGTTTCAACGTTAATTTCTGCAAGTTACCCATAACTTACGAATACTGTTTTCTTTATTTCGAATTAGGTTTTGTTACGCACACTGACACTGGTATGGTATAAAGATTTGGAGACGATGTTTGACGCAGGTTAGAGCTTTATCATGACTTAATGACGCTCTCTCCTGAGCGAAACGTTGTCCAAATATAAGCCAGTTCTACAAACTGTATCATTATATCCATATTAGGGTGACACGCATATATTTTATCACGTATGAGCAAATTAATAAAAAAAAAAGCGTTGCGCCTAAGCTGTGTCTGAACAGCGCCAGGAAGCGCTCAAATCTGCACGCCTATTATCGGTGGTGTGAGAAAGGGTTGTTGGAACAGGTTGAGGTGGTCTACCGGCGAGCCTTCCAGCAACCAAACATGACGGAACATTTTCTGCGCCCACAGAATTACAAGACTGGCAAAAAAAAAAAAAAAGAAAAA
This sequence comes from Cherax quadricarinatus, assembly GCF_038502225.1. NCBI lineage: Eukaryota > Metazoa > Arthropoda > Malacostraca > Decapoda > Parastacidae > Cherax > Cherax quadricarinatus. The sequence goes on from NC_091318.1 coordinate 23,331,898, forward strand.
GAAAAAAAAAGGGAATTTTTCCCTGCAAAACGCCCAGACCAGGGAAAAAAACAAACAATTCATCCAAGGAGCGAGGTGTACATATGACCCTTGAGAAAATGTGATACACTCTTATTCTATCTTTCCTTTTTCTTCCTTCTCTTATTTCTCTTGCTCTGCTCTTCCTTTTTTTTTATTTTTTTCTATAACAATTCCGCTTTTGTATTTTTTTTCTAAATATTTCTTCATCTAAGTATTTTTTTTTTTTTTAAGAATTTTTTGTACTTAGTACATCATATATTTGTTCATGACATTTGTTAAGCATATTTGTTTACCAATTAATTCATTACTCAGTATATATTAATCATTTATTGGTTCATTTCAGTTATTCATCATAGTTTATCATCACATTTTTATTCATCATATATTTGACACACAACTTTCATATTTATATTTTTTCATTTGTGTTAGGTGTCCAGGAAGGGGGACTTTTCAGTGGTTACCCAAAAAAAATTTTGTATTTTCTTCCTCCAACTTTTCTATTTTCTTTTGCTCATATCTCGATAATCTCTGATCGGATAGAATTTAAATTCTGAACTCTTGCGTACGGTAACGAGGACCAGACTAAGAAGAATAGGCATTTATGGGTTCCCCATGACCAACGTTGTTGAAGCCATTTCCAGCATTCTGGAATCACTCCAATAACTTCCAACACTCAGTAGCGTAGCTACAGATATTCAAAAAAAAAAAGGTGCCTTAATTCGACGACGCCGGAGAGTGAAACTCAAATTTGTAGGTGCAAATTTGACCATTTTGTGAGTAACATTGAGTAAAATTATGGTTCCTGTTTATTCATAACTATCAAAGTATATACGTACCCATTTAGCTTAGTTTGTGTATAGGAAATTTGTCAATACAATAAAAACAATCTGTAAAATTTGACACTGTTGGCATTTTTATCAAATTCGGCTAATTTTAAAAGCATAAAAAAAATTTCTTTAAGGATTGTAGAGAATTTTTAAACTAATGTGAATGCATATAGAAAATTGAAAAATAATGATAACTCTCGTTTCATAATGTTTTTAAATACCCTGCGTTAAGTGGACCCTTCAATACTGAACGGCGTGACGTCAGAACCATCCATTTGTCGGCTGCAGTTTCCTCATATCATTTAAGGTTTCCTTTCATATCTTCAGAACGCCTTATCCAATCGGCTTCATATTTTAAACCCCTGGTCAACCATTACTAGGTGAAGCTTCGTAGAATAATTGAGATGAGTAAGTGATATCTGCTGATACTCATATTTACATACATACACACATGTATTATATACAAATGAAGGTGAAGATACATGCAGATATTTATACAGATATACATACACGTTTACAATTTTTTTTTACATTTTACTCCACCACCCTCCAATATTCCTTTTATCATGCACTGCGGTGGAGGAGGCTGGGCTTAGGGAATTAGGGATACCTTCTCTTGGATCCCGCAAAGGCATCTAGCCGGATGCCGAAAGACATCTAACAGGAAATATTTCTTATTTCTTAATAAAATAATTAGTTGAGCAATGTTTTTATATGGCTTAAAACATCATTATTGGGAAAGATTGTTATAACATTATTCAATATTGAGAACTGACACCAGGGTCAACTTGATTCTTGAAATGAGTCCTGTGAACTCTCATTTTCTACAATAAAATGCGGAGAGAACTAACTACACTGTTGTAGTCTGGGGCTCAGTTGGCCACACCATGCACAGAGCTTGTTACATCAGGTCCAGTGTTGGCCACACCATGCACACAGCTTGCCACATCAGGTCCACACCAGGCACAAAGCTTGTTCAGGAAAGAGTGGTGAGGTGCGGACCATCACAACCAGAGGACCGTCCTTCAGAGCGTCCACAGGCTATTCAGAGTCTTGGTGAGAGAAGATATATGCTGAATGGATATTGGCTCTCGTCCCAGGACTCGTGACCAGGAGAAGAAATCGGAAGCATTCCATCGGGAAATCGTCAGGGAGTAGGAGTTTTGTGTTTCCTACTAGGTAGCAGATTCGCGTCACAAGCCAGAGGTGTGACCCTATTTTCTTGCGAGTTCAAAACACTGAGGAGAAAAAATATTCCTATACTTCACTGGTCCCCGTGAACCCAACAATGACGGGGACCTGAATGAAAGTTGGAGCATATTGCAGTATTTAAAATCAATTTTTGGGGTTACTGAACCTTCGGTTCTTCCTGGTTCTTCCTTGATCACAACTCACAAAGCTCGTTAACTATGGGTGTTGTTTGTGTGATGCGGTATTCACACTATCCTAGACAAACGACTTCTGGATAGAACCACATTCGACTGTTGATTTTCAGGGGAAATTCTTCCTACCAAATACACTCCACCGTGAGAAGAGCAGTGTATTGGACTATGACTGGTCAAGAGCCAGCGGACCATAGTGGGCTTCGACGGTTAAGCCAGCGGAAGGCCTCGGTTAGATGACCAAAAGCTCCAACGGCGGGTCATCATCTGACTAAGACCCACGTCAGGAAACACCTGTCCTGTTTCCTGATGAACCTTATCTAACCTCGACTGGTTAATAGTTTAACCCCGAGGTAAGCAGAAGTTAATATTGATCCATATATATATATATATATATATATATATATATATATATATATATATATATATATATATATATATATATATATATATATATATGTCTGTATATATATATATATTGTACTTTCAGCAGGCATGCGTGAGCGTGTTTGATAGGAGTGAATGGAGACTAACGGTTTTTAATACTTGACGTGCTGTTGGAGTGTGAGCAAAGTAATATTTATGAAGGGGTTCAGGGAAACCGGCAGGCCGGACTTGAGTCCTGGAGATGGGAAGTACAGTGCCTGCACTCTGAAGGAGGGGTGTTAATGTTGCAGTTTAAAAACTGTAGTGTAAAGTACCCTTCTGGCAAGACAGTGATGGAGTGAATGATGGAAGGGTTGTTGAGGTGGTTCGGACATGTAGAGAGAATGGAGCGAAACAGAATGACTTCAAGAGTGTATCAGTCTGTAGTGGAAGGAAGGCGGGGTAGGGGTCGGCCTAGGAAAGGTTGGAGGGAGGGGGTAAAGGAGGTTTTGTGTGCGAGGGGCTTGGACTTTCAGCAGGCATGCGTGAGCGTGTTTGATAGGAGTGAATGGAGACTAACGGTTTTTAATACTTGACGTGCTGTTGGAGTGTGAGCAAAGTAACATTTATGAAGGGGTTCAGGGAAACCGGCAGGCCGGACTTGAGTCCTGGAGATGGGAAGTACAGTGCCTGCACTCTGAAGGAGGGGTGTTAATGTTGCAGTTTAAAAACTGTAGTGTAAAGTACCCTTCTGGCAAGACAGTGATGGAGTGAATGATGGTGAAAGTTTTTCTTTTTCGGGCCACCCTGCCTTGGTGGGAATCGGCCAGTGTGACAATAATAATAAAAAAAAAAATAAAAGCACCCTTCTGGCATAATATATAATATATATATATATATATATATATATATATATATATATATATATATATATATATATATATATATATATATATATATATATATATATATATATATATATTACTCTAATGTTCTGAAGCCTTCAAGACTACCAACGCACATTTTAAAGATTTTTAAGTAATTCTTTACTAATTTGCATAGCAAATTTCCTGCAACTCACCACCTTCAAATTAGTTAGAATTAAATTCACTCTCATACCAGCACAACAGGAACTAGGCCGATGAAAGTTCTTGCCACGTCAGTAAACGTAGTATATTTACTTTAAAATACACACCTGTTATGAAAGAAAGGATCGTATTAAATTCTCATCTCAACACTCATCTCTTTTATTATATAAATCATTCTGAAGGTACTTCCAAAGTCCACAGAAAGCTCCGAAGGGTGACCAGTCCACACGGGGGCTGTGACAGGTGAACAGCCCACAGGAGGTTACAGCAGGTGAACAGCCCACAGGGGTCTACAGCAGGTGAACAGGCCACAAGGGGGCTGCAGCAGCAGATCAAGAAGTTACAAGTCTTATATTTCACTCCAAACAGATAAAAAAAAAGAAGGAAACAAAGGAAAAAATTAAAGGTTTTGTCCAAGAAAAACGTGATAATAAATTCCCTTAATCCTTTTATATTTCACATCACAATAAAAAAAATCCGCTACATTATAACCTCCTGAAAAACTACAGTATAAATTGAAATGCCTAGAGTAAAATAGTAAGAAATATATATAGCCAAGACTAGAAAAGAAGAGATAAATAGAAAGTACTTAGGTAACTTAGGGAAGGATAATTAGAACAGACCAGAGGGAATATCAGATGCATGATTAAGATAGAATAATAAGTAAAATAATGAGAAATAAACAGCAAAGGCTAAGGTAAAATAGCAAAGAATACACTGGAAAGAAAGTGTAAAATAGGGAGTAATAAACAGGAAAGATTAGTGTAAAATAAGGAGAGATAAATAAGGGAGCTGAGTTGAGAGAAGAAAATTGAGGTGGAGGATAAATCTTGAGCAAATATTGCCGGGCATTGTTGGCTGACCACAAATATTGTGCACAGCCATCAGTATCTATTGTTGAGGTGTAGATGTTGATGTGGCAGCCTCTCCTTCCTTCATACCTCTTTGTCTCGTCTCTCTGTGTCTCCTTCCTTATCTTCGTATCTCAGTTTCCATATCTCTTCTGTTCATGTTTCCTTATCTGTTTATATCTCTAATTATATTCCTCCATATTTCAGTTTCCTTATCTCTCCTGTTGCCTTATCTATGTATCTCTTCCTTCAAGGGAAGGAGTGAAAAGGTGCCTTGAGGGTTGTGAAGAGCTCTTGATATGTGGAACTGAAGCTACAATTACCTTAAAATCAAACTTGATTACTTCCCATTCTCCAGGCGCTGTGTGACTCCTATGAGTCACACAGCGCCTGGAGTCCGGTGGTCACTCATACCTCAATACATCGGCATAAATGATCGATCTGGCACTATAACCTCCCAAAGAACAGCAAACAACTCGGTTACGACCAGCAAATAAAAGCAAACAACGCGGCTGCGACCACCTTTAAAGATGAAGTGAGGTCCTTGAACCACTTTGTTCACTATGAGCAGGAAATGCAAAGAGAGCAGAGCAAGCTGAGCGTTTCGCTCAAAGAGATCATTTGTTATTTGAGCAATACATTGTCTTAATACAGACTTGTTCTGCTCTATACATACTATCCATATTAGTACTCTTCCCTCCAATCATGACCACCATCAGCTGAATCTTCACCGTGTGGTCAAAACAAGTGACAAAAAGCACGAGTTTGTTAACTTCCTATCAACTGTGCGTCGGCCACGGAGGCCTTAATGCACATATACATTACCTTAAAATATATTTTAAGTCCTACAACGGGTACTGAAGTAAACCCTTCCAGAATATACATTAACTTACGCATCTTTGTGTACATGCCGTCAGTCAACAATTTTTAGTTTTAAGGTGAATCGACTGCACGTGGGTCATTAAGGTTGCAGTTTACTTGTGTAATAAAATCTGTAATATTTTATTCCCAATAAAGGAGAATGGGGTAAGTAAGCACTCAGTGTATAATGTATACACCTCTCAGTATTTACACCCCGTGTCGCTAAAACTGAAAACTCCGTGCAATATATAGGATGGTAACAGCTCGGGCTGTCTTCTCTAATAGCCGAAAATGGTGGTTTGGACAATGGGTGACCTGCTCTAAACGATAGTAATGATGGCAATATTTTGCAATCCTCACCAGTAGCTGCCGCTGCGTCTGGCAAAGGAAAACTGCATTACTGTGACTGTACCTTATAAATAAACATAAAATAGTCTGCAGATCGTCAGGGATAATTATATTAGATTTTTAACCTCTATAAATTATCTATTGGCATATTATAGGACTTAAATCATACACTTTACTTACACGGTTGAAAAAAACTACTTCAATTTCACATGGTTTTTAATTATGATTAGAGGAACTATAATACTAAATAAGGAAATAAATTAGCAGGTCTGATGAAAGACAGGCTGTCTCCCACCGAGGTAGCGTGACCAAAAAAAAAAAAAAAAGTAGATTCACCACCAATCAGTCACTAACTGTCTAGTCAGAACTTCGCAGACATAATTTAAACGATCCTTCGATAATGATACTGATCTTGTTCTACTATCAAGTGAATGTTACTATGTGTGGCATTCACATTCTGCAAAGCGGAATGTGAGAAAACATATCCATATGACGTTCTTATAGCTAATGTCATGCCTCTTGCTGTTATTTACAGTTTATGTATTCCTGGAATACATACTGGAAGTTATCCACTGATCTTTGGTATACCGCTTCACTAACCCAGGAAGCCACTGTGTCAACAGTAATACTTGTTTTGTATATATTGTTATAGCTCCATTTTATAGACAGGCTCCCTGGTCAAGCCTTAATTCACATGACCCTCGTTTGTACCCTGCACGTAGGCCGTGCCTGAGAGGCCTCTTCCTCGCTTTCGACTAGACCTAGGGGACAGGCAGACGAACAAGCCGGGCTCCGCCACGTATTTTTATATATCACCTCCATAATACGTTGTATTTGTTGCTCCGTAGTTAGCCAAAAATGTAAATAAATAAGTGCTCCTACATAGTCGACTGAAACGATGAAAAAGAAAGTCATTGAAATTTATTAAGAAAATTGAAAGTCGTAGTATACAGCCCCCCCCAAAAAAAAGAAAATAGAGAAGACCTATGCACTGTGGAAGTACTGCAGCAAGTGTTGGAGGTGGTGTTGCATGTGACTTAAAGGAAGCCAGGCAATGCATATATATTCGGGAAGGCGACGCTGTAGCGGACGTGAGCGTTGAGCTAAGAGGTGCTGTGCGTGTGAACGTCCTGGGAACACAGGACACGCACGCACGCACACTGCTGAAATGAGATCCAGAAGGTAGTGTGCATTACAACCAATGGAAAAATGTAGCATAATATGACACAATAGATGCTGCAGACGGGGCACTGCCAACACAACTTTCTTCCTGCAGCTGCACATAGTCACAAATGTTGAATAGACTCACATTGGAAACAAAAATGTTGAACTCGATGTTGGATGTGTGCGAAGCTAGGGAACGCAAGACCAGCTTGTACACTTGCTCACGTACGCGCATAAATGCATGCGCATGCGCGCACACAGTGGTGAAAATCCAACTTCAGATTATAAAATAGGAGATTCTGAAGAGAAGTTGCGAAGGTTGGTAAACGAAAGGAGTATATGTAATAGAAGGAAATTAAAAGCGAACACGGAGTAAGAGCAAGGTGATAAGAGTATTAAAAAATATAGGCAATGAGGGACTGGATATCAGACCGGAGGGAGTAAATGTGTTTCAATATTTGGTAGTGGGTTTGTCCGTTATTTTGTTACCTTCGTCAGTTCTATGAGCTGACGAAGGTAACAAAATAACGGATGGTGCACTGAAGCATCTGTGGAGACAAAGAACTTTATCTATTGAGGCAAATTAGTGAAATTACTAGTGTATAGTGGTACCGGCACTGTTATATGGGTGTAAAGTATCATGGGTTTAGAATGTTGTAGCTAGAAGGCTGGATAAGCGTGGAGGTCCCCCATTAGTGACGTACTAGTGAGATATTAGAAGCTAAACGTTTCAGTAACGTTATCCCTAATAACGTCACATGGTGGCAATATGTGAACATTGCCTTCCTCGTCGGAACACCATAAACACCCTTATAAAATAGAGGGATTCCTGGCTGGTGGTGCTGGTGGTGGTGCATTTTCTGGTGGAGCTGCTGTTGTCGTTATTATTGCTGCTGGTACTGTTGTTGTTGATAGTGGTAGAGGTGGTGCATGTTATGGTGGAGCTGTTGTTGTTGCTGTTGTAACTGGTGGTGGTGGTGGTGGTGCATGTTATGGTAGAGCTGTTGTTGTTGTTTTTGGTATTGTACTGGTGCTGTTGTTGCTGTTATTGTTATTGGTGCTGGTGCTGTTTTTGTTGTTATTGGTGCTGGTGCTATTTTTGTTGCTGTTATTGGTGCTGGTGCTGTTGTTGTTGGTAGTGGTGCATGTTATGGTGGAGCTGTTGTTGTTACTGGTGCTGGTGTTGTTGTTGTTGGTGGTACCGGTGCTGTTGGTAGTCGTGGTGGTGGTAGTGGTTGTGCTGTTGTTGTTGGTGGTGGTGTGGAGGAAGTAATTGAAGTGTGGCTTGCAAAGAAGCGAGTGTGATGAACGATGAAGGGAGGCATTACTTCTAACTTTTTATGAGGAAACTTGTTGACCCTTGGCGTGGTAGGGAAGGAGGGGCGGGTGGCAGCGGCGGAGAGATGGTGAGGGGGAAAGGTGGGGAGGAATATCAGCGGTGAGGAGTCGTGATGGCGGTGTTAGGGACGGAAGGCAGTGTCACTCCCCAGGCACTTCATGACCCCTACTACCTTAAGCCTTCAAGTGAATAATAATAATAATAATAATAATAATAATAATAATAATAATAATAATAATAATAATAATAATAATAATAAATGTGAGAGATGGTTTTTGGATGTTGTATCGAGGAAGATGCTGGTGGCAGTGGAAGATTAAGGTGTTGTGTGACTATTATGCAGAAAATTAAATTACTAATGACATGTAAGAAGTGGTATTTTTTTAACACACCGGCCGTCTCCCACTGAGGTAGGGTGACCTAAAAAGAAGAAGCACTTTCACCATCACACACTCCATTATTGTCTTGCCAGAAGGGCGCCGATACTACAGTTCAAAACTTCAAATATCCCCACCCCTCCTTCAGAGTGCAGGTACTGTACTTCCCACCTCCAGGACTCGAGTCCGGCTAACCGGTTTCCCTGAATCCCTTCTTAAATGTTACCCTACTCGCACTCCAACAGCACGTCAATTCATAAAAATGGTGATGATATGAAAAAAATATAAATGAATTGGCGGGAAAGGGGTTGTTGAGATTCTTTGGTATTGTAAAAAGCTGGCTCGCTGTAGGCCGATAAAATTTTACAAATCTGGACAATAAGTGTCCGGAGCCCAAGACTGCTTCCCACCAGGCATAAAGGGAGTTACCAATAGACCCCTGGCTGCCTTCAAGAGGGAGTTGGACAGATACCTGCAGGGCTGTGGTTCGTATGTTGGACTACGTGCGGCCAGCAGCAACAGCCTGGTTGATCAGGCCCTGATCCACCGGGAGGCCTGGTCGTGGACCGGGCCGAGGGAGTGTTGTTCCCCGAAATGCCCTTCAGGCATGTAAGTGTAGATGTTCCGGGAAGCAGGGGAATTATAATGTGGAGGGAGGTTTTGAGAAGTAAAGGCTTAAGCATGATGTAGACCATTCGGTGGATCATCACTGGATAGTGATGTTTTGTGCAATTTTATGCAATAAAGACAACGGGAGAGTGAGTGATAGTGAATGAATTTTCTTCTTCAGATTACTTTACCGTGGAGGGGAAATTACCGATTTTGTGTGAAAAATTTCATAAAAACTTTTTATCACCAAAAAAAGCTTTCTCAGATATGCAGTGTAACCACAGATATAACTGAACGAAATTAAATATAAGCGAGTAACGAAACTAGTCAAGGTAGAAATTAGCATAATTAACTGGAATGTTGCCAGCGCTAAGAGTTAACTTGCATGCAGCAATATAAACTTGGCCCTCCTGCTTGTTCATTACACATGCAACACGTTGAGTTGTTGCAGTAGCTGCTGCATACATTGACATTATAAATGCAAATTCTGCCACCAAAAGTTAAACTTGGATAAATAAAGCGAGATATTGAATTTCAACCTGAATGTAGATTATAAAATGCCTCTGTGTGCAATTCTTGGGTCTACAAAATATTCAGTGTTGGTGACGAGGTGATCGTCTTGTGTATGTGTGGAAAATAGCTACAGGGGGAGCTGAATGACAGCTCTAGGCCTTTCATGTTGCAATCAACACTTTATCAGGAGCTTGCAATGTTGCAGAAAATAGTAGGAAATCCAGGCAGACTGAGCGAATCTGCCAGGACTTCCTAACACATTTCTGCAACATTGCGAGCTCCTGATGTGTTGATTGAAACACGAAGACCCTAGAGCTATCGTTCAACTCCTCCTGAGGTTATTTTGCAACTTTTATCGCTCGTTCGCGATTATTACATTGTGTATACAGGTTTGTACGTGTGTGTGTGTGTGTGTGTGTGTGTGTGTGTGTGTGTGTGTGTGTGTGTGTGTGTGTGTGTGTGTGTGTGCGTGTGTGTGTGTGTGTGTGTGTGTGTGTGTGTGTGTGGGTGTGTGTGTGTGTGTGTGTGTGTACACTCACCTAATTGTGATTGCTCCATGAGCTTTATCGTGCCTAATCTTAAAACTATGTATGGTTTTCCTGCCTCCACTACATCGCTTGTGTGTGTGTGTGTTTTGTTGTTGTTATTGCTGTTGTTGTTGTTGTTGTTGTTGTTGCTATTTCTGCGTTACACAAATAGTTTCTGTATCTTTAACTCGATCAAATAATATTTTCTAACTTGAATGATTCTCTCTCTCTCTCTCTCTCTCTCTCTCTCTCTCTCTCTCTCTCTCTTGCACGATTAAATTTCTCCGTTCCCATGGCTTGCAGTCTTCCAAATCACATCAAGTGGATAGCATAGAAAAAAAATTGAGGTGCCGAAAGGATTCTGAAAGCTGCTTCTTCACAGTGGTAGAACACTGGAAGGAGATCCAAGAGGCAGTAAGCTCTACAAACGGAAATTTTAGAAAGGTTAATTGACGTTAAACGCTAAAGTTGGGACATTACGAGCAGCTCTCTTCCTGTAGCCTTAAGTAAGTTAATGGATAACCATATGTGAGAGCCTCTCCTCGAAGTTAGACATCGAAGTATTACCGACTGCTTCTCAGATTAACGAAATCATAATAACAAAGTTGCAAACCAATCACATAACGAATTTTATGACTCCTCTGCCATGGGTTAGAGACCCACCCAATTGATTCGAATTCATCTCTTAATCCAGTAGTCACAGTGGCGCACTTTACAAGCGCTTAAACTATCAGCTGGTATTTCATTTGATCTTAAAGACGCTTTAGTGATTTGAAGACAGTCATAAACCAACCCGCCTATCTTCCTTTACCCCCTCCCCCACCCCTCATTCCTGTCTGTGTGTCTGACTCTCTCTCTCTCTCTCTCTCTCTCTCTCTCTCTCTCTCTCTCCCTCTATTTCATTTCACCCTAGGGATTCGAGGCATGTTGATGCTAGATATAAAAATAAAGATGACGGTCCCTTGCAGAGAGAAGCACAGTGAGGATGATGGTTAATGATGCCGATATATATATATATATATATATATATATATATATATATATATATATATATATATATATATATATATATATATATATATATATATATATATATATATAATATATGTCGTGCCGAATATGTAAAACTGGTCAATTAGCAAGAACTCATTTAAAATTAAGTCCTTTCCAAAACTTTCTCTTATACGTTTGAAGATATATATTTTTCATTAATGTTAATGTAATTTTTTTTTAATTTTGCACCAAAAGAAGCTTAGAGAACTTACCTAACCTTGTTTTAACAAAAGCAATTTATTTTAGCCTAACCCAACTAAATATATTTTAGATTTGTTTACAATAATTTAATACTAAACAAACACAGTGAAATGTATTTTTTTCGTTAGGTTCAGAATGATTTTGGCGAAATTATTGCATACACAAATTTTCGCTTGTCCTATATGGCAAGATGAGCGTTGCTATTTAAGCCAAGATCGCAAGTTCTGCCTATTCGGCATAACATATATATATATATATATATATATATATATATATATATATATATATATATATATATATATATATATATATATATATAACACTGATCTCTGGCTTAAGGAGACTCGAACCTACGAACCTTGGAACAAGGTACGCAGTGCTATACCAATCTACCCACACTGGAAAATACCCTGGCGTGCAGCTTGCGCTACACGTTGATCCAAGGCAGCCAGCTTTCAGGGAGAAGGCTTAGAGCTTTTCATCTCATCCCCTGCATGCATCAGCCTTACTAGAGATTTTAACAATGCAAGGAATTTGCAAGAGCAGGCGAAATATACACAAACACTCTTCTCTGGCTGAAGGGGACTCGAACCTACGAACCTTGGAACAAGGTACGCAGTGCTTGTGTATATTTCGCTTGCTCTTGCGAATTCCTTGCTTTGTTAAAATCTCTAGTAGGGCTGATGTATGCAGGGGATGAGATGAAAAGCTCTAAGCTTCCTCCCTGAAAGCTGGCTGCCTTGGATCAACGTGTAGCGCAAGCTGCACGCCAAGGTATTGTCCAGTGTGGGTAGATTGGTATAGCACTGCGTACCTTGTTCCAAGGTTCGAAGGTTCGAGTCTCCTTCAGCCAGAGATCAGTGTTTGTGTATATTTCGCCTGCTCTTGCGAATTACTTGCCTACATATATATATATATATATATATATATATATATATATATATATATATATATATATATATATATATATTATATATGTCGTGCCGAATAGGCAGAACTTGCGATCTTGGCTTAAATAGCAACGCTCATCTTGCCATATAAGACAAGCGAAAATTTGTGTATGCAATAATTTAGCCAAAATCATTCTGAACCTAACGAAAAAAATATATTTCACTGTGTTTGTTTAGTATTAAATTATTGTAAACAAATCTAAAATATATTTAGTTGGGTTAGGCTAAAATAAATTGTTCTTGTTATAATAAGGTTAGGTAAGTTTTCTAAGATTTTTTTGGAGCAAAATTATAAATTTTTACATTAACATTAATGAAAAAATATTATTTTTAAACGTATAAGAGAAAATTTTAGAAAGGACTTAATTTTAAATGAGTTCTTGCTAATTGACCAGTTTTACATATTCGGCACGACATATATATATGTATATATATATATATATATATATATATATATATATATATATATATATATATATATATATCTTTGGAGTTGGCATGAGGTGTAGGGTTAAAAGATGAAGAATCTAACAGAAAGTGGGAGTTGTCACAGTTGCTCTTTGCTGATGACACTGTGCTTTTGGGAAATTCTGAAGAGAAGTTGCAGAGGTTGGAGGATGAGTTTGGTAGGGTATGTAAAAGAAGACAATTAAAAGCGATTATAAGAAAAAGTAAGGTGATGAGGATAACAAAAAAATTAGGAAACGAAAGATTTGATATCTGATTGGAGGGAGAGAGAATGGAGGAGGTGAATGTATTCAGATATTTAGGAGTGGACTTGTCAGCAAATGGATCTATGAAAGATCAGGTGAATCACAGAATTGATGAGGGCGAAAAAGGTGAGTGATGCACTTAGGAGTCTATGGAGACAAAGAACTTTGTCCATGGAAGCAAAGAGGGGAATGTATTAGAGTATAGTTATACCAGTGCTCTTATATGGGTGTGAAACATGGGTAGTGAATGTTGCAACAAGAAGAAGGCTGGAGGCAGTGGAGACGTCGTGTCTGAGGGCAATGTGTGGTATGAATATAATGCAGAGAATTTGTAGTTTGGAAATTAGGAAGAGGTAGGGGATTACCAAAACTAATTATCCAGAGGGCTGAGGAGGGGTTGTTGAGGTGGTTCGGACATGTAGAGAGGAAGGAACAAAATAGAATGACTTCGAGAGTGTATAAATCTGTAGCGGAGGGAAGGCAGGGTTGGGGTCGGCCTAGGAGAGGTTAGAGGGAGGGGTAAAGGAGGTTTTGTGTGCGAGGGGCTTGGACTTACAATAAGCATGCGTTAACGTTTTAGATAGGAGCGAGTGGAGACAAATTGTCTTTAGGACTTGTGTCCTGGAGATGGGGGGTACAGTGCCGCACTCTGAAGGAGGGGTGTTAATGATGCAGTTTCATAACTGTAGTGTAAGCATGCCTCTGGCAAGACAATGATGGAGTGAATGATGATGAAAGTTTTTCTTTCTCGGCCCACTCTACCTTGGTGTTCCGGTACATCATCATCAGAACAATGAATCAACCAAGGTTAGCTGGGAATTCCAGAGAATACAGGAATAATCTCGTGCTACATGGTCTCTAGAAGCGGAACGGTGTCTCAGTCTATCTTAGATAAGACTAAATTTTAGTAAGTGTTACTTAACAATGAATATACTCTGGACATGTCTGGCACAAGGATCGTTGGATCCAGAGGCTTCTTTCTGACTGCGATGACAGAAAAAGACAAAGGAGCAGACCACGTTTTTATTGTGTCGACGTTTCACTCTGTAGAAATAAAACTCTAGACATAGCGAATCATCACAAAAAAACTTACTCTGCACCTTTGTCTTCTTTTTAACGATCTTTGCTTATAAGCCAAGATAGCAAGTTCCGTCTGAACAGCAAGACACTGACTACGCACCATCTTCCATAATAACAATGCACAAATTTGTATATAATAAAAAAATGATAAGACTGTTTTGCAGTAGTCTCATTGACAACAACAAGAAGCGAAACACAAGAGGAAATTTATTACGATGACGCGACACTTCAAGATAAATATTTAATGTTGCTAACAGGGCGCGAGCCAGTGCCAGGTTAAATATCTAACGCTGCTAACAGGATGTGTGCCAATTCTCAGAAACAGATGTGACGGGAGCAAACATTACAGGTGTAAAATCTCTCAGCAGGCGAGATAAAACTCCGCCAGGTCGTAGAAACTTGAGAGAATTTCGACATACGCGGGACGGAATTTCAGTTATCTCGTAAACCAGTGCATCGCTCTGCTGGGAGGATAACCCGTTGCTTCTTGCATTACCGGGTCTCGCGCGAAGCGGACGGAGGATCAGCTCTCCTGTATTATTATTATTATAATCAAGGGGAAGCGCTAAACCCGGAGGATTATACAGCGCCTGGGGGGGGGATGTGGAAGGCATTCAGGCTTAATTCGGGGAACTGGAGCACAGATCCAATTCCCTAAATCAAGAGCCCCTCACCAACATCAAGGAACCTTCCTTGAGGGGCAGCGCTCCAGTACTTCTTGTGCTGACTGATCAACACGGGTGTAGCACTTCCATACATGATATTAAATACATTATCGATGTTACTATTGGATTGTCTATTGGCTTACGTTGTCAACAGTTGCATTAGTTCAACAAATTTACGTTAGTACACATGACTAATACAGTGTACAAAGAGGTGTATGATATTACCTGTGTACAGTATGTGAGCATCACATACAGTAAATTCAACAATT
Organism: Cherax quadricarinatus; assembly: GCF_038502225.1. Taxonomy (NCBI): domain Eukaryota; kingdom Metazoa; phylum Arthropoda; class Malacostraca; order Decapoda; family Parastacidae; genus Cherax; species Cherax quadricarinatus. Next base: position 23,347,102 of record NC_091318.1, read on the forward strand.
TAAATTGACTTTAAAAAAAAAATATTCTGTGAATAAATAGGATTAAAGTAATCCACGTTTGTCCACATCAGTCTGCCAACACTACGATTACTCTCATCAGCCCCGCGAGACTGTTAACACCAGTCTGCCAACACTACGATGACTTTCACCAGTCTTGTTAGACTATCAGCACAAATTTGCCAACAAAACGCTGCCAGTAAAACGATGGTTTTCACTTAGCCCTTAATTAAGTCTATCCACACCACCCTACCATAAAAAGCTTCCACCAGCCTGTAAAACTATCTACCCCAGGCTGCCAACTCACACTATTTACACCAGCATCCAGATTTCAGAGAGACTGCGTTTGCAACAACCGGCTTCTGATTACAAGTTGCATATTTATAGCATCTGCTGAAACAGGCACAATGTTCACGAGTCACACTTTTGGTGTTGACTGAGTGTAACTTTCTGACACTCAGGGAGACCAGCTCTTGTTTACTGTCTAGTGAGAAATGGGAAAGACGACGATGCTGAACACAGGGCCAAGTTCCAGTCTTTGTGTTTCAGAATACTTGGTTGAAACATTTGTACTCTGGTGTCCTGGGACACCTTTAATAAGGATGTCTCTGTTTTGCAGTCCTATGACGCATGGTGGGATTGTTTCTGCTCTTATTGTTCCGTGACACAGTGTTGTGACATCGACGTCCTGATGTTCTCGGATTCATGGGTGGGACGTTCCTGCCCCATTGCAGTAAAACACATGGTGGAAACTTCCCTATACTGTTGTGCTAGGAAATACGATAGGAGAGGGAGGGGGGTGATCGCCCTCGTGTCTTATGTCCAAGGACACTCATTCATTCATTCTGCCATGTCTGTTGCAGGTCTCTAAAGTTACATTGTCTGTGCCTGTCACTGGAGTTGGTGAGTTCGTTTTTCCAAACTTTTTTGTCTCCTGGAAGTCTGCAACATGACCTGCTTTGGTGGGTCACTGATTGACAGGATTAGTCAGCAGTTCTACTAACTCTTTGATTTCTTCAAAACATACACTATACATATGTTCTGGCGTTCTCTTCATGTATATCAGGCATTATATGTATATTGTTGAACTCTACTATAGTCCATATTTTTGTACATTACTGCTCTCAGCCAGTCTTCCTATATTCTAGGCTACTTCGTCTCTCCCAATGTCAAAAGTCAGCTTTTTACTTTAAATGGTTTCCTGGAGGTTACCTGGAGGTTATTCCGGGGATCAACGCCCCCGCGGCCCGGTCCATGACCAGGCCTCCCGGTGGATCAGGGCCTGATCAACCAGGTTGTTACTGCTGGCCGCACGCAGTCCAACGTACGAGCCACAGCCCGGCTGATCCGGCACTAACTTCAGGTATCTGTCCAGCTCTCTCTTGAAGGCAGCCAGGGGTTTATTGGTAATTCCCCTAATGCTTGATGGGAGGCTGTTGAACAGTCTTGGGCCCCGGACACTTATGGTGTTTTCTCTTATTGTACCAATGGCGCCCCTACTTTTAATTGGGGGCATTTTGCATCGCCTGCCCAGTCTTTTACTTTCGTAGGGAGTGATTTCTGTGTGTAGATTCGGGATCATTCCTTCCAGGATTTTCCAAGTGTAGATTATGATATATCTCTCCCTCCTGCGTTCCAACGAGAACAAGTCAAGTGCTTCCAAGCGTTCCCAGTAGTTAAGGTGCTTGACAGAACTTATACGTGCAGTAAAAGATCTCTGCACACTTTCTAGATCTGCAATTTCACCTGCTTTGAACGGAGATGTTAATGTACAGCAGTATTCCAGCCTAGAGAGAACAAGTGATTTGAAAAGGATCATCACTGGCTTGGCATCCCTCGTTTTGAACGTTCTCATTATCCATCCTATCATTTTCTTTGCACTTGTGACCGTGGCACTGTTGTGGTTAAGCCAATTTCTCTACATACGTCATTTAGGTTAAACTAGATTGATTAAACTAGATTAATTAAATTAGATTAGCAAAAGAATGTTTTTTTATATATGAAATTTGGCAATTTTTCGGTATTTTAAGTTAACGTATATTATGTACAAGTAATTAATTTTAATATATTAAAAATGTCTTACCGACAATGTATTAGAAAACGTTCATGGCTGTGGTTTCTGTGTACTTTTTATATGCACAGCCACAGGTAGATTGAGCAACAAAGTAAGACCATCCTTCTGGTTTAGTGTCAACTTTTATATTATTTTATTATACTGTATTAAAATCAGCAATGGTAGTTAGGCTATTTGTTTATAGCACTTGGACAACGGTTTAATTAATCGCTAGACTAAAATGCTGCAAGTGTGGAAATGTAAATAGATACAGGTAACACGGTGGGGAGAGAGAAAAGTGATTGTGGCTGGGTTTACTGGTGTACTCCGCCTGGATGTGACTCCTGTGCTTGTTCCTCTGGGAACAAGCACAAAGACTGTATGGTACCATCTAGCGCTACACTACCATACTGCAGGTGTGGACAGTGCTTCATCGTAGCCTCAAACTGTACCACATTTCAGATACAAAAGCACTCTGTGTACTTCAAAAAAAGCTTAGGTGCTCTTACTCAAGTAAATTAAGGAAAGAAAAACAAAGTAGCAGAGAGGAAAGGGTGAGAGTTGTAAACTGGAGACAAATATACGAGAAAGGGCAGAAGAGGGGAGAGATGAGAACTGTTGAAAAATGTTCGACGAGAGGTTGTCAAGGAATGAAGGAATGATGTAGAGCGACTAGAAACAGAGGCGAGCGAACATCGGGGAAAGGGAAATGCAAGAAAAAGGCTGCAGTAAGTGCAGGTCAAGCAAGAGAGGAGGAAGGGCGGTGATGAAGAGATAAATCGTTGTAAATTGAATCACGCCAGACGTGGACATTACTCGAGGAGGAGTAGTGGGGACGTCCTAGACAACCCATTACCTTCCCTTCCCTCTGTCTTGGCTCCTGAATCTTTGATGTAATGGATGCGATCAGAGATCATTTGGCCGCGCACTATCCCTCCCTTCTTCCTGACGCCTCCTGAATCTGAGATGGAATAAATGACACCAGGGACCTATTGGTGATCCCCTTTTTTCCTTCATTGTTAATGGTACCCCAGATCATTGCTACTGTGGCCCGATTTTAGATTATGCCTCCTCAAAATAAAATGAAATATTACAGGAATAAAAAGAGAACGAAAGGACACACGAAAGTAAAAATATGTATACAATGAATACAGGTATAAATTTTTATTATTTAACTAGCATTTTACATGTTAATTATAGAGAAAGAGAGGCTAGAAGGTCTACGAAAAACGAAAAACGTTTAACATACTTTCGCATGGCATTCACATGACACGACAATATTAGCTCGTGATCCCAAGACCCAATCAATAAAGCAAAATTAAAACTAGTGAAAACTGATGCTTGAAAAGACATTCTGTTGCATCACATATAACGTCAACGTAAATCAATACACTGATAATTTAGTGTAGGTTTAACGTGCAGAGTTTGCGTTAGCAAGCTAATGCTTGACAAATAATACCAAGACAATCCTTCTCCAGGGTAACTATGACCCTACAGTTTTTCAATACTCCGATATACAATTAATTTGTAAGGCGACTGTATCGGTACAACAATAATATACTTTCTTAAGGCACCAATACGTGTAATTTAACATTCACGAAGTCACTAATGTGACTTGTTCCTACTCTCAGTAGACTTTTCTGACAAAATTATGACACTAAATCACGTCCCCACAAATATTATATATATGTATGTATATATATGTATGATAACATTCACGAAGTCACTAATGTGACTTGTTCCTACTCTCAGTAGACTTTTCTGACAAAATTATGACACTAAATCACGTCCCCACAAATATTATATATATGTATGTATATATATATATATATATATATATATATATATATATATATATATATATATATATATATATGATTACCTCATACTTCTACTCTCCTTACCCATTTCTACTTTGTATTGGACTGATGAAGCCACTGTGTGGTGAAACGTTTCTTCAATAAAGATTCCCATGTGTTGCATAAGTGTCTCAATTCTTCAACTTGTCGGTTTTCAAAACCATTCATCATATATATATATATATATATATATATATATATACAGCAACACTGCACTAGCCAAGGACTCGAACCCATGCTGCTTTGGCCTGCCTCATGGTGGGCGAAAATGCATGACGCCCTAATCCACTGGACCATACGTGTGTCCTTGGGTGGGGAGTACCACATCCAGTTCCGCTGGATGCCCTACTCTTAAGAATCGTATGGTCCAGTGGATTAGGGCGTCATTCGTTTTCGCCCACCAGGAGGCAGGCCAAAGCAGCAGGGGTTCGAGTCCTTGGCTAGTGCAGTGTTGTTATTGATCAATACCACTCGTTTGTGTTCACAATAATATATATATATATATATATATATATATATATATATATATATATATATATATATATATATATATATATATATATATATATATATATATATATATATATATATATATATATGTCGTGCCGAATATGTAAAACTGGTCAATTAGTAAGAACTCATTTAAAATTAAGTTCTTTCTAAAAATTTCTCTTAAATGTTTAAAGATATATTTTTTTCATTTATGTTAATGTGAAAATTTATAATTTTGCACCAAAAGAATCTTAGAAAACTTACCTAACCTTATTCTAACAAGTGCAATTTATTTTAGCCTAATCCTACTAAATATATTTTAAAAACGTTTACAGTAATTTAATACTAAACAAACACAACGAAATAGATTTTTTTCGTTAGGTTTAGAATGATTTTGGCGAAATTATTGCATAGACAAATTTTCGCTCGTCCTATATGGCAAGATGAGCGTTGCTATTTAAGCCAAGATCGCAAGTTCTGCCTATTCGGCACGACATATATATATATATATATATATATATATATATATATATATATATATATATATATATATATATATATATATATATATATATATATATATATATATATATATATATATATATTGATGATCTACCTGGATGAAGCAGTGTTCTGGAGGTTAGTCCCTCGGCCTTGATAAGTGTTTACCTTCATAGTTGAACAACGTGAAGCTGAAGCGCGAAAATAGAGCCTTTTGTGATGTTAGAGGTGAGGCGGGAAGAAGGAAGATGAAATGACATTAGTGGAGCTGACTAGTAGTAGTAGTGGGCTCCACTAATGTCATAGTAGCAAGGCATGTCCTCAAATCAAACTCTTCTCTCTCAAAATTAGAGGTTGAGCAACGGAGCTGCACGAAGGACACAGGACAGAGTATAAGACAGATATAATAATGATATACAGCACCGACAAGCAGATGGGTAAGACACATCTGCAACAGTTAGGTATATTTCCGAAACGTTTCGCTAGATTAAGATACATGCAGTAACTGTTGCACACGTATCATGCCCATACCTTCGTCGTTACTGTATACTATCAGCTAACAGACGAGTCTGTCAAGTCGGACCGAAACGTCGTCATTAGATTCCTTTTCCTATGTGTAGGTTATTTGTGTATTGTTCTAGCAACGGTTTTGTACCTTTTCATTCTTTATTCATTACCTCTTTGAACTGCAACAATGTGCGGCTGGAAAAGCGAACTAGCTGTCCTGGGATCCTTAGTTGCCCTGATGAGTCTTTTGCCTAGTTTCGTAAGGCAACTGAATGCATTCTTTTCCCATAAGCCGAGGGTCTCTCAACCTATTGGAAGAAACATGTAATAATTTACAAGTTCACCTTATTATCAAGACTTCAGGGCATCCCTGAAGCTGCCAGCTGCATCTCCATGGAGCTCGGTATATGCTATTGTGGAAGGACATGTGTAGTCCTATACCACCTTCCTTGCCACTTATTCTGATCTATAATCCTACATGGAATGATAACATTTTGAAACGGAACTAAGAAAGGCTACAACTATACCAGTCCATGGAAACAGTTAAGGTAACATCAGCAATTTCAATCGTGGAACACAGCTAAGATTCCAATTCCAAAAGTGAAGTATAGCAATCAGTAACAATTCGAGCCAAAAGTTAAATAAAATGTACAAATAAATGGTAGTACAGCTCAGATCTTCGAAAACCGGAAATATAAAATACAGGTAACACGTTAAGAGGCTTTACCTTGACTTAGGAAGGGAGTGGGAAGGGTTCATTAAAGCAGATGGAACATATGGTCCTCAACACACACACACACATCAGCTTTGTCTTCTTCCCGGTCTGGTTCCTGGTGATACTTGCTTCTCCCACTTCATTTCTCGAAGGTTATAATATTCGTAAGATGCGTGACTTGGCTCCTTCCCTTTGACACGAGGTTTACCTCAATCTTTCTACTACTACTGCTATAGCTATTACCATTACTGCTACTACTTTCATTACTTCTACTGGTACCTCTACTATTAATACGACTACGTGGTTACCTATGACCTAGGCTTGATCATCAACTATTCACCCAAACTGTCACCTTACTTCTGACCATTTGTCGTGTCACCTTATTCCTTGACACGACAAATGGTCTATAACTTATCGAACCGTCGTATCAAGTGACCTCTCCAGACTGTAAGTTAATTGTTTCATAATCGTCAAGGAAAATGTCCTGCTGCAGCTCCTCTTCATAAGCAAACTTACATCGCCATTCTTTTATTCAAGGTCAGGCGCTAAACAAGTCAGATTTATACAGAGCCTTAGAGTGAATACGATTTAATCAAAGAAAGGGAAGGGAAGCATTATTTCTTCGAGTCACGAACACTTCATCAAGAGCCCTTCATCAAGACACCTTCATCAAGAGCCCTTCATCAAGAGCCCTTCACCAAGAGCCCTTCACCAAGAGCCCTTCATCAAGAGCCCTTCATCAAGAGCCCTTCATCAAGAGCCATTCATCAAGAACCCTTCATCACGTCAAAGGATTCCCTCTTGAAGGGTTACTTCATCATAGTGGTGGTAGCAGTTGTAATAGTAGTAGCAGTTGTAGTAGTAGCAGTAGTAGCTGTTGTGGTAGTAATAGTAGTAGTAATAGCTGTGGTAGTTGTAGTAGTAGCAGTAGTTGTTGTAGTAATAGTAGCAGTAGTAGTTGTAGTAGTAACAGTAGTAGTAATAACAGCAGTAGTTGTAGTAATAGCAGCAGTAGTTGTAGTAATAGCAGCAGTAGTTGTAGTAATAGCAGCAGTAGTTGTAGTAATAGCAGCAGTAGTTGTAGTAATAGCAGCAGTAGTTGTAGTAATAGCAGCAGTAATTGTAGTAATAGCAGCAGTAGTTGTAGTAATAGCAGCAGTAGTTATAGTAATAGGAGCAGCAGTTGTAGTAATAGCAGCAGTAGTTGTAGTAATAGCAGCAGCAGTTGTAGTAATAGCAGCAGTAGTTGTAGTAATAGCAGCAGTAGTTGTAGTAATAGCAGCAGCAGTTGTAGTAATAGCAGCAGTAGTTGTAGTAATAGCAGCAGTAGTTGTAGTAATAGCAGCAGTAGTTGTAGTAATAGCAGCAGTAGTTGTAGTAATAGCAGCAGTAGTTGTAGTAATAGCAGCAGTACTTGTAGTAATAGCAGCAGTAGTTGTAGTAATAGCAGCAGTAGTTGTAGTAATAGCAGCAGTAGTTGTAGTAATAGCAGCAGCAATTGTAGTAATAGCAGCAGTAGTTGTAGTAATAGCAGCAGTAGTTGTAGTAATAGCAGCAGTAATTGTAGTAATAGCAGCAGTAGTTGTAGTAATAGCAGCAGTAGTTGTAGTAATAGCAGCAGCAGTTGTAGTAATAGCAGCAGTAGTTGTAGTAATAGCAGCAGTAGTTGTAGTAATAGCAGCAGTAATTGTAGTAATAGCAGCAGTAGTTGTAGTAATAGCAGCAGTAGTTGTAGTAATAGCAGCAGCAGTTGTAGTAATAGCAGCAGTAGTTGTAGTAATAGAAGCAGCAGTTGTAGTAATAGCAGCAGTAGTTGTAGTAATAGAAGCAGTAGTTGTAGTAATAGCAGCAGTAGTTGTAGAAATAGCAGCAGTAGTTGTAGTAATAGCAGCAGCAGTTGTAGTAATAGCAGCAGTAGTTGTAGTAATAGCAGCAGTAGTTGTAGTAATAGCAGCAGTAGTTGTAGTAATAGCAGCAGTAGTTGTAGCAATAGCAGCAGTAGTTGTAGTAATAGCAGCAGCAGTTGTAGTAATAGCAGCAGTAGTTGTAGTAATAGCAGTAGTTGTAGTAATAGCAGCAATAGTTGTAGTAGTAGTAACAGTTGTAGTAGTAATAGTGGAAGTAGTAGTAGTAGCAGTAGTTGTTGTAGTAGTAATACTAGTGACGGTACTAATAGCAGCAGTAGTTGTAGTAATAGCAGCAGTAATTGTAGTAATAGCAGCAGTAGTTGTAGTAATAGCAGCAGTAGTTGTAGTAATAGCAGCAGTAGTTGTAGTAATAGCAGCAGTAATTGTAGTAATAGCAGCAGTAGTTGTAGTAATAGCAGCAGTAGTTGTAGTAATAGCAGCAGTAGTTGTAGTAATAGCAGCAGCAATTGTAGTAATAGCAGCAGTAGTTGTAGTAATAGCAGCAGTAGTTGTAGTAATAGCAGCAGTAATTGTAGTAATAGCAGCAGTAGTTGTAGTAATAGCAGCAGTAGTTGTAGTAATAGCAGCAGCAGTTGTAGTAATAGCAGCAGTAGTTGTAGTAATAGCAGCAGTAGTTGTAGTAATAGCAGCAGTAGTTGTAGTAATAGCAGCAGTAGTTGTAGTAATAGCAGCAGTAGTTGTAGTAACAGCAGCAGCAGTTGTAGTAATATCAGCAGTAGTTGTAGTAATAGCAGCAGTAGTTGTAGTAATAGCAGCAGTAGTTGTAGTAATAGAAGCAGTAGTTGTAGTAATAGCAGCAGTAGTTGTAGAAATAGCAGCAGTAGTTGTAGTAATAGCAGCAGCAGTTGTAGTAATAGCAGCAGTAGTTGTAGTAATAGCAGCAGTAGTTGTAGTAATAGCAGCAGTAGTTGTAGTAATAGCAGCAGTAGTTGTAGCAATAGCAGCAGTAGTTGTAGTAATAGCAGCAGCAGTTGTAGTAATAGCAGCAGTAGTTGTAGTAATAGCAGTAGTTGTAGTAATAGCAGCAATAGTTGTAGTAGTAGTAACAGTTGTAGTAGTAATAGTGGAAGTAGTAGTAGTAGCAGTAGTTGTTGTAGTAGTAATACTAGTGACGGTACTAGTAGTAGCAGTAGTAGTAGTTGTAGTACTAGTGAGTGTACTAGCAGTAGCAGTAGTAGTAGTTGCTGTGGTAGTAGTAATAGTAGTAGTAGCATTATTGGCATTAGAATTCAAAAGAAAGCGCTAAACTAAGCGCTAAACAATCCACAAAATACTTCTTAAAATATGATACATTAGTTATCCCCCGAAGGTTTACCTCATAACGGTTGCCAGATCAGCTTAAAATTTTAACAATAGTGCACTGTAACTAGAGGGGAAAGTTCATGCAACTGTTGACATTTGCAGATTCCCTCTGGTTAACGTAATGTAGACCAGACTTGATTAGGAGTTTGAGGGACTGACTACTTCAAACTCCTCCTCATCTCTCACTTCTTCTCTACACAAGACTGAAGAAGCCGCAGGCTGGCGAAACGACTTCCAGATTAAAGATACCCAAATGTCTCTCAACTGTCTCATTTAAACCACTTATTCAAAGACCACACCTGGTTTTGGTTTCAATGCAATAATTAAAGAATGCCTCTGCTGATCAGATTCAAACTTTCACAAACCATACCAGGGGCGGGGATAGAACCCGCGATCAGAGAGTCTCAAAACTCCAGACCGTCGCGTTATGGTTTGTTTGCAATCGTGTCATTACGATTTCGTGAGTAAAACTTTCACCACTGGTGTATCGTATATAGAATAAGGTTGGAATTATTACCGGGGGGAGTACGTGCCAATTTGCCATTTTTATTAAACTAATTCGGCTGCTTTCTATCCAACAATGAGAATGCTGCTGCCGATTGACTTCAAACCTTTATGCTGAGACATGTTACTTAAGCCTAGTTGTTATTATTGCAGGGAAGAGCTAAACTTCAACGTATGGGAAAGAGGAAGGAGTCAGGTTTGATTTAAGGAAGAGGAAACCAGCTGCTCTAACTCTTTGGATCAAAAGACCTTCACTAGCACCAAATAATCTTCCTCCTCCATTATTCTTCTCCCTTTTAGGGAAAAAAATCTTATCAAAGAGTGAAGTTATGAACGTGTGGAAGGACAGGACAAGAAGTGTGTGGGGGCATTACCAGAAGTATGGGAGAAGGACAAGAAATATTGGGGCAGGATAGGTAGCGTGATGGCAGGACAGGTAGCGTGGCGGCAGGACAGGTAGCATGGTGACAGGACAGGTAGAGTGTTGGCAGGACAGGTAGCGTGGTGGCAGGACAGGTAGCGTGGCGGCAGGACAGGTAGCGTGGTGGCAGGGCAGGTAGCGTGGTGGCAGGACAGGTAGCGTGGTGGCAGGGCAGGTAGCGTGGTGGCAGGACAGGTAGCGTGGCGGCAGGACAGGTAGCATGGCGACAGGACAGGTAGCGTGGCGGTAGGACAGGTAGCGTGGTGGCAGGACAGGTAGCGTGGCGGCAGGACAGGTAGCGTGGAGGAAGGACAGGTAGCGTGGCGGCAGGACAGGTAGCGTGGCGGCAGGACAGGTATCGTGGCGGCAGGACAGGTAGCGTGCCGGCAGGACAGGTAGCGTCGCGGCGGCAAGGCAGGTAGCGTGGCGGCAGGACAGGTAGCGTGGTGGCAGGACAGGTAGCGTGGCGGCAGGACAGGTAGCATGGTGACAGGACAGGTAGCGTGGCGGCAGGACAGGTAGCATGGTGGCAGGACAGGTAGCGTGGTGGCAGGACAGGTAGCGTGGGGGCAAGACAGGTAGCGTGGCGGCAGGACAGGTAGCGTGGCGGCAAGGCAGGTAGCGTGGTGGCAGGACAGGTAGCGTGGTGGCAGGACAGGTAGCGTGGCGGCAGGACAGGTAGCATGGTGACAGGACAGGTAGCGTGGCGACAGGACAGGTAGCATGGTGGCAGGACAGGTAGCGTGGTGACAGGACAGGTAGCGTGGGGGCAAGACAGGTAGCGTGGCGGCAGGACAGGTAGCGTGGCGGCAAGGCAGGTAGCGTGGTGGCAGGACAGGTAGCGTGGTGGCAGGACAGGTAGCGTGGCGGCAGGACAGGTAGCATGGTGACAGGACAGGTAGCGTGGCGACAGGACAGGTAGCATGGTGGCAGGACAGGTAGCGTGGTGACAGGACAGGTAGCGTGGGGGCAAGACAGGTAGCGTGGCGGCAGGACAGGTAGCGTGGCGGCAAGGCAGGTAGCGTGGTGGCAGGACAGGTAGCGTGGTGGCAGGACAGGTAGCGTGACGGCAGGACAGGTAGCATGGTGGCAGGACAGGTAGCGTGGAGTCAGGACAGGTAGCGTGGCGGCAGGACAGGTAGCGTGGTGGCAGGACAGGTAGCGTCGCGGCAGGACAGGTAGCGTGGTGGCAGGACAGGTAGCTTGGCGGCAGGACAGGTAGCGTGGTGGCAGGACAGGTAGCGTGGCGGCAGGACAGGTAGCATGGTGGCAGGACAGGTAGAGTGGTGGCAGGACAGGTAGCGTGGCGGCAGGACAGGTAGCTTGGCGGTAGGACAGGCAGCGTGGTGGCAGGACAGGTAGCGTGGTGACAGGACAGGTAGCGTGGCGGCAGGACAGGTAGCATGGCGACAGGACAGGTAGCGTGGCGGTAGGACAGGGCAGGACAGGTAGACTGGTGGCAGGACAGGTAGAGTGGTGGCAGGACAGGTAGCGTGGCGGCAGGACAGGTAGAGTGGTGGCAGGACAGGTAGCGTGGTGGCAGGACAGGTAGAGTGGTGGCAGGACAGGTAGCGTGGCGGCAGGACAGGTAGAGTGGTGGCAGGACAGGTAGCGTGGTGGCAGGACAGGTAGAGTGGTGGCAGGACAGGTAGAGTGGTGGCAGGAAAGGTAGAGTGGTGGCAGGACAGGTAGCGTGATGGCAGGACAGGTAGCGTGATGGCAGGACAGGTAGAGTGGTGGCAGGACAGGTAGAGTGGCGGCAGGACAGGTAGCGTGGCGGCAGGACAGGTAGAGTGGTGGCAGGACAGGTAGCGTGGCGGCAGGACAAGTAAGTGGTGGCAGGACAGGTAGCGTGGCGGCAGGACAGGCAGAGTGGTGGCAGGACAGGTAGCGTGGTGGCAGGACAGGTAGAGTGGTGGCAGGACAGGTAGCGTGGCGGCAGGACAGGTAGAGTGGTGGCAGGACAGGTAGCGTGGTGGCAGGACAGGTAGAGTGGTGGCAGGACAGGTAGCGTGGCGGCAGGACAGGTAGAGTGGTGGCAGGACAGGTAGCGTGGTGGCAGGACAGGTAGAGTGGTGGCAGGACAGGTAGCGTGGCGGCAGGACAGGTAGAGTGGTGGCAGGACAGGTAGAGTGGTGGCAGGACAGGTAGAGTGGTGGCAGGACAGGTAGCGTGATGGCAGGACAGGTAGAGTGGTGGCAGGACAGGTAGAGTGGCGGCAGGACAGGTAGCGTGGCGGCAGGACAGGTAGAGTGGTGGCAGGACAGGTAGCGTGGCGGCAGGACAGGTAGAGTGGTGGCAGGACAGGTAGCGTGGCGGCAGGACAAGTAGGGAATGGATATAGCAATTAAAGCTCATGACATTATTTTACTAACAAAAGAACCGAGAAAAATGCTGAAAACAAGAATAAAAGAAAGAGGACGTTAAATTAGAGAAGGAATTAATGAAGAATGTGAGGAAGCATAAGAGGAGGAATATGAGATGCAGGAGGAAAAAGAAGAGATAGAAAATGAAGTGGAGGAGGAGGAGGAGGAGGAAAGGTAGGAGAGAGAAAAGTAGAGGAGGAAAATGAGGAGAAAGGGTGCAAAGAAGTCTGGGAGATACAGTAATGGTGCACGACAGCAACCTCCAGAGGCCTGGCTGGCCTTTCACGCACCTGTGTGTGGAGGACTTGTCGAGATTTTTGGTGAAAAAGATCTCTCTCTCTCTCTCTCTCTCTCTCTCTCTCTCTCTCTCTCTCTCTCTCTCTCTCTCTCTCTCTCTTATTCCAGCTGTGTATTCACCATCCTCAAAGAATAAAAACCCACAATACTGTGGCTGGAACAATTCACCAAAGACTCGCACCCAGGAGAGGCAGCATATGACATTTCAGTCCGTTCTGTGTCTAGTATCAAGTCATAAGCGAAAATGATCCAGGATGGAGCGAAACGTCGTCATGAGATTCCTCCCCTAAGCGTAGGTATGTGGTGAATGACTTAACCATCCGTTCTTAAACGCTTGTTAACCTACTTATTTAACAACTGTGTCACTCTGGCTTCCTCATTCTCACTCAAGCACACCATTCTCACTCATTTTCACAATTTGCATTTACATTTTTTTTTTCTTTTCAAAGAGGGCCATTTGCTCTGCTATGGACACAACCTTGAATCAAGGACACGACTATTTAAGACTGACACTTTTAAAGATGCTCTTAATAATGGGCATATAAACAGGTGGTTTGGAAGGCGAAATGTCAACAAGCCTTGTTGTTAGACAAAATTTTGCTGATAAGCCAGATTTTTGTAAATCAGCTCATGCGGGGCATCATATGACCCGCATCAGCTGATTTTCCCCCCACTAGTAGATAAACAACAAGTCGATTCAATGACTCGGCTTTCCCGTAGACAGGTGACAAAACTCAGAATACACTAGGCAGATGAGCCAAGCAGAATGCAAGTTCCTGTAATTACTTTTGAAGAGTATCGGCTGCACTTGGGTTATGAAGACAACATCTTTCCCAGAGAATCAGTATATTTTAATCCATAACCTAAGGATTAAACTTCCAATGTGTACATTCTCGGTACATGCACACACAGCTACTCGTACATGCCTCTCCGCCTATATATACTTTTGTGTTAGAAGTGTTAGAAATGATCAAGGTCCCAGGACCGAAAAAAATTCTAATAATTAAGTCCTAATGTTTGTTCACGTGTTACTCTAAAGTAATTTGTCGGAATTTATTACCAGCGTTTATACCATGCAATGATATACACCTCAGTGCATATACACAGATATACATACCTTTCAGCGTATATACACCGAGAAAGATATGGCTCTTGGTTTATGCACCGTGTAAGACTATAACAGCAACTCATGAAAGGGTAATGTGTTGTTAGCCAGAAACTCTGATAGTGAGTGGCGTGGGGTTGCATCTCTAAGATGGTGTGTATCCAGGCACTGGTTGCATAAGAAGCTCTGTTTGTAAATTGTCGAGATTTAGACTTCCATTTGCTCTGGCCACTGCTGAGGAGCATACCATTTTTTACCGTGGCCCTGTTGAAAAATTACACTCCTTATTTCGGCCGTAGGAGTGTAGGATACTGTTTGTTATTCTTTCGGTAAAGTGGAGAACATTTCATCCCGGTTAAGCCTGGTAGGAAGCCGTATGTCTTGGTAATGAGCTTTGTAACACTTTGATTGTTTAGTTCACTGTTTGACACAACTTATCTTGACACAGTTGTTTTAACTTTCTATTACCGGCTAGTAAAGAGTGACTTGTAACAGTAGTAGATGATTCTGCTTGCATGAGAAAAACTTTGATTCAATTCCCAGACTAGACGAGAAGTATAAGCAGTAAACACGTAAGAGTTAGCCAGCTATTATTTAATTATTTTTTTTTTTTTTTTTTTTTTTTGTCATCTTGGGCTAATAATCCTAAGATGCTTCGTGTATAAATAAAGATTAACTTTAGACTAAATACTGTTAATATCGAGTGAATAGTGAAGCGACACAGCTGAGACCAGAGAAGAATGAACAGTGAGGCAGATGACAAACATGCCGTTGTTCACCTCAGGTACTCCTTTATCCTACAGATATCATTCACTTTCACGCCAGTGTGTATCCCCTCATAGTATATTAGTGTTATATGGGTTTGTGTCATTGGTCTCTCGTAGAATGTTGATATTCTGTCTGTCCTCCCGAAAATTTCCTATATGATCTAAATTACTGGAATCAGGCAGGCTTGTAGGGGAGGATTTTCCTGTTGTTTGGCTCCTTCCTCTTACTGTTCTGTTGGATAACAATTGTTATATTTGATTCTGAATGTACGTACCGTTTTAGGCTAGATCATATTTAGTTCTTTCCAATTTCTTGCAAATCTGCTGTTGTAAAATTAATTCGTGACGTCTCTGTGGTACATTTGCATTTTCAATTTACTGACGCCTTCTCATACTGGTCCATCTTGAACATTCGTAATTATATCTCTCCTGGTTCTCCGTCGTATATGCCTCAAATAAAATTATGTTTGAGATGGACGGAATACAGATACATCGTCAACATTTTATTTTTTTTTTAGGCTTTTATACGTATAATAAAGTTCGTCAGTACTGTGGCACTATACCACATGTTAACTGTGGCACTGTTACATGGGCACCGGTGTCAGTCACTCTTTAAATCATTTGGAAATAAAAAGTTTTCAAACATGAGAAAAAATGGCGAGTAAAAAATTCATAAAAGAATTTGAAAAACGAAACTGGAAAAAAAAAGCTTGAGTAATTTTGTCCAACATA
The DNA here is from genome assembly GCF_038502225.1 of Cherax quadricarinatus. Classification (NCBI taxonomy): domain Eukaryota; kingdom Metazoa; phylum Arthropoda; class Malacostraca; order Decapoda; family Parastacidae; genus Cherax; species Cherax quadricarinatus. Next base: position 23,362,648 of record NC_091318.1, read on the forward strand.
AATTAACCACTCATACATAAATTTTTTAAATTTTCACAAATTATTCGCCTAGATAATTAATGAGATTAGCTAATCAAATACACGATTTTATTCTAATGTCAAAGAAAAAATAAAGCTATGAGCAGAAAAGAAAAAATAGAACAGTTGGAAGAAATTTATTTCCTTAAATTTGTTGACAGTTCACTGTATCGGTCAATACTTCATTTCCTTCTAGCCTACAATATTCTCCAAAGTAATGCCTAAGGAAATAACCAAAGCAAAATATAACCTAATTAGCAGGGAATATTTCACGTAGTCATGAGCACATATTATCCCTCAAAGTAATTTGAGGTTAATAACGGAGGTCCTAAAATATCCCGTGGGTAATATTGCTGAGTCCATTAAGTCACGGAAGTCGAACATATTAAGACAGAAACCAGACAGAGATAGAGACAAGAAAATATTATTAAGAGAAAGGGAGAGGGATATGTTTGGAGATACCCAACGGAGAAAGGGACTGGCACAGGTCCACATGTTATAGTCCCACACGCGAGCGAGCGCGCGCGCACATACACACACACACACACACACACACACACACACACACACACACACACACACACACACACACACACACACACACACACACACACACCGGCCTGAATTGCGTTAACGTAATTGAGCGAAGATATTACATTTGACTACGAGACTAACACTCAGAAAGGGCTGCACTAACACACACACACACACACAGACACAAAGACCGACATAAGCTGGACAACCACCAGAGAATCCTCCACCACAGTCCTACACAAGCGAGAGTACTGAGTCCCAGACATAAACGTGTGCAGCAGGTAATTTGTGCTGGACTTACTATTGGTACCGCCCGCCGTCCTCTGCTTCCAGCACACGCCTCTTACCCTTAATAACTCTGGCCAGAGGGGAAAGGGAAGTATAGAAATTCGTTTCCCTCCCAATGTTTTCAACCGCGCGCACGCACGCGAGCGCACACACAAGACACACACACACACACACAGTGTCACTGACATGTATAGTATGCAAAATCATGGAGAAGATTATCAGGAGAAGAGTGGTGGAACACGTAGAAAGGAACGATCTCATCAACAGCAGCCAACATGGTTTCAGGGACGGGAAATCCTGTGTCATAAACCTACTGGAGTTCTATGACATGGTGACAGCAGTAAGACAAGAGAGAGAGGGGTGGGTGGATTGCATTTTCTTGGACTGCAAGAAGGCGTTTGACACAGTTCCACACAAGAGATTGGTGCAAAAACTGGAGGACCAAGCAGGGATAACAGGGAAGGCACTACAATGGATCAGGGAATACTTGTCAGGAAGACAGCAGCGAGTCATGGTACGTGGCGAGGTGTCAGAGTGGGCACCTGTGACCAGCGGGGTCCCGCAGGGGTCAGTCCTAGGACCAGTGCTGTTTCTGGTATTTGTGAACGACATGACGGAAGGAATAGACTCTGAGGTGTCCCTGTTTGCAGATGACGTGAAGTTGATGAGAAGAATTCACTCGATCGAAGACCAGGCAGAACTACAAAGGGATCTGGACAGGCTGCAGACCTGGTCCAGCAATTGGCTCCTGGAGTTCAATCCCACCAAGTGCAAAGTCATGAAGATTGGGGAAGGGCAAAGAAGGCCGCAGACGGAGTACAGTCTAGGGGGTCAGAGACTACAAACCTCACTCAAGGAAAAAGATCTTGGGGTGAGTATAACACCAGGCACATCTCCTGAAGCGCACATCAACCAAATAACTGCTGCAGCATATAGGCGCCTAGCAAACCTCAGAACAGCATTCCGACATCTTAATAAGGAATCATTCAGGACCCTGTACACCGGGTACGTTAGGCCCATATTGGAGTATGCGGCACCAGTTTGGAACCCACACCTAGCCAAGCACGTGAAGAAACTAGAGAAAGTGCAAAGGTTTGCAACAAGACTAGTCCCAGAGCTAAGAGGTATGTCCTACGAGGAGAGGTTAAGGGAAATCAACCTGACGACACTGGAGGACAGGAGAGATAGGGGGGACATGATAACGACATACAAAATACTGAGAGGAATTGACAAGGTGGACAAAGACAGGATGTTCCAGAGATTGGACACAGTAACAAGGGGACACAGTTGGAAGCTGAAGACACAGATGAATCACAGGGATGTTAGGAAGTATTTCTTTAGCCACAGAGTAGTCAGTAAGTGGAATAGTTTGTTAAGCGATGTAGTGGAGGCAGGATCCATACATAGCTTTAAGCAGAGGTATGATAAAGCTCACGGCTCAGGGAGAGTGACCTAGTAGCGATCAGTGAAGAGGCGGGGGCCAGGAGCTCGGACTCGATCCCCGCAACCTCAACTAGGTGAGTACAACTAGGTGAGTACACACACACACACACACATACACACATTCGCACAAACATATACATACACAAACACACACACAGGAGCCATGAATAAACCCCTACAACCACAAAGAGGTGAGTATACACAAACACATACGCATCTCTTACCCTTAATGCTAGACAGAGGGTAAAAGGGAAAAATAGTTAGGTCCTGCTCCCTTGCTTCCAGCCACACACCTCCAGGCCTTCACGCTGGCCAGTGGGCAAGGAAGGGGAGGGGCAGTAGTTAAACTTAGCCCTGCGTTACTGGCACGTCAAGGATCCCTGTAATGGGCGGAACAGCACTAAGGGAGAACCAGTGATTTGTTAAGCATCTTTATTGCTCCACTTAAGATAAACACACCATTGTGTGGCTCGTTGTGAAGGGTAACAGCTTGTTGTTAACGGAGAAGTGGGTGTCTTGCTCGTTGTTTGATCCTCCAACGTTGTTGTGGTTTTACCCTGTGGCTGCTGTGAATTTAGAGGCGTTGTTGGACTTGAGTGGGGCTGTGCAGCCCGTCCTCATTCTGGCATGAAGAGCGTGTGGTTTCCACTGGTTTGTTACGGGGGTTTAAAGCCGATCGACCACACGAGGATCATTTAAGTTGCATGTGACTTGTTTACCACCAGCCAAGAATACATTAATCCTAATACCGGGGATTCAAGCAAACTCAAAGTATATATGCAGTGAAAGACATAAATCCCCCAGTACACATTCTCTTTGGGTTTCCACTGATTTATTTGGGGAAGGTTAACCCTCACTTCCCCCATTCCCCACTGCGTCTAACAAGTTGGAAATGAGGAATCTAATTGGAGGACAATTTGTATTGTAGGGTTGCACGAGCCATTCAAAGCTTCCCTATGATACACAAGTCATTCAGGACTCCCCTACGAGCCTCATCAAGTCATTCAGGACTGGCTCACCAAGCCATTCAGAGCTTCCCTACGACTCTCCAAACCATTCATATCACCACGATCAATCACGTGATAAAGCTGACAAACTAATACTACCAGGCCAGCGACAGTGTTCAAACCTAACCTTAGTAACATGATTCTGTCGTGCCGAATAAGTAAAATTTATCAATTACCAAGAACTCGTTTAAAATTGAGTTCTTTCTAAGATTTTCTCTTATACGTTTAAAGATATATTTTTTCATTTATGCTGGTGTAAAAATTAATAATTTTGTACCATAAGAACCTTAGAACACTTATCTAACCTTATTATAAGAAGCGCAATTTAATTCAGCCTACTCCAACTAAATATATTTTAGATAAGTTTACAATAATTTAATAATAAACGAACACAATGAAATGTATTTTTTTTTCGTTAGCTTCAGAATTATTTTTTGCGAAATTATTGCTTTCTCAAATTTTCGCTTGCCTTATCCGGCAAGAAGGGCGTTGCTATTTAAGCCGTAATCGCAAGTTTTACCTATTCGGCACGACAGTTCCAAATCGATGCGAATTTAGTGTTAGAACACTGTGACCTCTCATATAAAGCTCTTCTGCATAGTGCGATTATTTTTTTTATAAATGCGACTGAAAAAATACATTCACAATTCAGAAAGAACGTAAAAAAAAAAAAACTCATAATACGTGCTATTTAATTTCCTATACACATTTTCAGTAACATTTGCGAAAGAAATAATAATCGAACTGTACAGGATAGATTTGTAAGTTCTGTAAGTTCAGTTTACTTTGTAAGTTCTGTAAGTTCAGTTTACTTTTTGCTGCTCAAGCTTAGTGTTTCCCTTGAATTTAATAATAATAATAAAAATTATATAATGATAATAAGTAATAATAATAATAATCTGAGAGGGAAACAGCAGTTTCTAAAGAAAATGATCAGCCTAACCAGATTAGTAACATATTCAGTCGACTTTTAGACACACAATAACATCCAAAAATGGAATTAAACACCTTGACACCAACATAATTATATGAACTGCAATCGAATACATTCACAGCCTTCATGAGTCTTCATAGGAAGAATCTTCTAGGAAAGAATCTTCATGAATCTTCATAGGAAGAATCTTCGTGAATCTTAATGTAATTCAATCCACAATTAAATGATTATATGTGACTCAATATTTTTTTGTTTATCGTACAGGATACAGAGAGAGAGAGAGAGAGAATTGCAGGCTCTACGCTATGTCTCCTCAGTGATTACCTTTATGGTAGATCTCTAAGTGTAGTTCTCAATGGAACGGAATCAGCAAGACATCCTATTGGGGCAAGTGTTCCACAAGGAAGCGTGCTGGGACCATTGTTATGGAATGTCTACTTCAACGACCCTCTTCATCTCATTCCAGAATCACATGCATATGCAGATGACTGTACACTGACATTCACTTATTCAAGAGAAGAAATGCCAGCTGCTCTAAGCTACATCAATCACCAGCTAAGAGCTATATCAGCTTGGGGAAATAGATGGCAAGTAACATTTGCACCTGAGAAAACGCAAATGATGATAGTCTCTAGGCACCATGATGGTAATGCTGGTGCAGTAGTAAGGATGAATGGGAGGGTGTTGGCACCTATAGAGGTTGATATCCTTGGGGTGAAATTTGACTCCAAACTAACCATGAAGAACCATGTTGTAAATCTAGCAAACAAGGCAGCCAGGAAGCTTACAGCACTTCGCCGTATCTTGCATCTGCTTGACACTAGGGGTTGCAAGATTCTGTACGAGGCACAAGTACGCTCACACCTTGAGTTTGCTCCACTTTCTTGGTTTGCCTGCCCCCCCCCCCTCTCATCTGCGACTGCTTGACAGAGTGGAGAACAAAGCAAGATGTCTCATCTCTCGCCTGGACCAATCCTGGATAGATCTGTCATTTCAGCAGAGCCTTCAACACAGGAGTGATGTGGGTGGCCTTACTGTTATGTACAAGGCCAATATTGTCAAAGTACCACACTTGGATCCACTTCGAGGACAGTGTGAAGCAAGCTTCTATACCACAAGACGGGCAGAAAGCAGCAACTTCACTCTGGCTGTACCCTTCTCCAGAACATCACTCCATCTGAGATCATATATACCCAGGATGACTCGAGTATGGAACACATTCGTACAGCATAATGATGTCAACGAGATAAAGTCAGTTGATCAAATGAAAATGCTGGTCCACAGATGGCTCCAACTTCATCCTGTTCCCTACTTGTATGTCTCATAACAATAAAAATGCTTTCAAATGAGCTGATGTAGGTAACAGCTCTTAGCTTGTCAATAAAGTTAGGAATCCTTAACCTATAAAGAGCTTGTCAATAAAACTAGGGATTCTTAACCTTGTCAAACCCTGTGTAAAGAGAGAGAGAGAGAGAGAGAGAGAGAGAGACCATCTTCGTTTAGGTATTGCACTAGTGAAAGAGGTAAAGCAGATGCTGCTACAGAAAAAAAAGTTAATGTTTCAAGAGGAAGGTAGGATTGACGACACTAATGTTTCAAATGGAAGGTAGGATTGACGACACTAATGTTTCAAGAGGAAGGTAGGATTGACGACACTAATGTTTCAAGAGGAAGGTAGGATTGACGACACTAATGTTTCAAGAGGAAGGTAGGATTGACGACACTAATGTTTCAAGAGGAAGGTAGGATTGACGACACTAATGTTTCAAGAGGAAGGTAGGATTGACGACACTAATGTTTCAAGAGGAAGGTAGGATTGACGATACTAATGTTTCAAGAGGAAGGTAGGATTGACGACACTAATGTTTCAAGAGGAAGGTAGGATTGACGACACTAATGTTTCAAGAGGAAGGTAGGATTGACGATACTAATGTTTCAAGAGGAAGGTAGGATTGACGACACTAATGTTTCAAGAGGAAGGTAGGATTGACGACACTAATGTTTCAAGAGGAAGGTAGGATTGACGACACTAATGTTTCAAGAGGAAGGTAGGATTGACGACACTAATGTTTCAAGAGGAAGGTAGGATTGACGACACTAATGTTTCAAGAGGAAGGTAGGATTGACGACACTAATGTTTCAAGAGGAAGGTAGGATTGACGACACTAATGTTTCAAGAGGAAGGTAGGATTGACGATACTAATGTTTCAAGAGGAAGGTAGGATTGACGACACTAATGTTTCAAGAGGAAGGTAGGATTGACGATACTAATGTTTCAAGAGGAAGGTAGGATTGACGACACTAATGTTTCAAGAGGAAGGTAGGATTGACGACACTAATGTTTCAAGAGGAAGGTAGGATTGACGACACTAATGTTTCAAGAGGAAGGTAGGATTGACGATACTAATGTTTCAAGAGGAAGGTAGGATTGACGACACTAATGTTTCAAGAGGAAGGTAGGATTGACGGCATTAATGTTTCAAGAGGAAGGTAGGATTGACGGCACTAATGTTTCAAGAGGAAGGTAGGATTGACGACACTAATGTTTCAAGAGGAAGGTAGGATTGACGACACTAATGTTTCAAGAGGAAGGTAGGATTGACGGCATTAATGTTTCAAGAGGAAGGTAGGATTGACGACACTAATGTTTCAAGAGGAAGGTAGGATTGACGACACTAATGTTTCAAGAGGAAGGTAGGATTGACGGCATTAATGTTTCAAGAGGAAGGTAGGATTGACGACACTAATGTTTCAAGAGGAAGGTAGGATTGACGACACTACTGTTTCAAGAGGAAGGTAGGATTGACGACACTAATGTTTCAAGAGGAAGGTAGGATTGACGGCACTAATGTTTCAAGAGGAAGGTAGGATTGACGGCATTTATGTTTCAAGAGGAAGGTAGGATTGACGACACTAATGTTTCAAGAGGAAGGTAGGATTGACGGCATTTTGTTTCAAGAGGAAGGTAGGATTGACGACACTAATGTTTCAAGAGGAAGGTAGGATTGACGGCACTAATGTTTCAAGAGGAAGGTAGGATTGACGGCATTAATGTTGCAAGAGGAAGGTAGGAGTGACGGCACTAATGTTTCAAGAGGAAGGTAGGATTGACGGCATTAATGTTTCAAGAGGAAGGAAGGAGTGACGGCACTAATGTTTCAAGAGGAAGGTAGGATTTACGGCATTAATGTTTCAAGAGGAAGGTAGAATTGACGACACTAATGTTTCAAGAGGAAGGTAAGATTGACGGCACTAATATTTCAAGAGGAAGGTAGGATTGACGACACTAATGTTTCAAGAGGAACGTAGGATTGACGGCACTAATATTTCAAGAGGAAGGTAGGATTGACGGCATTAATGTTTCAAGAGGATGGTAGGATTGACGACACTAATGTTTCCAGAGGAAGGTAGGATTGGCGGCACTAATGTTTCAAGAGGAAGGTAGGATTGACGGCACTAATGTTTCAAGAGGAAGGTAGAATTGATAGCATTAATGTTTCAAGAGGAACGTAGGATTGACGGCATTAATATTTCAAGAGGAAGGTAGGATTGACGACATTAATGTTTCAAGAGGAACGTAGGATTGACGGCATTAATATTTCAAGAGGAAGGTAGGATTGACGGCATTAATGTTTCAAGAGGAAGGTAGGATTGACGGCATTAATGTTTCAAGAGGATGGTAGGATTGACGACACTACTGTTTCCAGAGGAAGGTAGGATTGACGGCATTAATGTTTCAAGAGGATGGTAGGATTGACGGCACTAATGCTTCAAAAGGAAGGTAGGATTGACGGCACTAATGCTTCAAGAGGAAGGTAGGATTGACGGCATTAATGTTTCAAGAGGAAGGTAGGATTGACGGCATTAATGTTTCAAGAGGAAGGTAGGAGTGACGGCACTAATGTTTCAAGAGGAAGGTAGGATTGACGGCATTAATGTTTCAAGAGGAAGGTAGGATTGACGACACTAATGTTTCAAGAGGAAGGTAGGATTGACGACACTAATGTTTCAAGAGGAAGGTAGGATTGACGGCACTAATGTTTCAAGAGGAAGGTAGGATTGACGGCATTAATGTTTCAAGAGTAAGGTAGGAGTGACGGCAGTAATGTTTCAAGAGGAAGGTAGGATTGACGGCATTAATGTTTCAAGAGGAAGGTAGGATTGACGGCATGACGGCACTAATGTTTCAAGAGGAAGGTAGGATTGACGACACTAATGTTTCAAGAGGAAGGTAGGATTGACGACATTAATGTTTCAAGAGGAACGGCATTAATATTTCAAGAGGAAGGTAGGATTGACGGCATTAATGTTTCAAGAGGAAGGTAGGATTGACGGCATTAATGTTTCAAGAGGATGGTAGGATTGACGGCACTAATGTTTCAAGAGGAAGGTAGGATTGACGGCATTAATGTTTCAAGAGTAAGGTAGGATTGACGACACTAATGTTTCCAGAGGAAGGTAGGATTGACGACGGTAGGATTAGGAGTGACGGCACTAATGTTTCAAGAGGAAGGTAGGATTGACGGCATTAATATTTCAAGAGGAAGGTAGGAGTGACACTAATGTTTCAAGAGGAAGGTAGGATTGACGGCATTAATGTTGCAAGAGGAAGGTAGGATTGACGGCATTAATGTTTCAAGAGGACGGTAGGATTGACGACACAGAGGAAGGTAGGATTGGCGGCACTAATGTTTCAAGAGGAAGGTAGGATTGACGGCACTAATGTTTCAAGAGGAAGGTAGGATTGACGACATTAATGTTTCAAGAGGAACGTAGGATTGACGGCATTAATATTTCAAGAGGAAGGTAGGATTGACGGCATTAATGTTTCAAGAGGAACGTAATGTTTCAAGAGGAAGGTAGGATTGACGGCATTAATGTTTCAAGAGGAAGGTAGGATTGACGGCATTAATGTTTCAAGAGGATGGTAGGATTGACGGCACTAACATTTCAAGAGGAATGTAGGATTGACGGCACTAATGTTTCAAGAGGAAGGTAGGATTGACGGCATTAATGTTTCAAGAGGACAGTAGGATTGACGACACTAATGTTTCCAGAGGAAGGTAGGATTGGCGGCACTAATGTTTCAAGAGGAACGTAGGATTGACGGCATTAATATTTCAAGAGGAAGGTAGGATTGACGACATTAATGTTTCAAGAGGAACGTAGGATTGACGGCATTAATATTTCAAGAGGAAGGTAGGATTGACGGCATTAATGTTTCAAGAGGAAGGTAGGATTGACGGCATTAATGTTTCAAGAGGATGGTAGGATTGACGACACTACTGTTTCCAGAGGAAGGTAGGATTGACGGCACTAATGTTTCAAGAGGATGGTAGGATTGACGACACTACTGTTTCCAGAGGAAGGTAGGATTGGCGGCACTAATGTTTCCAGAGGAAGGTAGGATTGACGGCGCTAATGCTTCAAAAGGAAGGTAGAATTGATGACCTTTTGCAAACCTAATCTAAATGAATCAAACACACAGACACGGTGAGCCTTTTATTTGGCAATGTTTCACTCTAACGAGATCGAAATGTCAATAAAAAAAAACGCTGTCTTTGTCTGCCTTTGTGTCATATGGGCTTCTGCCCAAGATGCATAATCTAAAAGAGACAACACATGTAGGATTATTGGTCTTTTCTGTCTGAGAGACGTAAGATGGCTGGTAAATCTTACAGACTTCTACTTACAGTCAGCATAATCTCTGAGTCTGCGTTTATTTACATTTATTCCTGTGATATTTCCTTTCCAATTTACGTCTGGTGTGAAGCCGAGCCGCGAGGTCTCGTGGTTCCCAGAACCTTTAAGAGATATATCATGAAGAAATGCGACACTGTGGAGGATCATGTAACACTGGTGAGGCGAAGGACAGAGAGGAGAGGATGTACCGGTGCTGCAGGGGAGACAAAATGTTTGAGGTCGAGGGTTCTCTTTGAGAGACGAGAGGAAAATATTAGACAGTTTGTCAGAAAACAACGGAGGTTTGGGAGGCTTTTGCTGAACGAAGACAGCTTTTGAGAGATTTAGCGAGATTATGTCCCCTGTTGCAGGAATTCTCGGAGAAAACCCAAGATTTTTCCACGTTCTGACGTGAAGGTGTGTGAGGAGGGTGAAGTGCAGTGCAACATTATTTGAGGAGTCTGCAACATTCCAGGAAACACTGAGCTTTATACTCTGAAAGACTTTACTGCTAAAACATATCATTCCTGCAAGACTTACTGCTGCAGCATACACTTTCTGCAAGATTTCCTGCTGCAAGATAAATATTCGTACAATACTTTACTGCGGCAACATAAACGTTCATGAAACAAAACCCAAACGCCAATTTTTTCTAGCAAAAAATGCGAGACCATTGTGACTGATATTGTCACTGACGGTTCTGATGTATCAGGCGTGAATTATCATAAATTGCAGCCTGGGCGATACCCCATATTGTAATTTGTCAAATATTATTCTCTGAGTTTTATACCTTTAATAAACTATCAGAAACCGTCGTCTTAGGTGATATACCGAAAGAAAATTATCAGAAACTATCTATCTTTGGTGTTAAATTAACATAAATTATTACCTCGGTAATGTGCCTTCAGTGAGATGAAATGGCGTATTGTTGATAATTGTTAAGATGAAAATATAAATCGAATAACGAACTTATATTATGACAACATTTCAATGTGGAAAAGAAAATGACCAATACTACAAAGAGAGAGGAAGTCTGGAAAAGTCAGCACTGTAATTAAAAGGCAAATGACCGCCGACAACCGGAGGGGAATGAACGAGTCCTTGGATCTTGGCCACTTCAAATACAGTAATGAAGTAATCAAGGACCAATGACAGAGAAGTCTTCGATAAAGGTATCCTAAGTTAATGCATTCTTGCTAATATTCCTCAATATTGTACACTCAGTACATGAAGCAGGAGTGTCCCTGAATCCTTTACCACACAACACCAACCATAACAATGATTGATTTTTTTTCATACCACATAAATAAACATTTATGAAGGGATTCAGAGAAACCGGCAGGCCGGACGTAAGTCCTGGAGATGGGAAGTACAGTGTCTGCACTGTAGTGTAAGTGCGCCTCTGGTAATACAGTGATGGAGTAGTGATGAAAGTTTTTCTTTTTCGAGCCACCCTGCCTTGGTGGGAGAAGGCCGATGTGTTAATAAAACAAATAAAATAAATAAAAACAACAAATAAATGCGTATTACTAAATGCAAGTCAGTTTTTCAAGTGAATATACAAACTTTATTGAGAAAGCCACGACTCGAGAACTTAAAAATATATATGAATCATATTAATAGCCAAAATTTACCCCACTATAAATGTCCTAAAATTTTTAACCTTCATAAAATATTAAAAAAGAAGGCAAAATTTTTACAAAGGAATTAGAAGTTATGAGGAACGGAGGAATCGAGGTTGGATTGGCCGGCGTCAGTATAGGAGTAGAACGAGGCTCTTAACTTTGTGTATATATTGTGTTGTGTGATCGTAACTAAAAATTATTGTCGCAGCGAGGAAGGAAATTCACAAAATAAATACAGTGGCGGAGAAAACACTGTAAAGAGTAGAGAGTGAAGGACAGGAATCGTTGGGGAGGGAGGGAGAGAGAGATTGAAGGAGAGGGACGGTGTGTGTACTCACCTAATTGTACTCACCTAATTGTGGCTGCAGGGGTCGAGACTCAGCTCCTGGCCCCGCCTCTTCACTGATCGCTACTGGGTCCTCTCTCTCTCTGCTTCCTGAGCTTTGTCATGCCTCTTCTTAAAACTATGTATGGTTCCTGCCTCCACTGCTTCACTTGCTAGGCTATTCCACTTGCTGACAACTCTATGACTGAAGAAATACTTCCTAACGTCCCTGTGACTCGTCTGAGTCTTCAGCTTCCAGTTGTGACCCCTTGTCCCTGTGTCCCCTCTCTGGAACATCCTATCTCTGTCCACCTTGTCTATTCCCCGCAGTATCTTGTATGTCGTTATCATGTCTCCCCTGACCCTTCTGTCCTCCAGTGTCGTCAGTCCGATTTCCCTTAACCTTTCCTCGTACGACATTCCCTTGAGCTCTGGGACTAGCCTTGTTGCAAACCTTTGTACTTTCTCTAACTTCTTGACGTGCTTGACCAGGTGTGTGTTCCAGACTGGTGCTGCATACTCCAGTATGGGCCTAACATACACAGTGTACAGTGTCTTGAACGATTCCTTATTAAGGTATCGGAACGCTATTCTCAGGTTTGCCAGGCGCCAGTATGCTGCAGCGGTTATTTGGTTGATGTGTGCCTCCGGTGATGTGCTCGGTGTTATGGTCACCCCAAGGTCTTTCTCCCTGAGTGAGGTCTGTAGTCTTTGTCCACCTAGCCTATACTCTGTCTGCGGTCTTCTTTGCCCCTCCCCAATCTTCATGACTTTGCATTTGGCTGGATTGAATTCGAGAAGCCAGTTACTGGACCACATACCCAGCCTGTCCAGGTCTCTTTGCAATCCTACCTCATCCTCGTCCGATTTAATTCTTCTCATCAACTTCACGTCATCTGCGAACAGGGACACTTCAGAGTCTATTCCTTCCATCATGTCGTTCACATATATCAAAAATAGCACTGGTCCTAGAACTGACCCCTGTGGGACCCCGCTCGTAACAGGCGCCCACTCTGATACCTCTACACGTACCATGACTCGTTGCTGCCTCCCTGTCAGGTATTCCCTTATCCATTGCAGTGCCCTCCCTTTTACATGCACCTGATCCTCCAGCTTCTGCACTAATCTCTTGTGGGGAACTGTGTCAAAGGCCTTCCTGCAGTCTAGGAAAACGCAATCTACCCACCCCTCTCTCTCGTGTCTTACTTCTGTTACCTTGTCATAAAACTCCAGGAGGTTTGTGATACAAGATTTGCCTTCCATGAACCCATGCTGGTTTTCATTTATAATCTTGTTCCTTTCCAAGTGTTCGACCACTCTCCTCCTGATAATCTTCTCCGTGACTTTGCACACAATACATGTCAGAGACACAGGTCTGTAGTTTAGTGCCTCGTTTCTGTTTCCTTTCTTAAATATGGGGACTACATTAGCTGTCTTCCATTTCTCAGGTAGTTGCCCAGTTTCAAGGGATGTGTTGAAGATTGTGGTTAGAGGCACGCACAGCATCTCTGCTCCTTCTCTAAGGACCCATGGGTAGATGTTGTCCGGTCCCATCGCCTTTGAGGTGTCAAGGTCACTTAAGAGCTTCTTCACCTCCTCCTCAGTTGTTCGTATGTCATCCAACACTTGTTGGTATATTCCCTCTTGATGTTCCCTTCTGTGCTGTCTTCCCACAGCCCTTCCTGTCTCTACTGTAAAAACTTCCTTAAATCTCCTGTTCAGCTCCTCACATACCTCCTGATTATTTCTTGTGAGTTCTCCACCTCCTGTCCTTAATCTGATCACCTGGTCTTTGACTGTTGTCTTCCTCCTGATGTGGCTATACAACAGTTTCGGGTCAGTCTTGATTCTCGATGCTATGTCATTTTCATACTGTCGCTGGGCCTCCCTCCTTACCTGTGCGTACTCATTCCTGGCTCTCCGACTGATCTCCCTATTTTCGTGTGTTCTCTGCCTTCTGTACTTTTCCATTTTCTATTGCACTTTGTTTTTGCCTCTTTACACCGTCGGGTAAACCAGGGGCTCGTTCTGGTCTTCCCGTTGTTACTGTTGCCCTTGGGAATAAACCTTTCCACTGCCTCCTTGCATTTTGTTGTTACATATTCCATCATTTCATTTACTGGCTTTCCTGCCAGTTCTCTGTCCCACTGGACCTCCCACAGGAAGTTCTTCAACCCTATGTAGTCCCCTCTTTTATAGTCAGGCTTTTCCCATTCAACTCCTGTTATTCTCTCCACTTGCAGCTCTACTATGTATTCAAAGCACAGAACCACGTGGTCGCTAGCTCCTAGGTGACTCTCATACTTGATGTCCTCAATGTCTGAGCTGCCCAGGGTGAACACAAGGTCCCATCTTGCTGGTTCATCCTCCCCTCTCACTCTGGTAGTGTCCTTAACATGTTGGTGCATGAGGTTTTCCAGCACCACGTCCAACATCCTGGCTCTCCATGTTTCGGGACCCCCATGTGGCTCCAGGTTTTCCCAGTCAATCTCCCTGTGGTTGAAATCCCCCATAACCAGCAACTTTGCTCTGCTGGAGTGAGCTCTTCTTGCCACCTCAGCAAGTGTGTCCACCATTGCTCTGTTGCTCTCTTCATATTCCTCTCTTGGCCTCCTGCAGTTCTGTGGTGGATTATACATCACTGTAATGATCACTTTGTGTTCCCCAGACTTAAGTGTACCTGCTATGTAGTCTCTTTCTCCCGTCTCATCTATGCCTTCCATTTTCTCGAATTTCCATCTGTGTTTTACGAGCAGAGCAACCCCACCTCTCCCCCTGCCCCTTCTATCTTTCCTCATGATCTGGTATCCTGGTGGGAAGATTGCATCTGTTATTGTCTCCGTGAGTTTTGTTTCTGTAATTGCTATGATGTCTGGGGACTTCTCGTTGATTCTTTCTTGCCATTCCTCTTGTATATTCGTTAATCCATCTGCATTTGTGTACCAAACCTTCAACTTCTGTTCTAATACTGTAACTGTGGTGCGGGGGGTGGAAACAGAGGGATCGGTGTGTGATGGATGGTTTGGATTGTTCAGTTGCCTTGGGGGTGTCGTTGCTGGAGTTCTTCTGCAGGTGTTTCTGGGGGGTGGACTTGTCCTTCCATTTGATCCTGGGTTATTCTGCTCTCCTTTTTCATTTCCTCCCATTTCTCCTTTCGTTTTTGAACTCTTTCATTGTCTTCCTTTCGTCCTGTGTTCTGTCTCGATCGAGGTACACACTCCGGAACTCCTGCTTGCCTCTCAGCCGTGCTTTCTCCTGCAGGATCATGGTTCGGGTTGATTCTGCCTTGAAAATTACTTTGAGAGGCCGATTCCTTTTCTTTGTGAACCACCCAATTCTCCGAAAATTTGCCACCTGGGTCATGTCCCCCTCGCCTATCACCTTCATGATATCTTCAATCGCTTTTTTCTCCTCCTGCTTTCTTTCATCATAATTTTCCCCTTTAGCTTCGTCTAGCCCATAGACAAACACGGATCTCTCCCTTTCCACCTCCCACTGTGACTCCCATTGCATCCTCTGATGTGTTTTAGTTCCTTCCCGTGGAGTGTTCCTTCCTTCAGTCCCTTCCCTAGTTATGGCCCCTATGCTTCTTGGTTTGTCCTTCCTGCTCACCTGTTCCTGGCCCCCACAGGTATCTGGTAAGGTCCTTGCACATGTCCTAGTTCCTTCAATGTCTTCCAACCTCTCATTCTGTCCTAGTGTGCTCCCTGTCTTTGTTTTGGCCCCATGTGGGTTTGACAGGACCTCTGCATACAGTTTAGTTTCCATGCTTCCTCAGACCTGTTGTCTGTGTTTGATGTAGCCATTGCCGATGCTACTTCTGTAATATCTTTGTCTCTGTGCTGTTTCAGATGTCTCAGCTCCTCTTCTAATCTCTCTATCTTGATTTCTGCTGCTGTGGCCTGTTGCTTCCACCTTCTGCATTCTGCTGCTAACCTTTGTTCCATCTTCTTTTCCAGCTCATCTAGTCTCCTTCCCCAGTCTTCCTCCCTTTCTTTGAGCTCTACCTCCCATTCCTCCCTCCCAGATTCGTCCTTGGAGCCCCTTGTCCTCATCCTGGTTCTAGGTTCACCCGTTGCTCCACAGAAGGGGGGACAGATGGTTAGGGGGAGGGGAATAGATGGTTAGGAGGAGAGGGGATGAATGGTTGTGGGGGAGGGGGAGGATGGTTATTGGAGGGTAGAGATAGTTGGGGGAGGGGTTTAGATGGTTTGAGGGAGAGAGGGGATGGATGGTTATGGGGAGGGGGAGGATGGTTATTGGAGGGAGGGAGGCAGTTGGGGGGGTTAGACGGTTTGGGGAGGGATTAGGTGGTTTGGGGGAGGGGTAGGTGGCTAAGGTGAGGTGGTTAGGGAAGGGGGAGAGGTAGTTAGGGGAGGGGGGATACATGTTTGTGTCAAGTGTTTGTGTCAAGTGGTGGAGGGTGTGTGTGGGTGTGTGTGTGTGTGTGTGTGTGTGTATGTGCTTGTGTGTGTGTGTGTGTGTGTGTGTGTGTACTCACCTAGTTGTACTCACCTAGTTGAGGTTGAGGGGGTCGAGTCCGAGCTCCTGGCCCCGCCTCTTCACTGATCGCTACTAGGTCACTCTCCCTGAGCCGTGAGCTTTATCATACCTCTGCTTAAAGCTATGTATGGATCCTGCCTCCACTACATCGCTTCCCAAACTATTCCACTTACTGACTACTCTGTGGCTGAAGAAATACTTCCTAACATCCCTGTGATTCATCTGTGTCTTCAGCTTCCAACTGTGTCCCCTTGTTACTGTGTCCAATCTCTGGAACATCCTGTCTTTGTCCACCTTGTCAATTCCTCTCAGTATTTTGTATGTCGTTATCATGTCCCCCCTATCTCTTCTGTCCTCCAGTGTCGTCAGGTTGATGTGTGTGTGTGTGTGTGTGTGTGTGTGTGTGTGTGTGTGTGTGTGTGTGTGTGTGTGTGTGTGTGTGTGTGTGTGTGTGTGTGGTGTGTGTGTGTGGTGTGTGTGTGTGTGGTGTGTGTGTGGTGTGTGTGTGTGGTGTGTGTGTGTGGTGTGTGTGTGTGGTGTGTGTGTGTGGTGTGTGTGGTGTGTGTGTGTGGTGTGTGTGTGGTGTGTGTGTGTGTGGGGTGTGTATGTGTGGTGTGTGTGTGTGTGGTGTGTGTGTGTGTGTGGTGTGCGTGTGTGGTGTGTGTGTGTGTGTGTGGTGTGTGTGTGTGTGGTGTGTGTGTGTGTGGTGTGTGTGTGTGGTGTGTGTGTGTGTGTGTGGTGTGTGTGTGTGGTGTGTGTGTGTGTGGTGTGTGCGTGTGGTGTGTGTGTGTGTGGTGTGTGTGTGTGTGTGTGTGGTGTGTGTGTGTGGTGTGTGTGTGTGTGTATATGTGTGTGTGTGTGTGTGTGTGTGTGTGTGTGTGTGTGTGTGTGTGTGTGTGTGTGTGTGTGTGTGTGTGTGTGTGTGTGTTTGTGTGTGTGTGTGTATGTGTTTATGTATGTGTGTGTGTGTGTATGTGTGTGTGTATGTGTGTGTGTATGTGTGTGTACTCACCTAGTTGTACTCACCTAGTTGAGGTTGCGGGGGTCGAGTCCGAGCTCCTGGCCCCGCCTCTTCACTGATCGCTACTAGGTCACTCTCCCTGAGCCGTGAGCTTTATCATACCTCTGCTTAAAGCTATGTATGGATCCTGCCTCCACTACATCGCTTCCCAAACTATTCCACTTACTGACTACTCTGTGGCTGAAGAAATACTTCCTAACATCCCTGTGATTCATCTGTGTCTTCAGCTTCCAACTGTGTTCCCTTGTTACTGTGTCCAATCTCTGGAACATCCTGTCTTTGTCCACCTTGTCAATTCCTCTCAGTATTTTGTATGTCGTTATCATGTCCCCCCTATCTCTCCTGTCCTCCAGTGTCGTCAGGTTAATTTCCCTTAACCTCTCCTCGTAGGACATACCTCTTAGCTCTGGGACTAGTCTTGTTGCAAACCTTTGCACTTTCTCTAGTTTCTTCACGTGCTTGGCTAGGTGTGGGTTCCAAACTGGTGCCGCATACTCCAATATGGGCCTAACGTACACGGTGTACAGGGTCCTGAATGATTCCTTATTAAGATGTCGGAATGCTGTTCTGAGGTTTGCCAGGCGCCCATATGCTGCAGCAGTTATTTGGTTGATGTGTGTGTGTGTGTGTGTGTGTGTGTGTGTGTGTGTGTGTGTGTGTGTGTGTGTGTGTGAGTGTCTACCCTTGTGTGTGTGTGCTTGTGTGTGAGTGAGGGAGGGTTAGGGGGGATAGGTGGTGTGGTTGAAAGATCCGTCGTGTAGGCACAAATTTAGTCTCATTTATCTTTCCCAATTATGCTACTCTCTCCACTTATTGCCCTTTCTGGATTTACGTATTAATTGTTGCTGATTATTATCATTTTCCTTGTTCACATTGAGAGAGGACTTCCTAGCTTCCTAAGTATTCTTACTGCTAATAACTACCGGTAGTAACACTGCCTGTGTGCGTGTGTGCATGTGTGTGTGTGTGTGAGTGTGTGTGTGTGTGTGAGTGTCTTGTGTGGTGTAATGACTGGCCGCAACTTCTTGTGACCTGACACAACCCTCCTGGATCTTGACCGACCCTCGCACCGTCTTACAATGTTGCCCTTAAAAGCTTGTCCCACCTACCTTCTCACACTCGTCAACACTATATTCTCTATGTCTATGCTATTTCTATTCTAATTCTGGTAATAGCTTGCAGGAGTGAGTGACCAGTATCAAACAGTATGCAAGGCCAGCCAGGGTCGTCAACATGCAAACCACAAATAGGCGAATAAACTTGCGCTGCAATGGTGCGGTGACAGTTGCCAGCTGCTGATGACAAAGTCGTCGTACGTAGGCCTTAAATCCCTATTTTGGAGATCCTTCACCCGTGATGTTTATAACCATATATTCTCATACATCCCGCTTCCTCACGCGATTTCACTCTTCACTGATGATAGTATACACTTCACATTATATACACTTCACTTTATATGTATAATGGCACACAACTTGTCGTGACGTCACTTCTTCAGGCCTACCGCTGCCAATGTGGCAACAGCGCCTAAGACCTCCAACGGTTTGCGCTTTGAAATATTATGATTTCAGCTTTCCTCTCACTTTCTTTAACTAATAACTTTAATTATCACTCGTAGTATTGTTCACTGACGTTCCACTACCACTGATTACTGCTAGCTGTTATTGCACGCCTTACAACGCTAAGGTTCTCGGAGCCTTGTTACCCACGTCTGCACCCCACGGACCCACGCGCGCGCGCGCGCGCGTGTGTGTGTGTGTGTGTGTGTGTGTGTGTGTGTGTGTGTGTGTGTGTGTTCAAATTGCTCCTACTTCCATTAAGTTAGTGTTACACCTACCACCAGGGAACTGAAGTAGTGCTCCTGCCTTCACTATGGTTTGCATTGCACGAACCTGATTTATTGCATTCCATCTGAATACAGTCGATCATGGATATAAACATTTTTGTTAATCATTAGGTGTGCTTCAAAACCATTTTATATGCATTATGTTAAGAGGCTCGTAAGTTCCCTCGTCTTCTAATAACATATTCATTTTACCACTATAATCTACCTTGTTCATAATTACTGTTGCATTTGTTTTGTCTGTTTCGTAAGGTGAAGTCTAGGATCTTTCTTTAATTGTCCTCAAAGATTTGTTAAGTTATATCATGAATTAAAGAAAGATCCTAGACTTCACCTTACGAAACAGACAAAGCAAGTGCGAGAGTAACTGTAGACAGGGTAGATTATAGTAGTAAAATGAACATGTTATTAGAAGACTGGGGAACTTATGTGCCCCTTAAGGGGCACGTAGTATAAGAAAAAAAATAGAATAGCGAGATCGAGGAACTTGCAAAGTGATCCAACAAGGAAAAGTTTCCGCCAAGACCTGCTAATTAGTCACTTCTGCAGGTTTTTTGAAACCGAAGTCAGATTTTTTCTCTCAGAACAAGCAAGATAAATATACACTAGGTTGTCCAGATATCATCATAAAGACACTTCCAGGCAGTGATCCTTTGTTTTATTGCGGTCTTCTGTCAAAAGACCGGTGCCAGGAAATACTTGCTTTGTGACAATCCTGACATATAAACCACCACCGTATAAGAGGTTGCTAAAAATGACTGATCCATTGTTAGTGTCGTGGATACGTAGATGGAGGGAAGGATCTTATCTGTCACATTATGACTCCGGAAAATAATTTTATTACACTCAATAAGTAGATTTTATTCGGATATTAACCCCGGAGTTAATCGCACTGGATAACCCATGAAAGACAAATAAGGTAACTTAAATTCACTGGAATTCTTAGTGCCTTAAGATGCCACCCACAAATTAACTCCTATTTTACTAAGAGGCTACCCATAACGGGCAACTCCCAGGGCCTTTGGACACTTCTCACAACCACCAACAACAACCTACAACAACCACCAACTAGAACCCTTGGATGCCACCTACAACAACCACCAACTAGAACCCTTGGATGCCACCTACAACAACCAGCCATCTCGTAGGTGCCTATTTACCACTTTTTGACTGAATTTAACCCTGGTTCTTTCGGCTGAGTCGAATTCTTTTTATTTATTTTTTTTACACAAATCAGTTTTACCATTTCACAACGAGAGATATCTCCAATGTAAAGCTAACTTAATATTGTACAATTTAAACTATAATCAATAGCCGAAATCCGTCAAGGAGCAGTCGTATATTACCTGTAATTACGTGGTCTAGCCAGGTTGGAACTATTTGAAAGCTTAAAAGGAAAAATTGTAATGTACTAATAATGCACAGTGAAGTGTCACCTTGGGTGCGACAGACAAAAGGACACAGGTAGAACAGGCTTTTGTTTTGACATTTCGTTGTGTCTAAGGTTTATCAGGTCATGTTTCACTCCATGAAGAGCTTTATCAAGTCACGTTTCACTCCGTGTAGAGCTTTATGAAGTCATGTTTCACACCGTTTAGAGCTCTATCAAGTTATGTTTTACCCCCGAGTAGAGTTTCATGTTTCACCCCGTGTAGAGCTTTGTCAAAGTCATGTTTCACCCCGTGTAGAGCTTTAGGGAATGATTACTTGATAAAACTCTACACAGTAGGCCATTTCTCATGCACTTAGATGTTAATATAATGCTGAATGAAATTTCCTGATAAGCCTGAAGTGTTGGCTAGACAGGCTCCACACTCCTGGTGGATCCCGAGTAAACATGGTAGATGGAACGTGAGCACAAGATGAACATTAACAAATACAGGTGTCATATCAACAGCCTGGCTGGTCAAAGACAGAGTCTCGTTTAACTAAAGGAAGACCAACCGTCCACCAGTCTTTGCCCTGAAGGAACCACAGAGGTTTAACATTATACACTATATAACAACAATTACCTATGGCCATGGGAGTGGACAAAATGCCATATCAAATGTGAAAGTCTGGAAAATTCACTGTATTTAGATCTTTATTATTATTATTATTATTATTATTATTATTATTATTATTATTATTATTATTATTATTATTTATTATTTCATAGAGATTTGATAATTCCGTAAGAACCATACTGAATCGGGGGAATGAGAGATAACTAGATTTGATCCGAATCAGACGGCATCCCACAGGTCCTTGTATCAGTTGTCCGTCACCGGGATTTAAAGCTCTTACCTTGAGAGGCGAATTTCATGGAATCTTCTTCACTGAACTAATAGGAGAAACACATGTTCATGTCTTCAAATTATGATTGTGTTTGAAAAATACTTTTAAAAAAAGGGTTAAAAAGTCGTCTTTGATGCTTGAAATGGAGGTTATTCAGCGAGGTTTATTTCCTGGACACTTAAAACTCATGATAGTTTTATCATTGTTTTAAAACTCTAGTGAAACAACCAGTTAAAAAAAAATTAATGTTTACACAGCGAAGCCTTTGTCAGTTTATTGTTTCGAGACTGGAGAAAATTAATTAAAAATTGTCAAAGGACATAATGATTACAGTTTGCTCGTGTTCTTTGTAGCTGCTGAATCAGAAGTAGCTACGAAACAGACACAGGGAAGGTGGATGATGGTGGGAGATGTAAGAGAGAGGTGAGAGAAGTGAGGGAGTGTGAGAATATAACATGCGGTAAGCGAGGCAGTGAGACTGGACACAGTGAAGGGTGAGCAAGTGAAGAGAGTGGGAAGTGGGAAGATATGATGGAGAGGGAAAAAGGGTGAGGGGGTAAAGAGGC
Organism: Cherax quadricarinatus; assembly: GCF_038502225.1. Classification (NCBI taxonomy): domain Eukaryota; kingdom Metazoa; phylum Arthropoda; class Malacostraca; order Decapoda; family Parastacidae; genus Cherax; species Cherax quadricarinatus. Next base: position 23,384,714 of record NC_091318.1, read on the forward strand.
AGATAGAGGAAGTGGTGAGAGATGGAAAGAGTGAAATGAAGTAAGGTAATAAATTATTTAGACAAGAGCCCTCTGGCAATGTAACAGTTTGGCCACTAATGAAGAATACAATATAAGCTAGAAATGTTTCGGTCGCCGCATGATACGAGAAAGTTATCCTAATATTTCATCACCCCAGCCCACTGTATCTCAGTGCACGCGATTGGAATAGTGCAGAGTGCCGCATTAGCTTGTAATGAAGTTAAATAATAGCGTTGAAGATTTTAATAGAGCCAGAAGAGATATTCACAATGCATCACATGGAAACATTAAAAATGGCAAATTAGGACATACGCATCCCCAGTTTAATTCGAAACTTCCATTAAGAAATACCAGCTTTGAAGCTAAACTGAAGAGGTATTCCCTTGTTGTCGCAGAGAGATATCGCTATCCCAAAATATACCAGAATGTTTGTTGCATTATCAAGTTATCAGTGTTGAAAGGCTGAAGCTAATCGGATGGATCACTCAGAAATTGTCGCATGAAAAGCAGTATTTCAGTTTTCACAATTTGTTCCATAGAAAAAACAAATTGTGAGACACACAGGCCAAAAATCAGTCAAAAGTTTTTCTAGGATTATCAGCTTTTCAGTAATAAAATAATTAAGGTTCATTTAAATCAAGTGTTGCATAAGATTGAGGGAGCCTCAAAGTATTTAAAAAAAAAATCACGTTTCTCAACCATAAACTCTTTCAAGGATTGAACCACCGTTCAGTTCACCAAGTTAAAAGAAAGAGAAAGTTGACTAAATCCCTTTCCTTTCCCAGGTCCCACTGTAAAGTAAAATTATATGAATGTAGAAAAAATGATATACTTCGAGTCTTTTTAGGAGAAGCTGTTGATCAATAGCCTAGAGAGGAGACTGAGCAGGAAAGGAAGTAAAGGGGACGTCATAATGACACAATATCGATCAAACGCAATGTTGGCACTCAGATGGATATTTCCTCATAGGGAAAGACCTTGTGGCTACCTAAGGTTATTGCGTATAAATGCAAACTCTTGAATATCATCATTTAGAAGAACGTGACGAGCAACCCGTAGTAGTTATAAAGTAGCAATACAGGAAATTTTACTTCAAGTGTCCTCTTGAATGGCCTTCGCCAGCGTCCTGCTCCTGGTGTGTATCAGCGTTATATTTTGAGAGTGTAAAGAGCCAAAGTTCTTGGGACCCTTAACATGGGCAAGTCTTAGAATCCAGGTGGATCTAGGCTGAAAAGATTTGCCGAACGGTTCGAGTTTTCCCACCCCTACTCTCAAAGGGAAAGTATTGGCAGAGGCCACATCTCCAAAAGGAGCCTACCAACGCATTCGACGTCTCGAGGGCAGAAATGCCGAGAGTACCGGGAACTTTGGGAGCCTCTAGAGACCCAGTGAAAGACCATAAAGACTGCGCTTTGAAAGGTGGAGGACCCACAAGGGATTCATCAGATGGTGTTTTTGTTTGAAATGTGCGGTGATCGGCGAGGAAGAGAGGCACAGAAGACTCAAGCAGCAGCAGCAGCAACAACAAAGGATGAAAGGAAGCCTGGGCTGACGATCAAGAGGAAGCAACGTATTACTCTCGAAGAACAGGAAAACAGAAAATAACTAGCTTTTAACTGCTGTATAGCGTAGCGTCTCTTACGCTTAATTTCATAAAGCCTATTAAACCACGGTACAGGTGGGGTTTGAACCTGTACCGTGGTTTGTTTACAGTCATGTTATTACGATTTCGTGGGTTAAAAAGCCTATTTTTAAACCTTTAATGGTCGCAATACCTAGAAAATACAGAAAGAGTAATTAAGTTAGACCGTTAGAGCATTCGGCTCACTGTTAAAAGATCCCAGGTTTGATTTATGAGCTGGGTGAGATGTATGAGCAAGTATCCTCACACGCTAGATTTTGAAAGAAACTGAGGTAATATAACAGCCATTAGCCTATAATCAGTAACCGTCTTAAAAAAAATGATATTCAAAAAAGAAAATACCATCGACTCGGACTCAGACAGAAGAGGTCTGAGTCAGAACCTCACCCATACGCTTCCTAAATTTTTCAGCACTCAAAACCCATTGCCTCTCCAGCTCATAAAAAAAAAAAACTTCAAAATAACGCATCATCAGCCCTTGTGAAGACACTCATCTCGGATATAGGACTAGGCGAAATTGCAGCGCTTAGGAAAGTGGATACCTAGTGAGCATTCTTTGAGGAAGAACACATCTTAACTCCTTCATAAGGAAGCTTATGTGACTGTGCCATGTGAAATATTGAATAGTTTAAGATGCTTTTCTTGAGTGAAATTGCAAATGAAGCCAATTCGCAGCCTGATTGTCCACCAAACAAATCTTTAAAGAAGATAAATATTTAATATATATATAAAGATACTAAGGTGCGGAACTTGGGATCAGCAGGACACTAATTTCCAATGGGCAGAGGGTTAGAGAACCTCATGCTAAAGGGCCAGATGGTACGAAAGTTTGCCTAAGCCAGTGCGAAGATACCCTTTTATAACGTCAAACATGCAAAAACCAAACCTTCTAACAGCGGCTCTGAGGGTGGCCTCTCTGGGAGTTAAGGTGACGATCCTTACAAGGAACCTAAGGCTGTGGGAGGTCTTTGTCAGGCTCTTCACCAGCAGCCAATTCGGCTAGGTAGGTACCACCAGATGCCATCAGGCAGACGCCAACACAGTCCGCTGGATCATCATAGCACACAAGCCTTCAAACCACGTCAAGGTGGCTGCCTCAGGAGATGGAAATGTACGTAGTTTGGGAGATGGGGAACAGAGAGAGAGGAAGGGACTAGCAAGGCTAAGAAAGAAAATATGAGGAAAGAGAAAGAGGAGGGGTGAGAGAGCAAGAGGGAGGGAGGAGAAAAGACAACGAATGGGAGAAGACTGAGCGAGTGAGATGTGAGGGTAGCAAGATAGCAACCAGCAGCCGGAGAGGGAGAGAGAGAGAGAGAGAGAGAGACAGAGACAGAGAGAGACAGAGAGTCCGTCCTCCGTCGGGAACGTTGAGCACAACACTGCTGACGATGGTAATTATCACACATACTGATGGCACTGTGCGGGGCGTTATTACCCTGGTGTGTCATGATGTAGTGTTGTGGTCTGACTTCTGTACTCTGTGGCAGTAATGATGATATCTTGTATTCTCTCTCTCAGTAATGAAGATACCTTGCATTCTCTCTTTCAGTAATGAAGATATCTTGTGTTCTCTGTTTTAGTAATGAATAAATCTTGTGTTCTCCGTCGCAGGTAATGAAGATACCTTGTGTTCTCTCTCTCAATAATGAACATATCTTTTGTTCATCGTCTCAGTAATGAAAATATTGTGTATTCTCTGTCGAAATACCAAGGAGAAAGTAAGTTTCTCTATTTTTTTTCTATTTTTACTCTGCCGCTCGATTCTGCAACCGCTGCCTCAATGGACATCCGAGTGTGCTTCTGCAGTCACTTTCTTACTTTAACAGCACCCTATACACATCCTGCAGGCGGCCGTAAAAAGATTACCGAGGCACATAATGGGACCAGGGACTGGGTCCAAGTGTAATGATAGCTATGCAAGTTACGTTACAATGGTAATGGGCAATTTACAAGTTTATGCTCATGTTACACTGTAACGAATTGTTAATACAGATATGAATTCAGTCACAAAAATATTACGATGTAGTTTATATGTGGTTTTGAATTATTTAGACTATTAGCAACTTATGGTTGAATTTTGACAAGCTTAATTATCAATGAGTTATTTACTATAGGCAAAGTCACGACAATTTTTTCCCCAGAATAGCTGGTAAAATGCTACTATGTATACTGGATAGATTTATGTGATGTTTCTTGAACATTCGTTCAATTCATTGTTTTTCGTATTCCAGCACGTAACAATGTAGGGTGTGACAAAATTTTATCTGGCAAAATTTACATTTAGTAAAGTTTGTGTCACCTGGAGGTGCATATTCTCTGAGATACTTGTAGTCCGGCGGGAGCCAGGCAGCAGTGACAGCCAAGAGCCTCATGATTTTGCAGGATACACTGTAGGCATGTGGCTCCTCTTGCGTGATAGAATGATGCTAAACGGACTGCGTAAGTTTGTTTGTACAACATTCGCTGTTGAAGGCTCGGTTGATGTGTGCCTCAGGCGATATGCTTGGCATTGTGCTCACTTTAACCTCAATCTCTCTGAAGTCTCTGTCCTAATTTATACTCAGTTACCGGTCTTCTTCCCCGTTCCCATATTTTTATAACCTTGTATTTACTGGAGTTGAATTCCAGTAGCCACTTCTCTGAGCATTTCTGCAATTTGTCTGGATCCAAATTGTGTGCGTGTGTCAGTAATTGTTATATACTTGCCTAGGTATAACTACCGGGTTATGCATGAAGGAGCAGCGTCTAAGGTTCTGACCTCGTCCCTCAATTTTCACCAGACTGTCATATTTGATCACTAATATATCTGGTTCCATCGTACCTTTCATTCATTCTGTATTTGAGGTTTCATCGCACAACCTCTCAGTGCAACACATCCTCATAAAACTTTGTTTTCTAACTAGTTTGTTTGTCCTCTCTTGGATGATTAATATTCCCTAGACATTTCCAACCAACCTTTGTGGCTGTTAGACAAAACTTATTTTTGGTTACGTTACAGTAACTTTTATTAATGCAAATTTACGTAGATTTGTCTCCGAATTACCAAATTTTTAATTGAGGAAGAGGGTAAATGGCAGTGTAAAAGAGGTACCACAGTAGCCTAAATTTCTTTGGTTCGTTACGTTACAAAGCGAGGATAGGCTATTCCTGTGACAGTGGGAGAAAGAGCACTGATAACACTGAACAATAAAGCCATTGTCACCATCTACTCTGAGTGACAGGACTGCCTAGTTAGTTTTTCATACAACTGAATTTATGAAGCAAATATTTGACAAAAACACTGGCCTTTATGAAGGGAGCAATAAAAATTTCAACATGAAACACTTGAAAGCAATTAATTCCTGTTCAAATATGATGTCTCTTTGCAAAGTACACCTCAGTGGAGAGTGAACAAAGAAATATTGTTTCATATGCACTGCCGTTATGGAAAAAATGGAAAGAATTCTGAGTTTAGTGGTAAATTATTAACTTTGTTGGAATTTTCACAAGAGTGATACTGGCAACACACACACACACACACACACACTCACACACACACACACACACACACACACACACACACACACACACACACACACACACACACACACACACACACACACACACACACACACACACAGCTGTGACTCGACCCCGGCAACCACAACTAGGTGAGAACACACACACATTTTACCTCATATTGGAACTGAAATTCGAAGCCATGCGAAAATATCCCTGGCAACGCGTACTCTGCACCTCCATGTTGACGAAGTCATGTTTAATTTTACTATTTCCGAAACGCGTTGGTAAAGGCCACCGAAGATCGCATTTTCATTTGAAATATTTTCAGTGTCTCTAAATTGATGTGATGGAGGAAAGCTCTTGTTAATTTCATGTGCTTTGAATTATTTTTTTTAAGTGAGCAGTCTTATTAGTAACTGCAAATACATATTAGTAATTTAAATGTTTTACTCAGAGAGAGAGAGAGAGAGAGAGAGAGAGAGAGAGAGAGAGAGAGAGAGAGAGAGAGAGAGAGAGAGAGAGAGAGAGAGAGAGAGAGAGAGAGAGAGAGGTAATTGGCCAGCCCTTTGCTCTGAGCTCGCCACCACCGACTGGAATGCTCTTCTCCAGGGGGATGTTGACAACCAAGTGAAAGCCTTCACTGGACACATCCTTAATCTGCAACAAGAACACATTCCTCACCGGCAATATGTGACAAAGCCTACAGATCAGCCTTGGTTTGGCTTTCGTTGTAGAGAGGCTGCTACTGCTAAGTACAAAGCATGGCGAAGGTATAAGAGACATCCTACCACCTATAACAGGAACTTGCACATGCAAGCCTGTAGGCATATGGGTGATGTTCAAAAGTGGGCCATTACTAAATGGGAGGTGGACACTAAAAGAAAGTTAGCATCAGGTAGGGTAGGCTCCAAAACCTGGTGGTCCCTGGTCAAGGACAGACAAGGTTATCTGCCTGATGAACTTATTCCACCTCTAAATCGACAGGATGGGACCACCTCTACTAGTAGTCAAGAGAAGGCGGACCTCTTTGCTGAACACTTTGCTACCAAAATGCAAGTTCCTGATCCAGCAAGGGACCCTCCTTGGCTAGCTGCAAGAACTGTGTCAAAACTGTCAGTGGTGACAATAAGGCAGGAGGAGGTGCATTTCCTTCTTAAATCACTTGACCAAGAAAAGGCTGTGGGCCCAGACAAGTTGAGCCCAAGATTGTTGAGAAGATGTGCAGACCAGCTAGCAGCACCTCTAACTCGCATCTTTCAGCACTGCCTAGTACAGTGTAAATGGCCCTCTCCATGGAAAGAGGCAAATGTAGTCCCTGTTCACAAAAAGAAGAGCAGAGCAGAAATCAGCAACTACAGACCAGTGTCACTCCTGTCAATCACTGGTAAGATCCTTGAGACAATAATCTCAAGACAAATGACAGATTTTTTTGACTACCACTCACTACTTTGTGATCGTCAATATGGCTTCAGGAAAGGTTACTCTGCTGCTGATCTGTTGTTAAACCTCTCCACTAAGTGGCACCAGTCACTGGATGAATCCAAAGTCAGCTGTGTGGTAGCACTGGACATTGCTGGCGCTTTCGACCGGGTGTGGCACCAGGGCCTCTTAGCAAAACTTCAAGCACTGGGAATTGCAGGCTCTACGCTATGTCTCCTCAGTGATTACCTTCATGGTAGATCTCTAAGTGTAGTCCTCAATGGAACGGAATCAGCAAGGCATCCTATTGGGGCAAGCGTTCCACAAGGAAGTGTGCTGGGTCCACTGTTATGGAATGTCTACTTCAACGACCTTCTTCATCTCATCCCAGAATCACATGCATATGCAGACGACTGTACACTGACATTCACTTATCCAAGAGAAGAAATGCCAGCTGCTCTAAGCTACATCAATCACCAGCTGAGAGCTATATCAGCTTGGGGAAATAGATGGCAAGTAACATTTGCACCTGAAAAAACGCAAATGATGTTCGTCTCTAGGCACCATGATGGTAATGCTGGCGCAGTAGTAAGGATGAATGGGACGATGTTGGCACCTGGAGAAGAAGTTGATATCCTTGGGGTGAAATTTGACTCCAAACTAACCATGAAGAACCATGTTGTAAATCTTGCAAACAAGGCAGCCAGGAAGCTTACAGCACTTCGCCGTATCTCGCATCTGCTTGACAGTAGGGGTTGCAAGATCCTGTACGAGGCACAAGTACGCTCACACCTTGAGTATGCTCCACTTTCTTGGTTTGCCTGCCCCCCCTCTCATCTGCGACTGCTTGACAGAGTAGAGAACAGAGCAAGACGTCTCATCTCTCGCCTGGACCCATCCTGGATAGATCTGTCATTTCAGCAGAGCCTTCAACATAGGAGGGATGTGGGTGGCCTTACTGTTATGTACAAGGCCAATATTGTCAAAATACCACACTTGGATCCACTTCGAGGACAGCGTGAAACAAGCTTTTATGCCACAAGACGGGCAGAAAGCAGCAACTTCACTCTGGCTGTACCCTTCTCCAGAACATCACTCCATCTGAGATCATACATACCCAGGATGACTCGAGTATGGAACACATTCGTACAGCATAATGATGTCAACGAGATAACGTCAGTTGATCAAATGAAAATGCTGGCCCACAGATGGCTCCAACTTCATCCTGTTCCCTACTTGTATGTCTCATAACAAAAATGCTTTCAAATGAGCTGATGTAGGTAACAGCTCTTAGCTTGCCAATAAAGTTAGGAATCCTTAACCTGTAAATAGCTGTCAATAAAGCTAGGGATCCTTAACCTTGTCAAACCCTGTGTAAAAAAAAAAAAAAAAAAAAAAAAAAAAAAAAAAAAAAAAAACAGAGAGAGAGAGAGAGAGAGAGAGAGAGAGAGAGAGAGAGAGAGAGAGAGAGAGAGAGAGAGAGAGAGAGAGAGAGAGAGAGAGAGAGCGAGAGAGAGAGAGACATTTGGATTGAAAACAGGCAATACCACCTTCGTTCGTCCTTATAAGATCAAACTGTCTGGTTATAAGACGCTCCTTAATGTGATATTTTATACAACCTTTCACAGCGCTGCTCTGCCCGAGCCATATTCCAGAAGCGGCCGTATATTACAGTAAATTGGTGGGTACTAATGGATATCTGTTAATAACTGAAGAGAGTGAGCAGCTCTGTATGAAAGACGAGATGATTAGTTTTCGTAATGATTCTTACATGACCTTGCTGTTATTAACGCAAGGAGCAACATACTGCAGACGATGTTAAAAAAAAGAGACTGGGGTTTTTGCATGAACAACCAAACATCACTCATCTCTGTACAAACATTGTATCATGTATAAATAAATATTTGACTTGACTGTAAAGCAAGTTTTTAATATGACAACGTTTCGGTCTGTTTAGAGAGCGAGAAAGTTTTACTCAGCGAAACACTCACAATAAAAGCTTGCTCTGTATCTGTGTCATTTTAACACTATTTTCCACTGAGAGCATTTGTAGTCCGCGAATTAAAAAAAAGTTAGGCTTGGCCGTCCTTTACGATGTGTGTTGATATTTGCAGTCCAGTGAATGTTTACCTCTCACGAACACGATATAGCACCAAACTGATAAAAGTTACATTAAAATGCAAATTTCGGGATCTTTCATGCATGTTTCCAGGCATAGATACGTTGCAGGCATGTTGTGGTCCAGGAGCGACACCTCGCGTGTGAGACACTGACTTTGGTGATGGTTTTGAAAATAATGTTGGCAAATATTTGGAAAGAAGAATTGTTGTTTTACAAGAGATGTGCGTTGATGCCGGTGAAGAGTTCTTGGGCCAAACAATTGTAGCCACGCCTCATCTTACTTGATACAAATCTGACTACCTCCCATTCCTCTGGCTTTGTATAAATTAATTAATAACAATCATGGAATTTACAACCTTGTTTTGTCGCAAGTGGAAATGAAGATATTCAAGCGCCCTTATTTTCCTGAGCGTAATTTTAGTGCGGAGACAAAACTCATTACTTTGAGTAATATTTTACATGGAATTTAAAAAGCATTCACAATACATACTTTTCCTCCAGCTTACAAATGGTGTGTGGGAATACAAGAGAATACAGACATGCAGACACGTCTTAACACAGTCAGGGATATATGCATATAATTATCCTCAGTCTATCCATGACTTCTGGAGAAGATGATAGGTAGTTTAGCCTAGAAAATATGGAGTATAATTCAAAATATTGTGGTTGGAAAAACTCACAATTTGGAGATCAAATTTCGACAGATTCTGAGGTCCATTATCAAGTCAGTCGTAATCTGGTAACTGTCATGGACGGACCAATTCATTGACGTCTAAGCACACACATGTGGTACGCACACACACACACACACACACACATTTTATTCACCATCCTTACACTCAATATTCCTTTTTATTATCTACGATATTTTCATTGCTTCTGTCAAGCTTTTATTGCTGTTCATGCAAGGGATTACCCGGATGCTCAAGGACTCTTGCTGGAACTGCCCTCATCTTCCTAGATTAAAATCTGGTTGTCTTCCAGTCCTCAAGTGCCGTATTCCCATACGAAGTTATCGCTTACACAGGAATATAACAGCAATAACAGCAACAACTATAATAATAATAATAGAATAATAATACTAAGAATCTAGGAAGTAGGTTGGTAGACAGCAATCACCCAGGGAGGAACTAGTGTCCTGCCAAGTGAATGTAAGATGGAAGCCTGTAACTGTTTTACATGGTAGGATTGCTGGTGTCTTTTTTCTGTCTCATAAACATGCAAGATTTCAGGTACTTCTTGCTACTTCTACTTACACTTAGGTTACACTACACATGTACAAGCATATATATATATATATATATATATATATATATATATATATATATAATATATATATATATTTATATATAGTATATATATATATATATATATATAGTATATATATATATATATATATATATATGTCGTGCCGAATATGTAAAACTGGTCAATTAGCAAGAACTCATTTAAAATTAAGTCCTTTCTGAAATTTCCTCTTACACGTTTAAAGGTATATTTTTTCATTAATGTTAATGTAAAAAATTTTAATTTTGCACCAAAAGAATCTTAGAAAACTTACCTAACCTTATTATAACAAGAACAATTTATTTTAGCCTAACCCAACTAAATATATTTTAAATACGTTTACAATAATTTAGTACTAAACAAACACAATCAAATGTATTTTTTTCGTTAGGTTCAGAATGATTTTGGCGAAATTATTGCATACACAAATTTTCACTTGTCCTAAATGGCAAGATGAGCGTTGCTATTTAAGCCAAGATCGCAAGTTCTGCCTATTCGGCACGACATATATATATATATATATATATATATATATATATATATATATATATATATATATATATATATATATATATATATGTCGTGCCGAATATGTAAAACTGGTCAATTAGCAACAACTCATTTAAAATTAAGTCCTTTCTGAAATTTTTGTCTTATACGTTTGAAGATATATTTTTTTCATTAAAGTTAATGTAAAAAATTATAATTTTGCACCAAAAGAATCTTAGAAAACTTACCTAACCTTATTATAACAAGAACAATTTATTTTAGCCTACCCAAACTAAATATATTTTAGATTTGTTTACAATAATTTAATACTAAACAAACACAGTGAAATATATTTTTTTCTTTAGGTTCAGAATGATTTTGGCGAAATTATTGCATACACAAATTTTCACTTGTCCTATATGGCAAGATGAGCGTTGCTATTTAAGCCAAAATCGCAAGTTCTGCCTATTCGGCACGACATATATATATATATATATATATATATATATATATATATATATATATATATATATATATATATATATATATATATATATATATATATATATATATATATATATATATATATATATATATATACAGACCCCTCTGGGTTTTCTTCTATTTTCTTACTACTTCTTGTTCCTATTTCCTCTTATCTCCATGGGGAAGTGGAACAGATTTCTTTCTCCGTAAGCCATGCGTGTCGTAAGAGGCGACTGACCTGCCGGGAGCAAGAGGCTAGTAACCCCTTCTCCTGTATACATTACTAAAGTTATAAAAATAAACTTTTGCTTTTCTTTTTGGGCCACCCTGCTTGGGTGGGATAAGGCCGGTTTGTTGAAGTAATAATAATAATAATAATAATAATAATAATAATAATAATAATAATAATAATAATAATAATAATAATAATAATAATAATAATAATATTGTTGTCTCCTTTTTTACTCTTGTCGTATGTTTCACCCTCTCTTCCTAGCCTCTTAATCTCCTCCCCTTCCTTCTCATTGTTTATCCTCTGCCACTTCCCTTCTTTTACCTTTACTCCAAATGCTCATTCTAATTACCTCCAGTCTTCTCTCGTCCTGTCTGTTATTCTCTTCCCTTTCCTATTTCTTACATTATCTTCATCTCTCATCAGTTTCCTAACCCGTCTTCTCAAGTGAGCTTCCCTCACTTCTTATCTTTATACCTTAACTCTCTTTCCCTGCTTGCCTAAATGTCATTTATCTCTTCCCTTACTGCGTTCCACCCCTTCACTCGCCCATCCCACATTTCATCCTGTTATACACTTTCCCGTGCTTTCCCGCCACTCCGGCGGGGAAGAACGTCTTCAGCAGGTTCAAGACTTCAGGTGCATACAGGAAAGGTTTTTATAGAGGATGGGTCTCATACAGAATGAGTTATATATAGTATCGGTCACATACGTATTGTTGAAATCTGTCATCCTGAGCTGAGAGACTTCAGTAGGGCAATGAGGATATTGTCATGCGCTTCATTAAAGGTTCATCAGCTACCGGGAGCTTCAAAGGTTTCCTTCCAGCAGGTGTAGGGTTCCTGTTGCTTGGGAATTACTGTCTCTCGGGATGGACTAGTCCGTAGTTCGGAAGGAAAATATTTTTTGTGTGAAGATATCTCCAACGCAATGGAGAGAGAAAGAGAGAGAGAGAGCGAGAGAGAGAGATAGATAGAGAGAGAGAGAGAGAGAGAGAGAGAGAGAGAGAGAGAGAGAGAGAGAGAGAGAGAGAGAGAGAGAGAGAGAGAGAGAGAGAGAGAGAGAGAGAGAGAGAGAGAGAGAGAGAGAGAGAGAACGAGAGAGAGAGGGAGAGAGAGAGAAAGGGGGACTAAGGAATTTAGTCTACTATATTAATAAAAATATTGCCTTACTTACAGAAAGTGCAGAATAAAGGTTGAAATAACGTCTCGAGATTATTTTAGTCAAAGGCATTAATTAAAGCTACGTGATAATATGCTTCCTAAGGGCAAACTATACGGGTTCAGTGCCTCCCCTTGAATATACTACTACTACTACTACAACTAATAATAATAATAATAATAATAAAATAAAAAAAATTAATAATTAATAATAATATCTATGAACTTATTGATCTGTGTTTACAAAGGTTGACATCTTATCGCCCGACTCCGCCATTTTAAGGGTAACAGATATAACTGGTTCTTGCCTGGAAGAAAACACACACACAAGGATCAAACAAGTTTTTCATTGGGTCAACATGTCCCTGTGTTGACCTTTATCAGGACGTGATTTGATAAGTTCTACACAGAGCGAAACGTATCTGTCCTTGACTACTGTTGGCACGACGCCTTATAGATCCTAATTGATACCTTCTGTGCACGAAGTTTTCCTCCGGTAATCTTGCATGTTATGTGTCCTCTGGTTCTTTCCTATAAGGTCATGGACTGAATCTTTCCGTAAAACTTACCGGAAAAACAGCCCTCAAGTTAAGATAAAGTTTATAAAGGACTTTCAGCGCTCGGTGAAAAGTGTCCAGAAATCCTGCTGTGTGAGGGTCGCCAGGGAAGGATAATCTAGGCTTAACGCAGCGTTCAAGTGACAAGAACAAGGCTATTGACTTTTTTTTTTTTAAATATAGCTTGCCGTTCAGGACAACTGAAATATTTTCCTGGTGGCAGATCGATCGCTTATCTACGTTATCGTAGTTACAGTGATCCTCGATCACGTAACACCCTGAACCATCGGAGAGAGAGGGTCACAATTATAAGAACATAAGAAAGAAGGAACACGGCAACAGGCCTACTGGCCCATGCGAGGCAGGTCCATGTCACCCACCTGAGTAGACCAATGGCCCACCTAATCAGGTCACATCCACTTAAGGAGCACGGCATCAGACCCACTAGCACAAGCTAGTCGGACAAAGGATCGAACCTTCAACACTCTTTGCTTTGAATAACCCACATGGGTTTACAGCTTCACCGCTACCACGTAAAATACACATTTTAGTCTTTCCTCGCCGTCACTCAACCATTTTTTTTTTCATTCACATCGGAAGTTTCCAACGAAGGTAGGGTGACCCGAAAAAGGAAACACGTTTGCCATTATTCACTCAACATCTGTTTTGCCGGAAGTGCAAGGGCGTCACAGTTTAGATGAGCCTCTGAACTTCAGTATCTCCACCCCTCTGAACTTCAGTATCTCCACCCCTCTGAACTTCAGTATCTCCACCCATCCATCAGAGTGTCAACACTGTACTTCCCCCCTCCAAGACTGAAGTCCAGCTAACCGGTTACCTTTAATCAACAGACTCTCTCTTCTAAAAAGATTTATTTTTTTTTTACTATTTATGCTACACATTCTCGTAATTCCCGTTGTTATTGTCCCATCATTATCGATTGCACTCACACTGCCAAGGAGTTGACACGTGATGATCTCACAACCGAAAGGACCCGAGTCAAATTCTGGGCAGGGTAGGACGTATGGGAATGCCTCCTAACACTTGCTGCCCATTGTTACCTAGCAGTAAAGAGATTCCTGGGAGATTGTCGACTATCGTGGGTCGCATTCTGGAGAAGAGCCTCAGAGAGACACTAACTGCAGACTGTGTCTACTATGCCTCACCCTAAACGTCGCCAAGCCAAGATGATTATTATTTTTTATGGGGAAGCGCTAAGTACTTCAATTCATTGGATCAAGATATCTTCTAAAGCATCAATAAATCCCCGTTACCCCTCTCTCGAAGGAATCCAGAACAGCTGAATTGCTGTTCCTTCGTAGAGGATTGCGTGCTGCTGCAATGGTAATGTGGAAAATATAATCTCATCTTCGAATAATTCTCAAGGAAATATATGGTATTCAACAGAGCTGGGAGTTCTCAAGATTTATGGTAATAACTACAGTAAGAAGAAACGTTTGAGTGTAAGTGTCTTGGAGTAGCATCCAGTACGCTTCCAGTACTACGAAACTCAGATATTAATCTATTTTTAATTAGCAAAGTTTAATATATCACCTTGCTTTACAAGTGTAAAATTGAAGCCTGATAAACGTTTGTGCACTCTGGCAGCACTACACTAAAGAGTAGTGCTGAATGCAAGAATAATCTTGTAAGCTTTACCTGCGTCTTTTGTTTCCAGGATAGGAGAAAGGGAAGAATCCTGCCAGAGTGCAAAAACGTTTATCAGGCTTCCATTTTACACTTGTAAAACATAATATATTAAACTTTGCTTATTAAAAATAAATTAATATCTGAGTTTCGTGGTACCGGAAACGTACTGGATGCTACATTCCCGTTCTCCTATCCTGGAAACAAAAGATGGCACGTAAAACTTACAAGATTATTCTTGCATTCAGCACGACACTTTCCAGTGCGTTTCTTATTTCATATTCCTTTAACATTGCCTTACCAATTTAGGAGACCTAGTTTCAGCCCAGGTCACAGGAGCGATGATTTCCCGGGCCATTAGAAGATAACGTATAACCCTTATTGTCTACATAATGTTTGCTGCCTACTCAGATGTCCTGAAATCTCTAATCTGAGCTTATTAATGCACTTTATTTCATGTTGAGGCTTATCTATGAAGAGCAGTTACATAACTCTATGTTTAAATATTTAGGTTCGTTATTTAATTAAATCCATTACTTTAATATTTTATGCCTTTTTTTTTACCTTGCTGCAGTATTACCCACACATTATTACACTGTTCTTAGTATGTGATTTTCGTTCGTTACTGCCAACACACATTTAACATCCTCACTCCAGTATCTGAGTGAAGATTTTTTTTGTATGGGGTGAAAGCCTAGCTCATGTAGGCTAGCTGACTGAGACGAATAAACCACCACCACCACTCTCACAAATTTCTTTACTTCTCTCACTTTTCTAGTTAATTAAAGCTAGTAAATTACCCATCAAAGACTTTTCTTTTGGCCAGGGAATTTGACCTTTATTGTGAAAACATCAGAACTCAAAAATGATCGATTCACAATGACTCGTCTCGATGTCCAGAACTGATCACACTACGAGAGAGAAAGCAAGTAAGGATTAATGATCACCCTGTAGAAGAGGGAGAATGAGAGATACTGAAAAAAAAATACAAATTAATTTGTCTCTTCCCTGGCACAAAGTCATTCTGCGTCTAGAATAGCACGTAAAGTTTGCGTTATATAAAGTTGCAAGTTACATTAGGTTTCTGGGAAGCGCATACCAGCTGCTGAGCCATACGAATCAATACAATTCTTATCAGTATTCACCAACTATGCTGATAGCACAGAGAGAGAACAACTTCCGCCCTCTGAAAGTTATCAGACTAAACTTGTTGCCAATAGTTCGGAGGAGTTTCCTGACCTTTGAATCACTCTCATTAAAGGTTTAGAAGACCTCTCTAGCAGTCAGAGGAAAATATTATACAGGGTGTTCAGAGAAAAATTTATTCAAATTCACTTGTTCATGATACACAAAGAAATGCAGTAGTGGAATTTTATACATCTTTCTAATATTTTTTTTTATTACAGAAAACAAAAGTGATGTTCAGCTCTTACTATCCACTAACCTAACTACCCTTCTTTTCGTTAGGTTCAGAATGATTTTTGCGAAATTATTACAAACACAAATTTTTGCTTGTCTTATTCGGCAAGAGCGTTGCTAAATATTTAAGCCAAAGTAGCAAGTCTTACCTATTCAGCATGACACACACACACACACACACACACACACACACACACACACACACACACACACACACACACACACACACACACACACACACACACACACACACACATACATATATATATATATATATATATATATATATATATATATATATATATATATATATATATATATATATATATATATATATATATATATATATAAATATATATATATATATATATATTTATATATATATATATATATATATATATATATATATATATATATATATATATATATATATATATATATATATATATATATATATATATATATATCATTAGCAGTAAAAAAAAAGTAGAAAAAAGTATTAAAAATCAACCTCAACAGAATAAGCAGCAGCAACAGACACAGAAGCATCATCAAGCGGCGGGGCTGAAGCTAACTAAACATTACTCAATGGGGAAGTGAATCTACGCCTCTCAACAGTAACACGCAATAACACGATAAACTCTGAACTCTGACAGAATCGCGGCAATCTGCGTTGATGGTGTCAACAGCAATAACAGTCTAAAAGGGCCGTTAAAATATATGGCGCCTCCCATATCTTCTCGTTACCAGAGTTGGCCTCACTTAAAATGTAAAGTTTTGGTTAGTGCTTTCTTACAGTGGTCTACCTTCTATTATTCATTAAATATAGAGGAAAATCATTCCATTTAAACGGTATTTGATCTTGGATTACGTAAAATTTAAAGAGAAAGGATGGACAAAACCGGGAATCAGATATCCAAATCAAGTTGCCTGATGCTATACTCGTCTGAACAGTATTCGTCTGAGGCTTCCCTCGACTGAGGCTGATGTAATAGTCTAATGCTGTACTAGTCTGATGCTGTGCTCGTTTGATGCTGTCTCTGATGCTACACACGTCTGAACTTCGTTTGGTGTTGCGTTCGACTGAAGCTCGTCTGATGGTATGATTCATTATTTTTGTCTGATGATGTCTTCGTCTGATGCTGTGATTATCTAATGCTGTTTTTGTCTGATGCTGTGTTAGACTGATGCTGTGATCATCTACTGTAATGCTCGTCTGATACAATATCTCTTCACGAGCATCAAAAACCCCCCTTCTTGGAGGGAGTTTTTATGATTAAGACAGGCGCACAGACTCCCCTGCGGATGCTGCGACACTTAAAGATGTTCATCTGCTTAAGTCACAGTTTTATTACTAATTTCTATTTTCATGCGTTATAGGAAAATGACAAAGGAAACCGACAAATAGATGAAAAAGACACATGTGTAACAACTGGGTGCTTTTATTGTGAAAACGTTTTGCCAAACAGGTCTGCGAAAAACGTCACCAGAAATATAGTGAAGTGTGGTTAATTTACTTGCAGGTTTTGTATATTTAAAATACTTTTCTGACCCAGAAACATCTTGGTTCGGTTGGCAGCACACACCGCTCACATATTGAGTGTCCGTGGTTCGATCCCCGGCATGGGTGAAAACAATGGGCATATTTCCTTACGTCTTCTGCCTCTATTAACCTAACAATAAACTACATCAGGTTTATGTTAAATGCCCATTCTCGGGCATTTACTAAAAATTTGCCAAAACTAATGGACTGAACACCTTTCAAAACTGAGGGACTGACCATCTCAAACAACTTCTTCATGTCTTAAACTGTCTCCAGTATTAATCTGCACTGGACTGATAAAGTCACAGACAGGCGGAACGTCTCCACAGTGAAGACATCCAACTGTTGCACATCACCTTCTTGCACTCCTAGAATTAATGTATTTCCTTCACTAGAATTCAAAAACATTTTAGATAGTTATTTATATCTTTATATCTATTAGCTGTGTTCAATATTCACACGATTCTCCTCCAGTTGAGATAAACATTCACAAGTTTCTCATCCAGCTGAGATCAATATTTTCATTTTTCTTCTCTAGTTAAGATCAATATTTTCATTTTTCTTCTCTAGCTAGGATCAATATTCTCATTTTGCTTCTCTAGCTAGGATCAACATTCTCGTGTTTCTTCTCTATCTAGAGTCAACATTCATATGCTTCTCTAGTTGAAATAAGTATTAAAGTATGGACTGCAAACCCTTTTGTTGAGATAGCAGCATCAGCTTCTGATACACTCTCTCGCAACAATTGATTTTGATATTAATTCCCAAAATAGTAAATCAGATTAACGAGAGCAGCGGATAAGTAAATAATCGGTTTAGGTCAGGCGTTGACCGGAAACTAATCTCTTTAAAATGATTAGAAAAGGCCAATAAAGAGAGAATTATGACTGGTCTTGTCCTAAGCTATAATAATGTTGACTGCATTCTACCTTTAGGGATTAAATATTTCGGAATACGACCAGTGTGAGAGATATCTGACGTAAATCTGCAGATGCCACTGTTATTATGGATGACCGCTGGTGTAGTCGGACGCTGCTGTCGTTTCAAATCTGACACTGCTTGCTGCTGTCTGAAATCTGATACTCTTTGCTACTTTCCGAAATGTAACACTGTTGGCTGTGTGTACGTGTGTTTAATATATATATATATATATATATATATATATATATATATATATATATATATATATATATATATATATATATATATATATATATATATATATATATATATATATATATATATATATATATTAATTATCACACTGGCCGATTCCCACCAAGGCAGGGTGGCCCGAAAAAGAAAAACTTTCACCATCATTCACTCCATCACTGTCTTGCCAGAAGGGTGCTTTACATTACAGTTTTTAAACTGAAACATTAACACCCCTCCTTCAGAGTGCAGGCACTGTACTTCCCATCTCCAGGACTCAAGTCCGGCCTGCCGGTTTCCCTGAACCCTTTCATAAATGTTACTTTGCTCACACTCCAACAGCACGTCAAGTATTAAAAAACATTTGTCTCCATTCACTCCTATCAAACACGCTCACGCATGCCTGCTGGAAGTCCAAGCCCCTCGCACACAAAACCTCCTTTACCCCCTCCCTCCAACCTTTCCTAGGCCGACCCCTACCCCGCCTTCCTTCCATTACAGACTGGTACACTCTTGAAGTCACTCTGTTTCGCTCCATTCTCTCTACATGTCCGAACCACCTCAACAACCCTTCCTCAGCCCTCTGGACAACAGTTTTGGTAATCCCGCACCTCCTCCTAACTTCCAAACTACGAATTCTCTGCATTATATTCACACCACACATTGCCCTCAGACATGACATCTCCACTGCCTCCAGCCTTCTCCTCGCTGCAACATTCATCACCCATGCTTCACACCCATATAAGAGCGTTGGTAAAACTATACTCTCATACATTCCCCTCTTTGCCTTCAAGGACAAAGTTCTTTGTCTCCACAGACTCCTAAGTGCACCACTCACCCTTTTCTCCTCATCAATTCTATGATTCACCTCATCTGTCATAGACCCATCCGCTGACACGTCCACTCCCAAATATCTGAATACATTCACCTCCTCCATACTCTCTCCCTCCAATCTGATATCCAGTATTTCATCACCTAATCTTTTTGTTATCCTCATAACCTTACTCTTTCCTGTACTCACTTTTAATTTTCTTCTTTTGCACACCCTACCAAATTCATCCACCAATCTCTGCAACTTCTCTTCAGAATCTCCCAAGAGCACAGTGTCATCAGCAAAGAGCAACTGTGACAACTCCCACTTTATGTGTGATTCTTTATCTTTTAACTCCACGCCTCTTGCCAAGACCCTCGCATTTACTTCTCTTACAACCCCATCTATAAATATATTAAACAACCACGGTGACATCACACATCCTTGTCTAAGGCCTACTTTTACTGGGAAATAATTTCCCTCTTTCCTACATATTCTAACAGGAGCCTCACTATCCTCGTAAAAACTCTTCACTGCTTTCAGTAACATACCTCCTACACCATACACCTGCAACATCTGCCACATTGCCCCCTATCCACCCTGTCATACGCCTTTTCCAAATCCATAAATGCCACAAAGACCTCTTTAGCCTTATCTAAATACTGTTCACTTATATGTTTCACTGTAAACACCTGGTCCACACACCCCCTACCTTTCCTAAAGCCTCCTTGTTCATCTGCTATCCTATTCTCCGTCTTACTCTTAATTCTTTCAATAATAACTCTACCATACACTTTACCAGGTATACTCAACAGACTTATCCCCCTATAATTTTTGCACTCTCTTTTGTCCCCTTTGCCTTTATACAAAGGAACTATGCATGCTCTCTGCCAATCCCTAGGTACCTTACCCTCTTCCATACATTTATTAAATAATTGCACCAACCACTTTATCCCATCAATCCCGTGTGCCTTACCCCCTCTCATTTTACCTACTGCCTCACGAACTTCCCCCACACTCACAACTGGCTCTTCCTTACTCCTACAAGATGTTATTCCTACTTGCCCTATACCCGAAATCACAGCTTCCCTATCTTCATCAACATTTAACAATTCCTCAAAATATTCCCTCCATCTTCCCAATACCTCTAACTCTCCATTTAATAAATCTCCTCTCCTATTTTTAACTGACAAATCCATTTGTTCTCTAGGCTTCCTTAACTTGTTAATCTCACTCCAAAACTTTTTCTTATTTTCAACAAAATTTGTTGATAACATCTCACCCACTCTCTCATTTGCTCTCTTTTTACATTGCTTCACCACTCTCTTAACCTCTCTCTTTTTCTCCATATACTCTTCCCTCCTTGCATCGCTTCTACTTTGTAAAAACTTCTCATATGCTAACTTTTTCTCCCTTACTACTCTCTTTACATCATCATTCCACCAATCGCTCCTCTTCCCTCCCGCACCCACTTTCCTGTAACCACAAACTTCTGCTGAACACTCTAACACTACATTTTTAAACCTACCCCATACCTCTTCGACCCCATTGCCTATGCTCTCATTAGCCCATCTATCCTCCAATAGCTGCTTATATCTTACCCTAACTGCCTCCTCTTTTAGTTTATAAACCTTCACCTCTCTCTTCCCTGATGCTTCTATTCTCCTTGTATCCCATCTACCTTTTACTCTCAGTGTAGCTACAACTAGAAAGTGATCTGATATATGTGTGGCCCCTCTATAAACATGTACATCCTGAAGTCTACTCAACAGTCTTTTATCTACCAATACATAATCCAATAAACTACTGTCATTTCGCCCTACATCATATCTTGTATACTTATTTATCCTCTTTTTCTTAAAATATGTATTACCTATAACTAAACCCCTTTCTATACAAAGTTCAATCAAAGGGCTCCCATTATCATTTACACCTGGTACCCCAAACTTACCTACCACACCCTCTCTAAAAGTTTCTCCTACTTTAGCATTCAGATCCCCTACCACAATTACTCTCTCACTTGGTTCAAAGGCTCCTATACATTCACTTAACATCTCCCAAAATCTCTCTCTCTCCTCTGCATTCCTCTCTTCTCCAGGTGCATACACGCTTGTTATGACCCACTTCTTGCATCCAACCTTTACTTTAATCCACATAATTCCTGAATTTACACATTCATATTCTCTTTTCTCCTTACATAACTGATCATTCAACATTACTGCTACCCCTTCCTTTGCTCTAACTCTCTCAGATACTCCAGATTTAATCCCATTTATTTTCCCCCACCGAAACTCCCCTACCCCCTTCAGCTTTGTTTCGCTTAGGGCCAGGACACCCAACTTCTTTTCATTCATAACATCAGCAATCATCTGTTTCTTGTCATCCGCACTACATCCACGCACATTCAAGCATCCCAGTTTTATAAAGTTTTTCTTCTTCTCTTTTTTAGTAAATGTCAACAGGAGAAGGGGTTACTAGCCCATTGCTCCCGGCATTTTAGTCGCCTCATACGACACGCATGGCTTACGGAGGAAAGATTCTTTTCCACTTCCCCATGGACAATAGAAGAAATAAAGAAGAACAAGAGCTATTTAGAAAAAGGAGAAAAACTTAGATGTATGTATATATATATATATGCATGTAACCACGAACTAGTGTTGATCAATAAAATTAATAACAACACTGCGACTAGCCAAAGACTCGAACTCGTGACGTTTTGGCCCGCCTAATGGTGAACGAAAATCACATGACGCTGTAACCCACAGGATTACCAAATCCTACAAGAACCAAGCACCCAACCAAGATAGGTGTGTTACCCTTGATCTGAGAACATATGGTGATCTGTGTGCCTGAGTTAATTTCATTCTACTCCTCGTTTGGTGTGCTAGCCTCCACAAGCAGTCCACACATTATTGTAACCACGAACAACTGGTATTTAATCAATAACAACACTGCGGTTAGCCGGGGGATCGAATCATCGTATGTGTTCGCAACATGAAGGAAGCCTAGTTCACTAGGCTCTAGTTGTTTGCAGGATTGTATGGTTCAGTGGGTTAGGGTGTCGTGAATTTTCACTCTTCCCACGAGGCGGGCTAAAACAACACAGGTTTGATCCCCCAGCTAGCCTCAGTTATATATATATATATATATATATATATATATATATATATATATATATATATATGTATATATATATATATATATATATATGGGGAAGTGGAACAGAATTCTTCCTCCGTAAGCTATGCGTGTTGTAAGAGGCGACTAAAATGCCAGGAGCAAGGGGCTAGTAACCCCTTCTCCTGTATATATTACTAAATGTGAAAGGAGAAACTTTTGTTTTTCCTTTTGGGCCACCCCGCCTCGGTGGGATACGGCTGGTGTGTTGAAAGAAAGAAAGATATATATATATATATATATATATATATATATATATATATATATATATGTATGCAAGGAATTCGCGAGAGCATGCGAAATATACACAAACACTGATCTCTGGCTGAAGGAGACTCGAACCTACGAATCTTAGGACAAGGTACGCAGTGCTTTACCAATCTACCCACACTGGACCAATACCTAGGCGTGTAGCATGCGCTACACATTTGATCCAAGGCAGCCAGTGTGGGTAGATTGGTAAAGCACTGCGTACCTTGTCCTAAGGTTCGTAGGTTCGAGTCTCCTTCAGCCAGAGATCAGTGTTTGTGTATATTTCGCATGCTCTCGCGAATTCCTTGCATTGTTCAAATCTCTAGTAAGGCTGATGCGTGCAGGGGATGAGATGAAAAGCTGTAAGCCTTCTCCCTGAAAGCTGGCTGCCTTGGATCAAACGTGTAGCGCATGCTACACGCCAAGGTATTGGTCCAGTGTGGGTAGATTGGTAAAGCACTGCGTACCTTGTCCTAAGGTTCGTAGGTTCGAGTCTCCTTCAGCCAGAGATCAGTGTATATATATATATATATATATATATATATATATATATATTCTGTCCCTCTCTACGTAACTAATAATAACAAATAGTTGTGTGTTCCAGTCACAATTGCTGTAATTCAATGGAAGCTGTCAGTAGTGACGGTCGTTACCGGCTGGCTCAGTAATACAAAACTGATTTAACTCTGCTTACCTATACTTTGATAAAGGATAACAGCTGTAGTTGCAAAATTATTGTATTTAATATTCCAAAATACGCATATTCTTTTATATTTATTAAACTTAGGGAATTTGTTTTCGAATTATTAACCCCGGAAGTCCATTAAAGCAGAGTAACGCGAGGAAAAAAATTAGTGTAGTATATTTCCATTCGAGTTCATTGGTTTTGTTTCCCCCGGATTGCGATCTACAACAGCCCCCTAACACTCAGCCACCTATTTAGTACTAGGTGAACAGATGTACCTAGAGTATGGAAACCTACGTCACATGTTGCTTCGGTTGGAAGCCAAGATCACTACCACTGAGCGAGGAATGAGTCATCTTCATACACACGCCGAATGAAGGAATGAATACAGTTCATTACTGCAAAGTCTCTAAATATAAGAGTGAAAAAATATATCGCTGGCAGAAGAGGAACGATCATCGATGACTGGTAAGAATCTGCTTCTCTGATGCGCCGATATTTTTAATGATTCCATTTAAGAGAATAAAAGTGATGCAGTCAAGGATACCCTCAATAAAAATAAGACTAATGAGGTGTAGGATGCCACCAGGGAAAATAGGATACCACCAGTGATGCAGCCAGTGATGGATATATGGGAATAAGACTAATATAGTTAAAAATACAGAGAAGAATATTGCATAATGAACACCTGGCGTTTAATACCGACAAGATGTCGTTAAAGACTCGCACGTAAACACTTAGGACACTTTAATATGGAATTAATTCGGTCATGTGACCCTGCTCGTTGGAATGAAGTGATGAACGGCTTCCATACTAAAATGTACTAAGTGCCTGCTAATTTGTCATTAATCTCAACGCTCGCTAGCCAGGAATGTGTTCTCGTCTGCCCCTCCGTCTCTTCCTCCAGGAATTACTAATTTACTATTACTTATTTACACCATCCTCTCCTGTGAACAAAACGTGAATAAAAAGCCTGTGGTACACAGGACATTCACAAGGGGTACAACGAAAAATATTACGTGTGGCTACGTAATGCATTTTAGTGAATAAAAAGTTACACGTCCAAACGCAGTATGTGAAAGTTATTCAAAATCTCATTCATTGATTCTGTTAAAAATGACATTCCATAAATCTCGGAATCCAGCGTCCCCCTCCCCCCTCCCTATTTTTTAATGCATTTTTGTGTTCGACAGAGCAGTGATACGAACATTTATGTCAAACTTTCGTCATAATTGTTTGAAATGCAATACATCTCTCAGCCAAACTATTATTTTTGTTTTTGATTTTTTCCCCTGAAATTATAGCGGAAATGTGGTTAAATCAACTAAAATAAAATGTTGGGTTTGTGTAATGAGCTGACGTGATGGGGATACAATTATAAAAAATAATGTGTATTAGATACTAGGCAAAGCTTTCAAGATAAATGACCTTGTCTAATATATGAGACGTCAGCCGATGTCCTCGTTTGATGCACGAGATATCCAAGACGATGTCCTCGTCTGATGCACGAGATATCCAAGACGATGTCCTCGTCTGATGCACAAGATATCCAAGACGATGTCCTCGTCTGATGCACGAGATATCATCTAACAGATGATATCCACTGAAGATTCATAGTGAATGTCAACAACCTACCAAGGAAACTGGACGTTTTGCTCAGTATTCGCGGATGATTCAAAACTGACTAGTAAGACCCTTCAAGGAGGGGAAGGTGTTTTGATGTCCGTGAAGGGCTCTTGATCCAAGAAAATGGAACTACTCTCCCTTTCGTTGCGGTAAGCCTACATACCTCTCGCTCCCCAGGTGCTACACAGTAAGACTACAGCAAAATTTGCCTGCAACATGCTACAGAAAGACATGATCCCTCTGCAATATGTACTTAAGAATAAACTAGAGTACGCTGCACCATCATGCAACCATATACGAAAATATTAAACAATTCCGATGATTTCCCAAAAATAAGCTGATTTCTCAGGTACGATAGATCTCACAGGATTATAAAGCTATAAAATAGGTCAGTAGGTTTTCGTGCAAAACTGGACGTATCATCAGTGTGCTGCTACCCTATTATATATTTAAAATGGGTATAAAAGTCAGTGGATAGTGAAGGAGGAACGAGCCAGGAGCTATAAATCGATCCATACAACCCTTACCAGGCTAGCAAAAAAGTGAATAGCAGAGAGGCAGGAGCTGCCACTGTGTTGTAATTTTATTTGACTAGCAAATGTGTCTCGTTGCAAAGGTCAATATGTCAACGATGATGCTGTCTGGACCAGCTGATGAAACACGCATCCGTGTCAGCATCACAGGTGTGTGTGTGTGTGTGTGTGTGTGTGTGTGTGAGAGAGAGAGAGAGAGAGAGATCCAGTATGTGTGAATGCTCAGTTATAGTTCCAATAATGATTTTCGTTGCGATCTCGACGGTTATCGCAAAAAAAAAAAAAAAAAAAAAAAAGACAGTAGGGCACTTTTTAATGGCTGTAATCAAAACGCCGGTCAACACTTACTGCAACTCAAAAAAAAAAAAAATACGCGTTGAAACCCTTTTGTGCGTTTTGAGGAATTTTGTGGAGAATAAAATTCCAAAAAGAAAAAATCATGCGTTTGAAAACGTAAAATGAAGATATTAAACGAGGCGAACACGGGATGTCAACGCCGACGAGTATGGTAAAAAGATGCTGTGAGAAGAGGAATTTTTTATTTACAGTCGATGTTTCGCTCGAAGAGGAGCTTTATTAAGCATGGTAGTCGTACAGTGGCTCAGTATGGTATGGTAGTCGTACAGTGGTTCAGTATGGCATGGTAAGGTAGTCGGACAGTTGCTCAGTATGTCATAATAATCGTACAGTGGTTCAGTATGGCATAGTAGTCGTACAGTTGTTCAGTATGGCATAGTAGTCGTACAGTGGTTCAGTATGGCATAGTAGTCGTACAGTGGTTCAGTATGGCATAGTAGTCGTACAGTGGCACATTATGGCATAGTAGTCGTATAGTGGTTCAGTAACGTCACGGTACAATAAAAACATTAGCACATTAAAAGAATATATAACTGTTCATAGAGGAATAATTCACCCACAAACTTATATTTTATGTCTCACCAAAAGCCTTCACTTTTTTTGGAAAGCACACACACACAAAATTACTATTTTCAAGAATTAATGTTATTTTAAGATGCGAGTTGTCCACTCGAATTGAAAGGAAAGTCAAATATATGAAAAGGCGAATAAGCAAGCTGCCGTTATGAACCTGGAGATGGTGCCAGATAATATATGCAGAAGTGGATTTCAAGAATTCAAGACTTCTGAATGCCATCAGGAGTTTCCAGATAATATTTCTTTTTTTTTTTTCGTGAGAACCAATTTTGGTAGGAAAAAGTGAGTAGAACAGAAGGTAAGATTAAAGAGACGGGGATGTTGAGGGTAGAGTGAGATATTTGAGAGGTTACTGAGGGAAGTGAGGGAGATAAAACAAATGAGTTGGGGAAGAGAGAGAGAAAGAGAAATTTGAAGAAGTGACCCAGAGAGGTAAAAGAATGAGAAAGATGATGGGAGTCGAGAGAAAAGGAAAAGGCCACTGAGAGATTAGCAACTAAGGAGTTCATGACTTGATACATGAAACGGTGTCTCAGTAAGAGATTTGCTGCGATGTATTGTCTTCTTGACAATACGACGTTCTGACGAACGACAGTGAAACAGTACATAGTACGCTAAGTAATCTCAATTCTTGACATTTCTCTAATAAAATGAAGACACACCTTTCAGAAATATTTATTGCGACGATATTTGAGCAGAAGAAGACAGGTTATCATTTTAAAATGTGTGTTGATCCAGCGATAAGCCAAAGTTCCTAATGTAAACCATTTGAAATTATTAAATTCCTGAAGGATGAAACACTTGTCAGATGTACAATATTTGGGAATCTTTACTGAGGGAACGTTTAGCCAGCCAGTGGTTTCTTCAATCCAATATAGGAAAGAACAGTGGAAAATGGGGAGGAGTTTGAGGTAATCAATCCCTGAGCCTGAAGTCGATGTGTTCAGTCCATGAAATTTGTGCTTTAGGTGCAATGACTATCACTGCTATAGGTCAAAAGCACCAGTTTTGGAGAAAATTTGCACTTTAATCAATACTTTAATCTCTAAAACAGGGATTAAATTCAACTTAACGTATACACAGAGTGAGACATATATATACCTATCTCTCAGTGTATAAACCACCGTCACACAAGCACACTCACTGGCTGACTACTGCATATTCCTGGAAAAATAAAATTATACCAGGTAAAAGAATTCCACTTTGTTTAGAGAGTGAGTGCAGTTAAAACACATAGCGAATAATCTACCTCCCTTGTCGATTGTAATTGTCTGTAATAGCGATTTAAAGGTTATTACAGACATTAATACGTATCTAGCAGGGAAATGATGACGCAAATTTGTAATCTGCTGTGATTTAATGCTAGTAATAAATTAAAAGAAATTACTGCATTTTCCAAACTAGCATTTGCATTATTGTAGTAATACTCGACCGTAGCTTTCTCGTGATATATAACTTAAATGCTAAAGGGGAAGGGCATTAGAGATGCTGTTATATAGGGAGATGCTTTCAATAATACACCAGAACTTGTCCTGGAATGCAATTATAGAGGAAGATGAATTTAATAATACAGCAGAATTTGCATTGGAATGCATTAATAGAGGGATATGCAATCAGTAATACACCAGAACGTGTTCTGGAATTCAGTTATAGAGGAAAATGCATTCAATAATACAGCAGACCTTGACCTAAGTGTAGAGTGATATGCTATAACTTGCAGCAGTGCTACAATGACTTACCATAACCTGTTCAGGTAGTACAATGACGTACTACTATTTGCCTTGGCAGTACAATGTCGCACCACAAGCTGCCCTGATAGAACAATGACGCACCACGACCTGCCCTGGTAGAACAATGATGCACCACGACCTGCCCTGGTAGAACAATGACACACCACGACCTGCCCTGGTAGAACAATGACACACCACGACCTGCCCTGGGAGAACAATGACGCACCACGACCTGCCCTGGTAGAACAATGACGCATCACGACATGCCCTGGTAGAACAATGACGCACCACGACATGCCCTGGTAGAACAATGACGCACCACGACATGCCCTGGTAGAACAATGACGCACCACGACATGCCCTGGTAGAACAATGACGCACCACGACATGCCCTGGTAGAACAATGACGCACCACGACATGCCCTGGTAGAACAATGACGCACCACGACATGCCCTGGTAGAACAATGACGCACCACGACATGCCCTGGTAGAACAATGACGCACCACAACCTGTCCTGTTAGTACAATGACTCATATATCATTATATTAATTTATTTTATATAGTGAAGCATTTGATGGAGGATTGTGATGGAGTATTGTGTTGGAGGATTGTGATGGAGAATTGTTATGGAAGATTGTTTGATGAAGTTTTCTGCGATGAATTGTGATGGAGCACTGTGTTGGAACACTGTGAGGGAGCAATGTGATGGAACACTGTGAGGGAGCAATGTGATGGAACACTGTGATGGAACACTGTGATGGAGCAATGTGATGGAACACTGTGATGAAACAGTGTGATAGACCACTGTGATGGAACACTGTGAGGGAGCACTGTGATGGAACACTGATGGAACACTGTGAGGGAACACTGTGAGGGAACACTGTGATGGAACACTGAGGGAACACTGTGATGGAACACTGAGGGAACACTGTGATGGAACACTGATGGAACACTGTGATGGAACACCGATGGAACACTGTGATGGAACACTGAGGGAACACTGTGATGGAACACTGTGATGGAACACTGAGGGAACACTGTGATGGAACACTGTGATGGAACACTGAGGGAACACTGTGACGGAACACTGTGATGGAACACTGAGGGAACACTGTGAGGGAACACTGTGAGGGAACACTGTGAGGGAGTGTTCGGTCAGGTTAAATACTGCCTTTTGTGCTCTGTTAATTAAAATGTTTTGTATACGTGAAAAATATCACATTTAAAGGTGTTGGAACCAACTTAATAACTTCCAGACTTTGTTAAAAAGAGCCGCAATATTATCTCTATAAAATAAAAGAGTGAAATATTACCTTTCACATAAAAGTCGAGTGAAATATTGTCTTCATATCAGTGGGAAATATTACCTCTATAACACAGCTGGGTGAAATATTATTATCTCTATAACATAGCTGGGTGAAATATTATTATCTCTATAACACAGCTGGGTGAAATATTATTATCTCTATAACCTAGCTGGGTGAAATATTATTATCTCTATAACATAGCTGGGTGAAATATTATTATCTCTATAACATAGCTGGGTGAAATATTATTATCTCTATAACCTAGCTGGGTGAAATATTATTATCTCTATAACATAGCTGGGTGAAATATTATTATCTCTATAACATAGCTGGGTGAAATATTATTATCTCTATAACCTAGCTGGGTGAAATATTATTATCTCTATAACATAGCTGGGTGAAATATTATTATCTCTATAACATAGCTGGGTGAAATATTATTATCTCTATAACATAGCTGGGTGAAATATTATTATCTCTATAACCTAGCTGGGTGAAATATTATTATCTCTATAACATAGCTGGGTGAAATATTATTATCTCTATAACCTAGCTGGGTGAAATATTATTATCTCTATAACCTAGCTGGGTGAAATATTATTATCTCTATAACATAGCTGGGTGAAATATTATTATCTCTATAACATAGCTGGGTGAAATATTATCATCTCTATAACATAGCTGGGTGAAATATTATTATCTCTATAACATAGCTGGGTGAAATATTATCATCTCTATAACATAGCTGGGTGAAATATTATTATCTCTATAACACAGCTGGGTGAAATATTATTATCTCTATAACACAGCTGGGTGAAATATTATTATCTCTATAACACAGCTGGTTGAAATATTATTATCTCTATAACACAGCTGGTTGAAATATTATCTCTATAACACAGCTGGGTGAAATATTATTATCTCTATAACATAGCTGGGTGAAATATTATTATCTCTATAACACAGCTGGTTGAAATATTATCTCTATAACACAGCTGGGTGAAATATTATTATCTCTATAACACAGCTGGTTGAAATATTATTATCTCTATAACACAGCTGGTTGAAATATTATTATCTCTATAACACAGCTGGTTGAAATATTATTATCTCTATAACACAGCTGGTTGAAATATTATCTCTATAACACAGCTGGTTGAAATATTATTATCTCTATAATATAGCTGGGTGAAATATTATCATCTCTATAACATAGCTGGTTGAAATATTATTATCTCTACGAAAGAGAAGAATCATGATTCATCTCTACATTAGTAACGAAGCAAAATTCCTGTGAAGATATTTTCTTTCAAATATTTTTATTTTGATTAAAAAAAAAATCCATTTCCAGTCATTATATCCGTACCAGCTTTTTGTTTTTAAATGTTCACATTAAGAACATTTGAACAGTTCACCTAATGCGAGTTTTATTCTGGTAAAAACTGCGCAACATTTGTCCCTTTGGAGCAAACGTGATTACGTCCTCCCCAGGCGTTGTTTAATCCCTGAGGGTTTAACGCTTTCCCCATTTTATAATCAAACCTAAGCACTAAACCCACAAAGGTCATACAGCGCTGCAGGGTAGGGTACGTTAACTGTTTAATATGCTTGATCAGAGTGAGGGCGGTGAGGAGTGTTAACGGAAGTATAATCAAAGTCTGCGTAATAAATCTGTTGCTGTCAGAGAGTCAGAGAGGGAGGCTGTCAAAGGTGGGGCCGCCAGCGATCCCCGTTAGTATAATGATAGAATAATGATATCTGTTACATGTGTCACTGTTGCCTCGTTCCTGTTCCAGCCTGATTGGTGAAAGACCGGAAATTAATTCGGAGACAAAGAACCGAGCCTTCAGCATTACTTGCGCTGAATAACCCACAGGGATTTAAAGCTCCACCTAAATATAATATTTTAATTACTACTACTACTACTACTACTACTACTACTACTACTACTACTACTACTAATAATAATAATAATAATAATAATAATAATAATAATAATAATAATAATAATAATCTACCTGACTTTCTACAAACTCTGCTCATTACTTTGTTTTTTCTTGTGCATTTCTCAGGTGAACTTTATTATTTAAACAATTTTCTGCGATATGGACCTAATTATGCCCGAGTTTGAGGAGAGTTACAGAGCTTGTTCCAGCAAGTAAATGTCACCAGTCACTTGCAGCAGCACAGTTACCAGTCACTTGCAGCAGCACAGTCACCAGTCACTTGCAGCAGACAGGTCAATAGTCATAGCAACGGCCAATCATCGTCGTTGAACAGTCACGTGAACAGCCACAACAACGAACCACTTAACAGTTCAGCAAAGGCCAGTCAACAGTCGCAGCAGAAGAGACTCAACAATCATAGCAACAGTCAGCAGTCACAGCAATAGTCAACAGTCACAGAAACAACAATCAACAGTCACGACAATAGTCCCGGAAATAGTTAACAGTCACAACAACATTCAGCAGTCACAACAACCAACATTCGGCAGTCACAACAACAGTCACAACAACAGTCACAACAGACAGGTCAAAGCATCAACAGGGACAAAACATTAAGGACGGGACAGGATACAAAAATAATAACGAATTGTGTCGAAGCTCCATGACGATACATTTACTCTGTATTGATGGATTATGTGAGTTTGACAGCCGGAAATTTGGCTGTGTGCGTGTAGGTATGTGTGTGTGTGTGTGTGTGTGTGTGTGTGTGTGTGTGTGTGTGTGTGTGTGTGTGTGTGTGTGTGTGTGTGTGTGTGTGTGTGTGTGTGTGTGTGTGTGTGATTTCGCAAGGACCATTCTGAGCCTGGAAAATAAAATATATTTAAGTTTTAATCCATGGAAAAACGACAGTTATAAGTTCTTTAATCAAGAGCCCATCGCTGAGCATCAAGGTACTCTCCCTGAACGTAATGCTTCATATTAAAAAAATTATTTCTTGCTCTCTCAAAATAATGCAGAGCATCGTTATTCTAATGAATGAATGAAGCTTTTTGTTTCAAAGGAAAGGTTTCCCTCTCATCTCAAATTATTTCCGCTTTTTTAGAACGAGAGGCGAACGCATGTGTAAAATGAGCACTTTTAATGACGCTTAAACTAAAGGGTGAACTCCAGGTTTGCAACAAAGCTGAGCTTCTAATGACCCTCTTCCGCACGCTGTGTTTTGTTTAGTCCTGGATTAACCATTAGACTCCGCAGCAACTGAAAGTCTGAAAGCAGCAGTATCAGGAGCAGCAGCGACAGAGCAACAGCAGCAGCAGCAGCAGTGAAGTAAGAACCACAGCCAGCAGTAGCAGCAGCAGCAGCAGCAGCAGCAGCAGCAGCAGCAGCAATTGCAGTTGGTAGAGAACCAGTAACTGAGCGGTCGAAATGATAGGAAAAACAAAACATAAAATTAGCTTAGTTGAGGCAGCAATAAAAGCAGGAGCACACTCTTCCAGTTTAGTGTTGTCCGTGACTCTTACTCTAAAGTGTTACTTATTTGCAAATGCAATGTGAAAAGCATAATAAAAAAATTGGAAGAATCCATATCGCTAATTCCTCAGACCTCCCTCCCTCCATATTGTGTCAGACCTACAATCATCACTGACAAGTATAGCTGCCCATACCTGCCTCCAACACTATCAAATATAGCTGCCCAGACCAGCCTATAACAATGACAAACATAGTTGCCCAGACCTGCCTCCAACACCGACAATTATTGCTCCCCAAACCAACCTCTAACACTGACACATGTATAACTGTTGAGACACGACTGAAACACTGAACATGGGGAAACTATAATAAACGCTCTGATACCTGGAGAAATATTCCACTATTAAAGGAGGAGTGGCTATATCGCTGGCAGATGTTCCCATGCTTAAAGTTTTGGAGTTTCGCCCCAGACGTAGAACAACAGCGTAAAGAGGACATCTCCGTCAGTATATTTATGGGTTGCAGCTTCCCCTTCCCTCCTCAAACTGCTGTAAAAAGGCTGCGTCTCCTTGTAGCTGGTCGTTGCTCCCACCAGCTGCTCCTAGAAATTTCTACTCTCAGAAATATTCAGTGAACCAGAGCTGGTGAATCCGCATATCCAGATGGAGCTATATTTTATTCTTTCGTTCACTCACTGCGGATATTAGAAACGCCAAAGGCAGTCACCAGGTCCTGGCACTCGTGCTGTAATTTATGGGAGCTTCATAAATGAAAAAGTGGCAGAGAGAAGACTTGACACGCCGGAGTACCTTACTGATGCTTCGAGACCTGATCTTCACATAATATCTTGCTTAACGATTTTGTTTCCTGACTTTTTCTGCAGTGCAGTCATTTATTTTACCTTAATGGAACTCTGGATACATTATTAAAGTCAAACTGAAGCGCTAAAGTCTTAGGAATCTCATACAATGACTGAGAAATAGGGGTTACGTAATGATGTTTACTCCAGAGGACGGTTGTATATCTCCAGTTCTTTGGATTAATAGTTCTTCATCAGCCTTGATGGAATTAAAACATACAGTTTACCAAGGGTTGACAAGACGTTGTGACCTTTAGTTGAACTATGGCGTAGCAGATGAGTAGGGGGAAAATGCACATTTAGCTAAGGGAGATCTTTATTAATAATACGTTTAACCTACATGAGGCTTTATCAGGTATTTGATAAAGCCTCATATATAGTGGAAAAGTCGAAATAACAAAAATATCTTTTTACTATACGCGTTTTTTTTTTTTACCACTTTGTGACCTGTTTTCAATTTATGTAAAAACGTACAGAAACTTTGCCTCACTTTACACATTTCTACCTCAAAGAAAAGAATTAAAACCTTTTAACCATCTGTTCTTCATCATGCAGACCGTCATGAAAATATGCAACGAGGAAAAAAATAGAAAACAACAACTATAGTGTTATTGTTCTTGCTGGGTCGATAGTAAACTCTAATGATAACGGATAACAAGTTTTTCTATATAATATTGTCTTGATGTCAAGCCACCTGGAGGGCCGGGGTACCTCACCCCGGCCCTCCACGTAATCCAATATCTTGTCAGCGTGAGGATAATTTTACTCTGATGAGGATCACAAGGCCCCCGCTGCAGGTCATATATTTTAGGACTGTTATTGCGGCACCAGGAACACCCTGTCACTTCACTAAGGCAATAAAAGTCAGCAAGCAATAATGGAGCGTAAATATGTCTTTTGTACCAGTAAACTCAACGTATTTCATGATAGGAATTTTAGTGATTGCTTCACCGTAACTGGTACCAATAGACACACCTGTCGGTTTTTCTAAACCACTTACATCAAACACCTGTCACAACTAAACACCCATAACCACCACCACACCCGTCACCAACACACCCGTCACTACACGTCCATCAACACCACATCCGTTTTCACCATACGTTTTTTAAGGTCGTCTGGTTCACCTCTAATAGTCTTTCCTTGTAGCTCAGCCCTATCACCTACGGCATCGATCTCATTACAAACCTCTGGACTTCCTCTAGTTCCTTTTCATGCTTGATCAAATGCTTGCTCCAGGCTGGTACTGCTTACTTTAAGTGATCCAAAATAGTTCCACATTCTCTGAGCACTCCAGAGCTGGTACTATGTACTCTGACAATATACCTACCCAACTGTAGTTGATTACGGAGGTTATTCCTCCAACTACCTGTTCCAAGACCAGGTCTCCTAGACAATGGCTTAATCAATCAGGATGTTGGGGTGGTAC
This sequence comes from Cherax quadricarinatus, assembly GCF_038502225.1. Lineage (NCBI taxonomy): Eukaryota > Metazoa > Arthropoda > Malacostraca > Decapoda > Parastacidae > Cherax > Cherax quadricarinatus. The sequence continues at coordinate 23,420,150 of NC_091318.1, forward strand.
TTTACTTACCCGACGGTCCTCCTTGTAACGCTGTGTTATTTCCAAGGGTCGTGTAGAGCCGTGTTGTCCCGGGTCTTGACAGGTCATTAGTCCTGCTGATGAATTCACTACCTGGAAAAAAAGTCCTTACCTTTTTCAAAAAGCTAATGGTAATTTTGCTGTTACAACTAAGGACTTCAGGGCAATTATCCAGGGCAAAATATTCATCTTGGGAGCCTTCACGAGGCACTTATAATTAATAGAGACTAAGAGAAGGTAAGAGACTCCAGGAATATTTCCACCCTTGAAACACAACGTGAATACTAGGAGAGCGTTTCACTCTGTGTACGACTTTATCATTATCTGATAAAGCAATATGAAGAGTAAAATTTTACCCTAATAAAAGCCTGCTTTTTCAACTTGTGTTTTGTCTCCATTTTGCAGAAAAAAAAAATTTTTTTTTGCTTCCGATTGCTCTCAGTGTTTACATATCGTAACAAAAATAATTCAGTTTAAAATGTAAAAGAGCTAAAGTTTTATTAATAAATGTGCATATAGACACACACACATAAAAAAATGTTTACTTCCGTCTTCCTGTATTTGTGGATAACAAATGATGGCGGTAAACAAAACTATTGACAGATTTCCAGATCATATCCAAACTTTTTTTTTTCGAAAGAGTAATGAGACGGCAGATTACAAATTTCATGGACCAGCACAACCAACATAACCCTAGCCAGCATGCTTTAGAGCAGGACGACCATGCCTGTCTCAGCTGCTGAACCATTATGACAGAATTACTGAGGCGTTGGAAGATGATCAAAACGCAGATGTGATCTACACAGATTTTGCAAAGGCGTTTGACAAATGCGATCATGGAGTGATAGCGCACAAAAATGAGGGGCATGGGCATTGCGGGGAAGGTAGGCAGATGGATTTTCGGGTTACTAACACAGAACACAAAAAGTAGTAGCGAACAGGGCAAGAACCATCATCAGCGAGGTCAGAAGCTCAGTGCCCCAAGGCACTGTCCTGGCACCTCTGCTGTTTCTCATCCTCATAGCAGACAGATAAAAACACCCGTCACACTTTTGCATCATCATTTGCAGATGACACTAAAATAAGCATGAAAGTCACTACGGTAGAGGACACTGAAAAATTACAAGAAGACGTAAGCAGGGTTTTCCGGTGGGCAGTGGAGAACATGACGTTCAATGATGATAAGTTCCAGCTGCTTAGGTATAGAAAGAATGAAGAACTCAAAAGAAACACTATATACAAAACTCAAAGGGTCACCAAATAGAACGAAAGGAACACGTAAAAGACATGGGAATAATTATATCAGCTGACCCTTCTTTTAAAGACTATAACAAGACAAAGATCACGACAGCCAGGAAGATGACGGAGTGGATATTGAGAACTTTCCAAACAAGGGAAATAATGCCGATCGTGAGACTCTTCAAGTCGCTAGTGCTCCCTCAATTAGAATATTGCTCAGTGCTGACGGCCCCGTTCAAAGCAGGAGAAATAGCAGAACTGGAACAAATACAGAGATCGTTTACGGCTCACATTGAGCCAATACAGCGCCTAAATTACAGGGAACGCCTGCAAGTCTTGAACATGTACTCATTGGAGCGGAGGAGAGAGATGCATGATAATATATACCTGGAAAGTACTCGGGGCTTGGTCCCAAATCTGCACACTGCCATAACATACTGGAGTGATAGATATGGCAGGAAGTGCAAAATAAACCCAGTTAGGAGCAGCGGTGCGGTGGGGACAATAAAGGAACACTGTATCAACATCCGGGGTCCCAAATTATTCAAAATCTTATCAGAAGATATGAGAAACACGGCTGTAACAAGTGTAGAAGCCTTCAAGGGGAAACTGGACAAGCATCTTCACCAGGTGCCAGATCAACCAGGCTGTGATGGATATGTGGGACAGCGGGCCTCCAGCAGCAACAGCTTGGTTGACCAGGCAAGCACCAGACGAGCCTGGCCCATGGCCGGGCTCCGGGAGTAGTGAAACTTTCAAAACTCTTCAAAGGTATATCAAAGGTAGAAAAGATAAAAGTTCTGCCAGCACAAACACAAAGAGCAAATACTTCGATTACTTAATGATGTTACTGAAGGAAATGACGTAACTTACAATCCACTGTCTTAATTCCTCCTTTCGTTTGCCATTATCAGACAAGCAAGTCTTTATCCACCTGAAAAACAGACTTTTATCTTCCGTGACAGATTTTTTTCATCGGTGACTGATTTGTATCTTCCAATGTCTGGCTTTAAATCTTCCCTGCCTGATTTAGATCTTTTGTGCCTGACTCTAATCTTCCGCTCCGAGTATTAATTACCAAAAAGAATTGTATATACCTAACACATTGCTTCTGAGATGAAAATATTTCAGTGAGAAGGAAGGACGAAACGAATGGAGAAAAAAAAAACGAAGGAAATAATATATATAAAGGAAATGAGAGAAGAAGATAGGAGGGTGGCGAACAGAGAGATAATATGATAATGAGATGGGGAAAAATATGGTAATGAAAGATAAGGTATAACGATATGGGATAAGGATAAAGCAATTAAGTGTATGATAATTTAAAGAGAGAGGAGAGATTGTGATATTTTGATAAGAGACGATATGTTAATGATAAATGACAGAAAACAGAAAATTGTGAGAGACATGACAGGGGAAATGGGAGAGGAGAGGATACGGAAGGAAAGAATAAATGATAGAGATGTAGGAAAGAAAGCTAAGGAACTTAGAGAGGAGAGGAAACTGTGAGAGGAAGACCGGGAACCGAAAAGAAAACATGGGGACCAAATAGGAAGAGCAGTAAATTGAGAGGGATAGAGTACTGAACTGAGAGGGACAGAGAGTTGAACTGAGAGGTACTGAGTATTGAACTGAGAGGGACAGAGAGTTGAACTGAAAGGTACTGAGTATTGAACTGAGAGGGACAGAGAGTTGAACTGAAAGGTACTGAGTATTGAACTGAGAGGGACAGAGAGTTGAACTGAAAGGTACTGAGTATTGAACTGATAGGGACAGAGTGCTGAACTGAGAAGAACAGTGTTGAACTAAAAGGGATAGATTATTGAACTGAAAGGGGGCAGACCATTGAATGGGAATAGAATAGAACATAAAATCGTAAAGGGATGAAATATTGAAGCGAGAGAGAAAGCAGAATATAAAATCAAGAGGGGCAGAATATACAGCTGAAAAGGATAGAACACAGAATTGAATGAGATGGAAATTAAAATTGAGAGGGTTAGATAGATGCTGGAAAGGAGACAAAGATCATTTTAATATGAATAAAATACAGAATTTAATAAAACGTGTTTTATATATCGGAAGAGAAGGGAAAAACAGAGAAGGGAGGAATAGAATTTAAAAAAGGCAATTATTATTACAATCCTGAAAGGGTCATGCGGCGCCGAGCAAGTGGAAGGCAAATAGGTTTCATCAAAGAGTCTAGCAGCTCTAGTTCCTTGAATCAAGAGCTCTTCACACGTATCAAGGCACCCCGTTTGAAGGGTCTGAAAAAATGGATGGGCATGAGAATCTAGAGAAGGGGAGAGAGAGGAGGAGGATGTAGAGAAGGAGACGAGGAGGAGGATCTAGAGAAGAGGAGAAGGAGGAGGATCTAGAGAAGGGGTGGATGAGGAGGAGAAGGATCTAGAAAAGGGGATGAGGAGGAGGAGGAGGATCTAGAGAAGGGGAGGATGAGGAGGAGGATCTAGAGAAGGGGAGGATGATGAGGATGATCTAGAGAAAGGGAGGATGAGGAGGAGGAGGATCTAGAGAAGGGGAGGATGAGGAGGAGGAGGAGGAGGAGGATCTAGAGAAGGGGAGGATGAGGAGGAGGATCTAGAGAAGGGGAGGATGAGGAGGAGGATCTAGAGAAGGGGAGGAGGAGGAGAATCTGAAGAAAGGGAGGTGGAGGATCAACAAAATTAAAAAAAAAAGAATTAGGCAGGAAGAAAATACGGCTTCAGGAGAGAGAGAGAGAGAAATGTGTAATTCGAAATTTAAGCAAGAGAGAGAGAGAGAGAGAGAGAGAGAGAGAGAGAGAGAGAGAGAGAGAGAGAGAGAGAGAGAGAGAATAAGAGGAGAGAGTAAGTGGTGAGAAAGAGTGATAAAGAGAGTAATGATAGGGAGGGAGGGAGGCCAGATGAGTGGGAACTGTCCGTTAAGCCAATTAGCTGGTCATGTTAGGAAGGAGTTACTGCTGTTTCCTTAATGACTTAGCGTCTCTAATTTCCCTTGAACTTGTTCGTGTAATTCACTTGTTCCCGGCTTTTCTCTGTCTGTGTTTACTGTAGTTATCAGACCTGGACGAATATCTTGGTGAGGACCGTGGAGTGTAAGTCTTCTGGTGATTTGACTAGTAGTGACTAGTTATTTTCTTTAAGGGCGAGTCACTGCTTTTATCTTGGCAACTCTTGCTGGGTGGCATCCAAGGCTTGGCACCCACGGGTGTCTATGTCTTGGTGGCACTCCCACGAGTGTCACTGGCGTGACAGTGGTCAAGCCAGGGGTAAGATACATGGTGAACTGTCGAAGATTTCTCCTTTAAACATTTCTTCTTGCCTTTATGGTCAATATGTGTTGTTACGTATTTTCCAGTTCACTCGTCTTCCTTCTCTTTCTTCTTTGCACTTTTCTCACATTCGCGCTCAGTCTCCTTGGCTTTATCAATCCCACTCGGGGATCTCAAACGTCGTGCTGCCGACAGCGGTGAAGAAGCGACACAATTTTCAGAACACTCTTTCATTACAACGACGTTTCGAACTGTGTTATTCTTAGTCGTATGACTGAATGAAGATGAACATGGATCGACAAGTTGTTCAACATTCCCACTCATGTTTTTGTTCCTGAAGACTTCGTTCATTCCCAGTTCTTCGTACGTTCACTCCTCGAAAATTCGCATAGTGAAGCCTGCAATATCTTGTTTATTCTATTTACATTTCGGCTGGTATTAAAAACGTTTGTCTTTTTTTTATTACTGCATGCTGGATATTTAATAAATGTTTGCCAAGGCAAACAATGAAATACCTGCCAAGAGAGACTAAACCCGCCCGTTCGTGTTAGTTATTTGCACAAGTTTAATTAGAGCAGAAAGAATTTAACTACCCTACATTTCAGCTCTGTCTCTCATTTGGAGCTCTTATTTTATTATTTATTATTATTATTATTATTATTATTATTATTATTATTATTATTATTATTATTATTATTATTATTATTATTATATTAACAGGGGTGCGCTTTCTGCGTATTAGTTAAGCAGCGACTTAGTGAGACGTAATCAGGTTTGATCCCATTTTTTTTAAATTAAAGAATTCTTCATCATCTTCAGAAAATTCAATATGAAAAGTTTGTATTCTGTTGTAGTTTGAATTCCTTTGAATTTATCCGTATTCCACAGCTGCAGTACAGCTGCTACTCTGATATAGAGAATTCTCCTCTTTCCAGTCTTGCAGATTGCAACACTAATTCACTGTAAGGATTTCTGTTGTCCCAAATCAACGTCTTGCTTCTCCCAGTAGCCATTTTTTAATTACGTCGTCAAGGAAAGAGACGTAGCAGAACAAACTTTGTATTTAGGCCTCGTTTCATCAAGGTGTACATTGATAAATTCTATATAAAACAATTGCAAAACGTGAGTCACGAAGCCATGACAGAATGGTCCTAAAACTCGCAGGCCAGTGAGCTTAACCACTGCAAATTTTAGAACTCATCCGCCATGAATTCCATCCCCATCTGTTCTGTAATTTGTTTGAAGTCGTGTTATCACGATTTCGTGAGTTCTGTGCAAAATGTTGCATCACTTTACACACGTCCTTGCAAAGTGTTGTGCCACTGTGGATAAGTCAATGTACACAGAGCGAAATGTTATGACGATAAAAGCTTGTGTTCTGCGACGTGTGTCGTCAGTATTGCTGGCACGACGCAATTGGGATCTGAGTTAGCTGGTGTTGTAAACACTTGTTACGACGCTTCAGCAGTCACCTCCTCTGTTGTCTTAATGATCCTCCTTTGTTTACTTCGCCGGTGGTCGGTACCAGGATCGAATTCCGACCCTCCTCGTTCCCACTCTTTCCCTCTCATTGCAACCCTTCCCTCTCATTCCTACCCTTCGTCTCATTCCACTGTTTCCACCCCCCCCCATGACATTATTATTAATATAAGCCACTTATTACTTGGAGAAATGGGGAGTACGAAGTGTTAAAGTTTTATACCTTTTATATTTCAAGGGCTGCGAAGATTGGGAGGAAGCCACACGTGCATGCTGATTTTCCAGCAGTGAATCTTCCCTGGATAATGCTAGATTTCCTTACATTTCCCAGGAATTGCATAATCCCGATGGATTTAGCGCATCTCATGAATATAACAACACAAAGAGTGTCTTTAAACGTATAAGAGAAAATTACATATACATATATATATATATATATATATATATATATATATATATATATATATATATATATATATATATATATATATATATATATATATATATATATATATATATATATATATATATATATATATATATATATATATATATATATATATATATATATATATATATATATATATATATATATATATATATATATATATATATTCTTTCAACATACCAGCCGTATCCCACCGAGGTGGGGTGGCCAAAAAGAAAAAACTAAAGTTTCTCCTTTTAAATTTAGTAATATATACAGGAGAAGGGGTTACTAGCCTCTTGCTCCCGGCATTTTAGTCGCCTCTTACGACACGCATGGCTTACAGAGGAAGAATTCTGTTCCACTTCCCCATGGAGAATATATATATATATATATATATATATATATATATATATATATATATATATATATATATATATATATCCAGCCTTGGCACACGCCTCGACCCACAGACCATCCGCATCGGTGTTGCCCTTCGACTTGCCGCCCCTATTCTCGCCGAACACAGGTGTATTTGTGTATCTCTCTCTCTCTCTCTCTCAGTAAGGGAGCCACCCCAACTATGCAGATCTCTCTGGACAGATGGGAAGCAGGTGGTGTGGGACTCTCTCTCTTGGCTGATACCTATCTCCAATCTCTTTAGGGAGTCCCAAAAGTCTAGAAAATATGGAGAACTTGCCCATCATTATATGTTTGTTCTCTCTTGGCTCATGGGGAAAGAGTGCATCTAATTTCCTTAAGGAGCTCTCTCTCTCTCTCTCTCTCTCTCTCTCTCTCTCTCTTTCGTTTAAATTAATTGACGTAATGTTTAGACACTATACCGAGATAGAAACCAACAAAGTCAAATTTGCCTGCAAAGGCAGATGACGAAAGTTAAATCATTGATCACAACGTCATCAAGCGATCAGAAACAGAAGTCTTGAAGAAAATAATTAAAACTTCACCACTACTTGTGTGGACCCTCTGGCTTCCTCACAACTTTCTCATTAGCATTATCAAGAACTCTGTAAAAGAGGATAATCTCAGCTGCAGCAGCTGGAGAAGAGTGAACTTAAAACTTTCTTGAATCTTAAGTATTCTTTCTTAATGGTTTCTCCAGTGGTGATGCATTTTAGCTGTATAGGATGATTTTTTTTTCTTTAAGGTCTTCCTATAGAATGGAAAAAAAGCAAAAGAAAACTATAGACAATATCACTAACTTGAGATTGCTACAAGTACCACCACCATCAAATAAGAATCTCAACTGAAAATTGTTGATTGCTTTACCACTTCCAGCGTTCGTCAGAATGACGTAATTTTGACAATATTGTGTATCAATGGTATTATATACAGGAAAGTATGTTAATAAGATGCCACTTGCGGTTTATGGGATTTTATTGAGTCGTTTCGTCCACCAGAGACTATCTGTTCTCGCTTGATGGATGAAATGTCTTCTCAATAAAATGCCATAAACCGCATATTTTCTTATTAACATCCGATAATATTGAAGACAAGACACAAGTTGCTGAATAGGCTTTGGCTGGGACGACTTTTCGCTTTGTTACATCTTTGTAGCTGATGGAGCTGATTTGATAAAGCTCTATCAGAGCGAAACGTTGTCACAATAATATATTCTTTTGAAGACTGAGACTCTTATGCAACATACGGGAATCTTTATTGAGGAAACGTATCGCCACACAGTGGCTTCATCAGTCTAATACAAAGCAGAAAGGTGTAACGAGAGGAGGAGTTTGAGGTAATCAGTCCCTCAGTCTGGAGTCGATGTGTTCAGTCCATCAGTCTTGTAGAATGTACACCATAGGGCCGGAGACATGGCTTATATTCTGTATTCAGGTGAGGTGAAGCAGGAGGAGGCGGGGTCACAGTGGAACCATCCACTAGTCTAAGTAGGTCTTCGTCCAAAGGTTGCATAAGTGTCTCAATCTTCAACTTGTCTTTTTTTAAACAATTTATCACATATTGTTTTGCAACACTCGTCTTTATTTCAAACGCACGATAACTGACCTACAATTAATAGAGGCAAAAGGAAGGAAAACTTTTGTGTTGCGACCTGAAGGACGGGTCACTGAGAGGACAAACTCATGTCATAATGCCAATTAGAATTGAAATTCCCAAGTTACACACAACTACACTTGCAAACGTACTAAATTACACAGGCACTTACATATGTCTCAAATTTCACCAGTCCGCGCTTGCAAATGGAACACTTACAAACCACTAAGTTTTACAACCGCAGAAACATTTCGAACATACGTGAAACATAACCATCGTACGTACAATGGTTTTCAATACAAATAGCTCGCTCGTAAGTGGAAAAAAAAACCAAGACCACATCTTGTTTTGAGTTGGAGACGCTCTATTTTTTTCTCTTTAATATGGCAGAAAAAAGTGGAATCTTTAGAACAAAGATAGAGGAAAGATAGAGGAAAATGACTGGATATAAAGGCTAGAACAACGAAAATCTGCTGAAATAAAGATGTCTGAAGAATCGTTAGAGGTATTTAGGGCCCCACATTGTTATTATTATTATTAATATTGATTGAGAAACGCACATACCGTTGGTGTTATACAATGGCTGGGAAATTAAAAATAATCAAGTTTGATCTGAGACAGGGAAAGGCAGCTGTATTTCTCCAGATCAACAGCCCTTCAACAACTTCAAGGCATTTCCCTTGAAAGAGCTCCCACACCACCTCTTTTGAAAGAGCTACCAAACCGCCTCCTTTGAAAGAGCTTCCACACCGTCTCCTTGGAAAGAGCTCCCACACCACCCTTGAAAGAGAGCTTCCACACCACCCTTGAAAGAGAGCTTCCACACCTCCCTTGAAAGAGAGCTCCCACACCACCCTTGAAAGAGAGCTCCCACACCACCCTTGAAAGAGAGCTTCCACACCTCCCTTGAAAGAGAGCTTCCACACCACCCTTGAAAGAGAGCTCCCACACCTCCCTTGAAAGAGAGCTCCCACACCACCCTTGAAAGAGAGCTCCCACACCACCCTTGAAAGAGAGCTCCCACACCACCCTTGAAAGAGAGCTCCCACACCACCCTTGAAAGAGAGCTCCCACACCACCCTTGAAAGAGAGCTTCCACACCACCCTTGAAAGAGAGCTCCCACACCTCCCTTGAAAGAGAGCTCCCACACCACCCTTGAAAGAGAGCTCCCACACCACCCTTGAAAGAGAGCTCCCACACCACCCTTGAAAGAGAGCTCCCACACCACCCTTGAAAGAGAGCTCCCACACCACCCTTGAAAGAGAGCTCCCACACCACCCTTGAAAGAGAGCTCCCACACCACCCTTGAAAGAGAGCTCCCACACCACCCTTGAAAGAGAGCTCCCACACCACCCTTGAAAGAGAGCTCCCACACCACCCTTGAAAGAGAGCTCCCACACCACCCTTGAAAGAGAGCTCCCACACCTCCCTTGAAAGAGAGCTCCCACACCACCCTTGAAAGAGAGCTCCCACACCTCCCTTGAAAGAGAGCTCCCACACCACCCTTGAAAGAGAGCTCCCACACCACCCTTGAAAGAGAGCTCCCACACCACCCTTGAAAGAGAGCTCCCACACCACCCTTGAAAGAGAGCTCCCACACCACCCTTGAAAGAGAGCTTCCACACCACCCTTGAAAGAGAGCTTCCACACCACCCTTGAAAGAGAGCTCCCACACCTCCCTTGAAAGAGAGCTCCCACACCACCCTTGAAAGAGAGCTCCCACACCACCCTTGAAAGAGAGCTCCCACACCACCCTTGAAAGAGAGCTCCCACACCACCCTTGAAAGAGAGCTCCCACACCACCCTTGAAAGAGAGCTCCCACACCACCCTTGAAAGAGAGCTCCCACACCACCCTTGAAAGAGAGCTCCCACACCACCCTTGAAAGAGAGCTCCCACACCACCCTTGAAAGAGAGCTCCCACACCACCCTTGAAAGAGAGCTCCCACACCTCCCTTGAAAGAGAGCTTCCACACCACCCTTGAAAGAGAGCTCCCACACCTCCCTTGAAAGAGAGCTCCCACACCACCCTTGAAAGAGAGCTCCCACACCTCCCTTGAAAGAGAGCTCCCACACCACCCTTGAAAGAGAGCTCCCACACCACCCTTGAAAGAGAGCTCCCACACCACCCTTGAAAGAGAGCTCCCACACCTCCCTTGAAAGAGAGCTCCCACACCACCCTTGAAAGAGAGCTCCCACACCACCCTTGAAAGAGAGCTCCCACACCTCCCTTGAAAGAGAGCTCCCACACCACCCTTGAAAGAGAGCTCCCACACCACCCTTGAAAGAGAGCTCCCACACCTCCCTTGAAAGAGAGCTCCCACACCACCCTTGAAAGAGAGCTCCCACACCACCCTTGAAAGAGAGCTCCCACACCTCCCTTGAAAGAGAGCTCCCACACCACCCTTGAAAGAGAGCTCCCACACCACCCTTGAAAGAGAGCTCCCACACCTCCCTTGAAAGAGAGCTCCCACACCACCCTTGAAAGAGAGCTCCCACACCACCCTTGAAAGAGAGCTCCCACACCTCCCTTGAAAGAGAGCTCCCACACCACCCTTGAAAGAGAGCTCCCACACCACCCTTGAAAGAGAGCTCCCACACCTCCCTTGAAAGAGAGCTCCCACACCACATCCCTTGAAAAGATTCTCACACCTTAATTTGTAAAAGCTATTGAACGAAACAAGTGAAGAGATAATCACTGAGAAGGAAGAAACTTGGATAACAGACAGCAGAGAACCTCATCTAATTTGCACTGGAATAAATCCACTTAATGAAGGATTAAATCCAGTTAAGAGAGGGATTAACAAGATTCTGGAGGATGGATTGAGAGGGATGATGAAGGTTGCGTTGTACTGTGTTGAAGTCACATGCAAAGTATACAGTGTTACACACACTTATACACAAATACACAGAAGCGAAGTATACACAGTTATACACAAAAGAAAATATACACAATTATACACAAAGAAAAGTATACACAATTATACACGAAAGCAAAGATTATACAATTATACACAAAAGCAAAGTATTCACAATTATACACAAAAGCAAAGTATACACATACACAAAAGCAAAGTATACAAATTATACACAAAAACAAAGTATACACAGTTATACATAAATACACAAAAAAACAAAGTATATACAAGCAAAAATGTGCTTTGTAGTTATGCTGAGGCTGGCGAAGGGTTCTTGTTCTAAGGAACTGGAGCTGCTTTTCCTTATATGGCCGATCATAGTTTTATTTTTTTATATAAAATAATAATAATAATAATAATAATAATAATAATAATAATAATAATAATAATAATAATAATAATAATTATAATAATAACAATAATAATAATAATAACAATTATTATTATTATTATTATTATTATTATTATTATTATTATTATTATTATTATTATTATTATTATACTAGTTATTTTTCTTTCCAAAAATGAAAGTACAGATGAAGGAGATGATGGAGAACGAGAAATTGAAACCCAACCAATGTGTAAGAGATCAAGGCAAGGACTCGACGGTTTCCTAGGCCAGTGAACCACCTTCTGGGAAAGGACACCACCTCCTAGGAAAGGACACCACCTCCTAGGAAAGGACACAACCTCCTAGGAAAGGACACCACTTCCTAGGAAAGGACACCACCTCCTAGAAAAGGACACCGCCTCCTAGACAAGAGCACCGTCCCTAAACAAGGACACAATGACCTAGGTAAATGCACAGTCTCCTAGAGAAGGACGCGGCCTCGTGGGTAGTAGGAAACTGAATCTGTAAGAATATGTAATTAAAAGAATCAAGAAAACAAGATAATCATCATTAACCTGTTGAAAACAAACAGCTAAGTGTTTTACCTGTGCTGTAAATCTATCAGTAGGACTAATGACCTGTCAGGACCACGAGGTCAACACGGTGCTCTGCGAATCACGGGGTCAGCCCAGTGCTGTGCGAATCACCGTGTCAACACAGTGCTGTGGAAATCACGGGGATCATCACAGTGCTAGGCGAATCACGGGGGTCAACACAGTGCTATGTGAATCACAGGATCAACGCAATGCTACATGAACCACGGGGGCCAACACAGTGCTATGTGAATCATGGGGGTCAACACAGTACTATGTGAATCACAGGGTCAACACAATGCTACATGAATCACGGGGGTCAACACAGTGCTATGTGAATCACGGGGGTCAACACAGTGCTATGTGAATCACGGGGGTCAACACAATGTTACATGAATCACAATGGCAACACAATGCCACATGAATCACGGGGGTCAACACAGTGCTACATGAATCACGGGGGTCAACACAATGCTACATGAATCACGGGGGTCAACACAGTGCTATGTGAATCACGGGGGTCAACACAATGCTACATGAATCACAGGGTCAACACAATGCCACATGAATCACGGGGGTCAACACAGTGCTACATGAATCACGGGGGTCAACACAGTGCTACATGAATCACGGGGGTCAACACAATGCTACATGAAGAAAGTTAAGACACTTGTGCAACATCTGGTTATCTTTACTGTAAACGTTTCGCCATCCAGTGCCTTTATTAATACAAGTTCTTGGACATAATTAGAAAACAGAAGAACTATATACAAAAGATGAGGTAATCAGTCCCTCAGCCTTGGAGGTGGTGTTTACAACACCGTGGTTGTAGAGATTCTGAAGCACAGGCAAGGAGACTGGCGCTTATATAGGCGTCAGTGAAGAGAGACATGTAGCAGACGAGGGCATAGTCACTGGTAGGCGGGATTCCCCAGTGGAAGTAGGTCCTTCCCAAATTGATGGGCTAGTTGTAGAAGTCGTGAAGAAGGTCATGTAGATGTCCTCTGAATCAAGATACCATGATGTTGCAGTGCCTGACAAGTTGTGCAAGATAGGTATACAATACCGACAAGATGAAAGTTAAGATACTTGTTGCACAAGTGTCTTAACTTTCATCTTGTCGGTATTGTATACCTATCTTGCATAATGCTACATGAATCACGGGGGTCAACACAGTGCTACGTGAATCACGGGGGTCAACACAGTGCTGCATGAATCACGGGAGTCAACAGTGCTATGTGAATCACGGGGGTCAACACAATGCTACATGAATCACAGGGTCAACACAATGCTACATGAATCACAGGGTAAACACAATGCTACATGAATCACGGGGGTCAACACAGTCCTGTGCGATGCACGGGGTCAACACAGTGCTACGTGAATCACAGGGGTCAACACAGTGCTATGTGAATCACAGGGTCAACACAATGCTACGTGAATCACGGGGGGTCAACATAGTGCTACATGAATTACGGGGGTCAACACAGTCCTGTGCGATGCACGGGAGTCAACACAGTGCTACGTGAATCACAGGGGTCAACACAGTGCTATGTGAATCACAGGGTCAACACAATGCTACATGAATCACGGGGGTCAACACAATGCTACATGAATCACAGGGTCAACACAATGCTACATGAATCACAGGGTCAACACAATGCTACATGAATCACGGGGGTCAACACAATGCTACATGAATCACGGGGGTCAACACAGTGTTACGTGAATCACGGGGGTCAACACAGTGCTATGTGAATCACAGGATCAACACAGTGCTATGTGGGTCACGGGGGTCAACACAATGCTGTGCGATGCACGGGGTCAACACAGTGCTACGTGAATCACAGGGGTCAACACAGTGCTATGTGAATCAGAGGGTCAACACAATGCTACGTGAATCACGGGGGGTCAACATAGTGCTACATGAATCACGGGGGTCAACACATTCCTGTGCGATGCACGGGGATCAACACAGTGCTACGTGAATCACAGGGGTCAACACAGTGCTATGTGAATCACAGGGTCAACACAATGCTACATGAATCACGGGGGTCAACACAGTGCCAAACAAACCACGGGGGTCAACACAGTGCCAAACAAACCACGGGGGTCAACACAGTGCCAAACAAACCACGGGAGTCAATATCACTTCTCAGCGCTAATTATTTTTCCAATGACATTTAACTAAACTTTCTAATTTTCTTTTGCAGTTAATTCACTTCCATATTCATTAAGTCGTCATTACCTGCGGGAGAAATGACCTTTTTATGATGCACTTTGATGTTAAGATCATCAACCAGTCGACATGTGACGACTAGTTGATGATCTCGACATCAATGAGAAAAGAGTTGTCTCCTAGTTGATGGGGTGTGATGTCTTTCTTGAGGGGATGTTTCAGTGATGGGTGTGGTATTAAGAACATAAGAACGAAGGAACACTGCAGAAGGCCTACTGGCCCATGCGAGGCAGGTCCAAGTCCCTACCGGCCTAAGCCAATGCACCCAACCTAGTCAGGTCAGGTCACATTGACTTAAGGGAGGAACACGGCAACCGACCTGTTAGCACAAGCTATCAGGTCTAACTCACACCCACCCACATCTACTCATGTATTTATCCAACCTATTTTTAAAGCTACACAACGTTCTGGCCTCTATAACGGTACTTGGGAGTTTGTTCCACTCATCCACAACTCTATTACCAAACCAGTACTTTCCTATATCCCTCCTGAATCTGAATTTTTCCAACTTAAAACCATTGCTGCGAGTCCTGTCTAGGCTAGATATTTTCAGCACACTATTTACATCCCCTTTATTTATTCCTGTCTTCCACTTATAAACCTCAATCATATCCCCCCTAATTCTACGTCTTTCTAGAGAGTGCAGTTTCAGGGCCCTTAGTCTATCCTCATAGGGAAGGTTTCTGATACATGGGATCATCTTTGTCATCCTCCTTTGTACATTTTCCAGAGAATTTATATCCATTCTGTAATACGGTGACCAAAACTGTGCAGCATAATCTAAATGAGGCCTAACCAAGGATGTATAGAGTTGAAGAACAACCTGAGGACTCCTATTATTTATGCTTCTTGATATGAAGCCAAGGATTCTATTAGCTTTATTGCGAACACTTATGCACTGTTGTCTTGGTTTCAGATTACTGCTAACCAGAACTCCTAAATCTTTTTCGCAATCCGTAATATTAAGATCTACATTATTTAGTTTATATGTGGCATGGTTATTGTCCTGTCCAACATTTAGAACTTTGCATTTGTCTATATTAAACTGCATCTGCCACTTCTCCGACCACTGCATCAGTCTATTCAAATCTTCCTGGAGTGCTCGAATGTCCTCGTCAGAATGAATTCGACGGCCTATTTTGGTGTCATCGGCAAACTTGCCGATGTCGCTCTTTATGCCCTCATCTATGTCGTTTATGTAGATTGTGAACAGCAGGGGGCCCAACACTGACCCCTGTGGAACACCGCTCGTGACGCTTCCCCACTCTGATTTCTCCCCATTTATGCAAACTCTCTGCTGCCTATTTGTCAACCATGCCTCTATCCAGGAAAAAATTTCTCCTCCTATTCCATGTGCTTTAATTTTCCTCAATAGTCTCTGATGTGGGACCCTGTCAAAAGCCTTACTGAAGTCCATATACACAATATCATATTCATTACCATGATCTACCTCCTCAAATACCTTAGTGAAAAAAGTTAATAAATTCGTAAGGCAGGAACGCCCCTTTGTAAAACCATGCTGAGATTCGTTGATTAATTTATGCTTTTCAAGGTGGCTACGAACTGCCTCGGCAATTATTGATTCCATAAATTTTCCCACTATGGAGGTTAGGCTTATTGGTCTATAGTTCGAAGCTAAGGACCTGTCACCTGTTTTGAAAATAGGTATCACATTTGCCATTTTCCACTTATCTGGCACCATGCCAGTTTGTAGTGATATGTTGAAAAGATTAGCCAAAGGTGTGCTAAGCTCCTCTTTACATTCCTTTAGAACCCTTGCATACAGTTCATCAGGGCCTGGGGATTTGTTAGGTTTTAATTTATCTATTTGCCTAAGGACCATGTCACTTGTGACCCTAATAGTGCACAGTTTATTATCGTCCTGTTCTACATAATTTATCATTACTGGAATATCGCTGGTATCCTCCTGTGTAAAAACTGAGAGGAAGTATGTGTTAAAAATTCTACACATTTCCTTATCACTGTCAGTGAGCTGACCCGAGGAACTTTTGAGTGGGCCTATCTTGTCCCTGATCTTACTTCTGTATACCTGAAAGAATCCTTTTGGGTTAGTCTTCGATTCTCTTGCAACTTTAACCTCATAATCTCTTTTTGCTTTTCTAATTCCCTTTTTTATTTCTCTCTTTAACCGAATATATCGATTTCTTAATTGCCCCTCTCCTCTTTTGATTTGCCTATATATGCCTCTCTTTTGACCAATCAGATATTTTAATCTATTGTTCATCCATTTAGGATCATTTTTGTTTGATCTGATTTCCCTATTTGGAACATAATTTGACTGAGCAGCTAGAACTATGCCCTGGAAAGCATCATATCGGCAATATTATTGATGAGTGTGTGGTTGTGATGGGTGTGTGGTTGTGATGGGTGTGTGGTGGTGATGGGTGTGTGGTGGTGATGGGTGTGTGGTGGTGATGGGTGTGGTATTGATGAGTGTGTGGTTGTGATGGGTGTGTGGTGGTGATGGGTGTGTGGTGGTGATGGGTGTGTGGTGGTGATGGGTGTGTGGTTGTGATGGGTGTGTGGTTGTGATGGGTGTGTGGTGGTGATGGGTGTGTGGTGGTGATGGGTGTGTGGTGGTGCTGGGTGTGTGGTGGTGATGAGTGTGTGGTGGTGATGGGTGTGTGGTGGTGATGAGTGTATGATGGTGCTGGGTGTGTGGTGGTGATGAGTGTGTGGTGGTGATGGGTGTGTGGTATTGATGAGTGTGTGGTTGTGATGGGTGTGTGGTGGTGATGGGTGTGTGGTGGTGATGGGTGTGTGGTGGTGATGAGTGTGTGGTGGTGATGGGTGTGTGGTGGTGATGGGTGTGTGGTGGTGATGGGTGTGTGGTGGTGATGGGTGTGTGGTGGTGATGGGTGTGTGGTGGTGATGGGTGTGTGGTGGTGATGGGTGTGTGGTGGTGATGGTTGTGTGGTTGTGATGGGTGTGTGGTGGTGATGGGTGTGTGGTGGTGATGGGTGTGTGGTGGTGATGGGTGTGTGGTGGTGATGGGTGTGTGGTGGTGATGGTTGTGTGGTTGTGATGGGTGTGTGGTGGTGATGGGTGTGTGGTGGTGATGAGTATGTGGTGGTGATGGGTGTGTGGTGGTGATGGGTGTGTGGTGGTGATGAGTGTGTGGTGGTGATGGGTGTGTGGTGGTGATGAGTGTGTGGTTGTGATGGGTGTGTGGTGGTGATGAGTGTGTGGTTGTGATGGGTGTGTGGTGGTGATGGGTGTGTGGTGGTGATGAGTGTATGATGGTGCTGGGTGTGTGGTGGTGATGGGTGTGTGGTTGTGATGGGTGTGTGGTGGTGATGGATGTGTGGTGGTGATGAGTGTGTGGTGGTGATGGGTGTGTGGTGGTGATGGGTGTGTGGTGGTGATGAGTGTGTGGTTGTGATGGGTGTGTGATGGTGCTGGGTGTGTGGTGGTGATGGTGGTGATGAGTGTGTGGTTGTGATGGGTGTGTGGTGGTGATGAGTGTGTGGTGGTGATGGGTGTGTGGTGGTGATGGGTGTGTGGTGGTGATGAGTGTGTGGTTGTGATGGGTGTGTGGTGGTGATGGGTGTGTGGTGGTGATGGGTGTGTGGTGGTGATGGGTGTGTGGTGGTGATGGGTGTGTGGTGGTGATGAGTGTATGATGGTGCTGGGTGTGTGGTGGTGATGGGTGTGTGGTGGTGATGGGTGTGTGGTGGTGATGGGTGTGTGGTGGTGATGGGTGTGTGGTGGTGATGAGTGTGTGGTGGTGATGGGTGTGTGGTGGTGGTGATGGGTGTGTGGTGGTAACGGGTGTGTGGTGGTGATGGGTGTGTGGTGATGACAGATACATTGTGGTGGTGACGGGTGTATGGTGGTGATGGTGACGTGTGTGGTGGTGGTGGTGACGGATGTGTGGTGCTGGTGACGGGTGTGTGGTGGTGGTGTCTGGTGGGTGGTGGTGGTAACGGGTGTGTGGTGGTGGAGACGGGTGTGGTGGTGACTACATACCGTCCAGGTTTCGCCCTCTGTTGGCTTCTACATCACCTCGCAGTGAAACGTCAATTTACGTGCAAAATTATGCAACGAAGTCAAATTAGAGTCAGACTGCAAGACAGCTCCACATTGAACAATTTCCTTCCTCAACTAAATTACGGGACCCCAGAAATCTCTGCATAATTATAATTAAATTTCGGCTGTTAAATATTAATATTTTTTAAACAAACTCTTGCATTAAAAAGTTTCATTCCGTATTTTTTCACTACGTATTTGATAAATTTCTAATTTATTTTTCCCGCAAGTTCTCACATGTTTCAGTTAAAATCAGCATTGAACGACAGTATTCATTTTTTATATATTTATGCAATATTATTTTTATAGCAACTAGAAAGTCACGATGCTTACTCTAATTAGAACAAATAACACCATAAGATATATAAGATAAGAGATATCAAATAAATTATTTTTTCCATTACACCAATAATAATGAAAAGAAGTATGAATAATGAACACCAATACATAAAAAAAAAATCATTGAATCATGTGCTACAGAAATAACAGGAATTCTAGCATAATAAGCACGTATAAATACTACATAAATCAGAGGTTCATAAAGAAGTTGAGAGGTAGATGGTCTGGTAGAGGAATGGGATGAAGGAGGTAAGATGCAGACAGATGTGGGTGATTGCTAGGACGAATAACGAACCAGCGACAGCGGTACAATTCCCGGCTTGAGAGGGAAGGGGAAGTAGAGATCAACGGGACAATACCCGTTGTGTTGTTCGACGGTAATTCTGCAGTTCCCAATGAATTCTTAATGAAGCTCCGAGGGGCAGATCCTCACAGGTGGACTTGATGAGGTAACAGATGAAAAAAAACGAAGGGTTGTTGTGTGTTAGGGAAAGGCTGCGTCTATACTCGAAATGACCGAAATGACTCACGAAACCGTAATGGCACGATTGCAAACAAACCATACCACGGGCGGGGATAGAACCCGCGATCAGAGAGTCTCAAAAGTCTCTGATCGCGGGTTATATCCCAGCACGTGGTATGGTTTATGACCGAAATGTTCTGCATAACTGTGGGCTTTCTGCATTTACAACTAAATGTCACCCATTTCTGTACAAACATTGTATCATCCTGAAATTATTATTATTATTATTATTATTATTATTATTATTATTATTATTATTATTATTATTATTATTATTATTATTATTATTATTATTTTTATACTCGACTCGGTAGTCTTAATAATGACACCCACTCCACATCAGTTACCAACCACAACTGTACATGATAACACCCGTATGTCTTGGAGGACTGTGATAAAAACACAGAACATAAGAATGTGCTACGGGCCTAACACACGAGCTGTATAATACTTAATATACATACACACACACACACACACACATACACACACACACACACACACACACATATGCACACACACACACACATACACACACACACACACACACACAGATATATATATATATATATATATATATATATATATATGTATATATATATATATATAATATATATATATGTATATATATGTATATATATATATATATATATATATATATATATATATATATATATATATATATATATACATATATATATATATATATATATATACATATATATATATATATATATATATATATATATATATATATATATATATATATATATATATATATATATATATATATATATATATATATATATATATATATATATATATATATATATATATATATATATATAAGGGAGGGAGAGCGTAATTTTTTAATAGTGTACAAAGTTATATCGTCTGAGCAATACAGAAAACATCAATATAAACCCAGTGCTGGAATAACAAAATGAAAATGATGCTTATAAAAGCAGTAATGACAAGGTCCCCACCAGGATTTTTATTTTTGCTGGGGGCTTAGAGGGAGGGCTAGCTTTTTGAATGAGGGGCTAACTGGTTAGACTGGGGAGCTAGCGAGCGACTTGCGTTTACAGCAACCACAGTATTTTTACTTAGACTGTATATTAGAGATCAATCTGAATAGCAATGTTCTCTGAAGATCCTTTTACTCATGCTTGATGAGAGTGATAAAAAAAACTCCATATCAAAGAATATAAACAGAAATTACATAAAATTTCATCATTGTATAACTTGCCATCAAAATAATGGCCTTATTAATGTAATGATATATACAGGGAGATGATAATAATATAATCATCTTAAGCGGTAAACCTGGAAAAGCCGACGTACATTCTACTTTCGCAGGAAAGACTCGGGACAACTGAAGAGTTATAGCAGTGTGATTCTTCTGTTGCTATGATTCGAAGCAAAAGTATCGATGACGCCTGCAACCGAGTCTTCGCAAAAACTACTGGTAATGTTAATTTGGCGGCAGGACCATCAGTGTCTTGACAGGATCGTTTTATTTCTATTAGCCAGAAGGAAAATGTAATGGCAGAGTATACCAACAGTATATAAATAAGACACAATGCAGGTCCCTGGTGGTCAAAACGTCCACCAGGGGCCTGATTAACTCACACAGGGAACAAAATTTTGGGTATTTATAGGGGTTGGAGAAAGGACCTGAGGTGAAAGAATGAGGTCGTGAAGTCGCTTGTGAGTAGCCAGCCGTTTAAGTGAGGTTAGATGATGAGGAATTAATACACGAAGGTGGACAGTACTGTTCAATGAAGACATGCAAGTAAGGTGAAGACAGAATTAGGTACTGGGACAATAAACCGGTAGTAATAATGTTGCTACAATTACCGACAATATATCAGGTAAAAGGAAGCATGTTCGACTAATGAGAAATTCCCCTGCGGAAACGTTTCGCTCTCCAGAAGCTTTGTCAAGCTTGATAAAGATCGTGGAGAGTAAAATATCCCATTAGTTGTACGTGTATGTTTACCAAGTAATAAATGAGTACCTCTGCAGTGTTTCTCCATTGCTTAAGTTCTTATATTTACATCTGGTACTGGCGGAGAGTTATACCGTAAACTATGTAGAATAATTGATTATTTTCATCACAGGAGGGGGCTTTCTGTGGCTAAAAGAAATTATGGGGGGCTCTGTGGGGGGCTGAAAGAAATCATTGGGGTCTGAAGCCCACCCAAGCCTCTTCCTTTTCCTCCGTCACTGAGTAATAGTTACGCAAGTGCCACTAAAGCGATCCTCTGGTCATCCTAGCTTAATCTAGAATAAGTAATTAGTTTAAGTTTGGTTTCAGTTTAGATCGTGGGTAACGCACTTGGTATTTAGATGAGAGACGTGTAACTGACTCACGAAATCATAATGACACGTTCGCAAACAAACCATACCACGGGCGGGGTTAGAACCTGCGATCAGTCATAAAACACCAGACCGACGCGTTATCCACTGGCCAGTGGCTAACTCGTCGGTCTGGAGTTTTGACTCTGATCGCGGGTTCTAACCCACCCGTGGTATGGTTAGATACGTGTAATTTGCTGCGCTATTATATTATCATCACCCTGGGCTTATGGAATTCTGGTATACCTCTCTGGGATCTTGCAGCGACTGAAATGCATCTAAGCTATGGATTCCATCACAAACACAACGCTGAGTTTACAGGTACCAGAGATAAATTTAAGCTATATATGAGGATTTTGTTTAGTTTTCCTTTAAAATGCTGTTTAAAGAAGAAGTTTGAAAATTCACCAATAACTTGTTCAGAGGAGAAAGAAAGTTATGACGATGTTTCGGTCTAACTTCGACCATTAACTTGTCACAGTGTGTGTGACTAGTTAATGTGTATTGTTCCAGACACAGTATTGTGCCTTTTTATTCTTTTTTGATAATAAAGTATTTCCACACAATTTAACATCAATTCTTTTATTTATGAGCACATTGTAGATAAAATTTCATATATGTCAGAAAGTGAATGGTCCCGGGTTCGAACCTCGGATGAGTCGTGAAATTTAAGCAAATCTGGTTCTGTACCAAGATGCCATTCTGTTGCAGTGTCTAACATGGCATCTTGGTACAGAAAACTCCTTGGACAAATCTGGTTCTATCTCCCTTGTTCACTTATCAGTAAATAGGTACCTGGGTGTTAGTCATTATGAGTGGAACACATCCTGGGAAGTGGTAGATTACATTATATAAAACTGGACTTTGAAATTAGCTGAGGCACGAAGACAAAGACTCAAGTTGCAGGACAAGCTTTTGCAGGGTCAACACTTCGCTCTTTCATCGTGACTTGATTAAGTTCTCTGCACGGCGGACTTTGTCACAAAGTAAAGCTTCTTCTGCAAGTTGCGTCTTTGTCATTATACTTTCATTTTACACAAATCAATTTTGCAGGCTACCTCATCTCCCACACCAGTCTGCTAACACTCAGGTACCTACTT
>NC_091318.1:23448047-23495547 GCF_038502225.1 Cherax quadricarinatus
CGCTTCACACACGGAGGGCCCGGGTTCGATTCCCGGCGGGTGGAAACATTTCGACACGTTTCCTTACACCTATTGTCCTGTTCACCTAGCAGCAAATAGGTACCTGGGTGTTAGTCGACTGGTGTGGGTCGCATCCTGGGGGACAAGATTAAGGACCACAATGGAAATAAGTTAGACAGTCCTCGATGACGCACTGACTTTCTTGGGTTATCCTGGGTGGCTAACCCTCCGGGGTTAAAAATCCGAACGAAATCTTATCTTATCTTATCACAGTCCTGCACAACGATCATCACATGTAACCATCCAGTACCGAGTCTAGATGTCGTGCTGTCGACAGCACTGAATAGAACGTATTATAGAACACGTTTGTTCTGTAACACGTGCTCGCAATATCTACTGTTGGATACCGAGATGCTATCTAGGCGCTGTAGTGGGATCTATTATTGTTTTTTAAATGAGATTTAAAAAGTGTAGCTCCTTTACATCTGACAGGGTAAAAATGGTATGCGGAACCGACAGGTTGTTGGGAAAAGGCACGTTTGGAGTGACAGAGGTCCCAGCACCGAAACGTGTCCGATTAAATGTCCCAGTTCTCGCATTTTTGTGTTTTCTGATACCTAACCTGTACACCATGTACAGCACAGCTAACACGGTACACCTAATATTCCTACAAGACAAACCAAGTGTCTATCAACAAGTGCCTTTGACAACGGGTGACTAACAAGTACACTTGCCACAAGGGCCACGATCACCCAGATACCACGTACGCCAAGTACATCATACTTGCAATGATCACAGCGCGTGTACAAATTTGATTATTAAATAAATACTATGTACTTAGGAGACACCAAATATGATATTTAAAGTTAAGTAATTACTAAATGCGGGTTATGAGCGAACGTCAGAGAGACAAGAATGATACTAATTGATACTAAGCTAATTAGTGATTACGGGTTCTGAGCGAATGTTAGAGACGCCAAGCATGGTAATTAAAGCTAGCTCAAACGGACCAGGCGAACATTAACTTTAGGGGGAAGGCATTTTATTACTCTCCCTCTGGATCCGTTGGTGCTGCCGTTGTCTGTTGGTAACGCAGGTCGTGATGATGCTGCTTCTGCTGTTGTTGTTTCTTTTGTGCAATTGCTGTTTATGCTTCTCCTGATGTGGCTACTGCTTACGCTGATCTTCATCCTTCTTTTGCTGCTGTGAATCTTGCTGCTCTGACTGTTGCAGCCACTGCTGCCACTGCTGATGTTGCTCTTGTTATTGCTGCTGCTTCTAGTGCAGCTTCTGCTGCTCTGCATGCTGTTCTGCACTTTTCGCAATAATTTTAGCAGTGTGGCGCCAAATGGTTCCTCCGGGGATACTTGCGGAGAGGCCTCATTTGCGACGCAACCTTCGTTGCACACCTTGTGGATAACCTTTGTTGTACACCTTGTGGATAGCCTTTGTTGCACACCTTGATAGCCTTTGTTGCACACATCGAAGATGACTGTGTTGAGCTTTATCGAGCCTTGATAAAGATTTACACAGAGCGAAATGTTTTCCTTCTAAAAGCTTGTTTCGCACCGTGCCTTTTCTTCGCTAGACAACGAACAGAACTTGTCCTAATGGACACCGTGTACTGTTGTCATACACTTATCTGGGAGGAGAATAATAAGGTTTTATATAAAATATCTAAATTTTCCCTTTGACGATATTTTAATATTTTCTTCTATTATTCCATTTATCTATTTTGTGAATCCGACTTTTTTTTCTATCTTCTCTTTTGTCTTGATACCAAAATTAACAATATTTCATGATAACTTTCGTTAGAACTGAACGTCACTGCTTCCCGTAAATCTTAAATGTATTTTTAATACATTGTGAATTTGTTAAGTCAACAACTACGGTGTGAGAGCGTCAGCTAAACGATCACTTGAAATACAAACAACGTACTAAATTTTGCAGCGACATTACTGTGAGGTTATAAAAAAAAGATGTCCAATGTTCATGTCATGTAGCGTTCACCATTTGTGTATCCACAAGACTCGTATTTCTGTTCCAGCTCACTCTAGTTTATCTATATTGCTGCTGCTGTTGATGCTGCTGGATATAGGAAAGTATTGGTTTGGAAATAGGGTAGTTGATGAGTGGAACAGTCTGCCTAGTAGGGTTACTGAAGCTTAAACCTTGGGTAGTTTCAAATTTAGGTTGGATAAATACATGGGCCAGTAGGCCTTCCGTAGTGTTCCTCCATCCTTATGTTCTTATGAGTGAGAGGGGTTGTATTTGAGTAGGACTTGCACATGAGTAAATAATATTATTAAAGCTTATTGCTTGGGTAGCATTTATTCTGTTAGTGGGATGAATTTGTGAAGGTCCTGCCTAGTATGGGCCAACAGGCCTACTGCAGTGTTCCTCCTTTCTTATGTTCTTATATTCTTATTTTACTTTTGCTCTTGCTACAGCTGCTGTTGCTACTTCGTATCCAGCAGCTGCTCCCAGTCTTATATTATCTGTTGCTTCTGTATCTGCTGTAGACTTTATATTTTGCTGTTGGTGCAGTTGCAGCAGTTGCTGCTGGTGTTTTTTCTGTTGCTGCTGCTGTTGCCGTTGATCTTACATTTGTTGTTCCTTCATCTGTTGCTGCTATTGCTAGTACTGTTACTCTTACATTTGCTGTTGTTGTGGATTTTACTGTTGTTACAGCTGCTGCTGCTGCTGCTGTTGCCAATGCTGTTGCAACTGCTGCTTCATTAATCTTAAACCTGTCTTGCTACTGCTCCTTCTTCATTAATCTTACACTTCGTGCCTTGCTGCTGCTTCTGCTGTTTCTACTGCTGTTACAGCTGCAGTTGTTGCTTCTGCTGTTTCTGTTTCTGCTGCTGCTGCTGCTCCTTCATTAATTCCAATATGTAAATTTATTTTAGTTTTTTTATTAATATAATAAATACATAATTATCTTCATCTATAAAGTTCGAGTCATTTCAGACAGACTTTTTTTTATCGCTTTTGAAGACAATGCACTTATACTTTTGTAAATAAAATAATCTGAAAATAAAAGTTTAATATTTGTTTTATTGCAAAGCTTTAGGTTTTATTAAAAAACCATCCACTGGTATGGCTTTCCGCAATAATTTTTCAGAATGCAGAACATTTTAATGAACAATTTAGAGCGCATGTAGCCGGTGCTGCTGTCCACTCTAGCGCTGCGCACCAGCGCAAATCATGCACTCACGTGGGCGCTCAATTATGAGCACTCGCGTGTGCTTCCTGTTACAGCGCAGTAACACATTCATTCACGTGTACACTGTCGCGTGACGAGCTAACAAGCGTTTGTATGTGTACTCTGTCATAACGCACACATGCAATCTTGCCGTAGCATGCCCGAAATGCTCTGCATACTTTCTGCATGCACAATTAAATGTCACCCATCTCTGTACACTGTATTATGCTAAAATATTATTATTATTATTATTATTATTATTATTATTATTATTATTATTATTATTATTATTATTATTATTATTATTATTATTATTATTATTATTATATTATCAATGCAGCAGCGCAGTAGGTGCTCACGCGCGTATGCTCTCATAAAGCATAAAGGCGATCAAACGCTCAAAGGCCAGCGTATAAAACTATTTACCACTAAATGGTTTTTTCTCCTCCCAACACGTTCAACCATTTTCTTTCATGCAACAAATAAAAGATCTACAAAACACCGAATACTTTCCCAACATTTGTTTTGTTTTCAAGTGTAACTTAGCCAATTTTTTCCTCGAATGCAGTTCCATTTACACTATTTCTTCCGGGGGAGAAACTTCATCGTTACACATGACGGAAAAAAATTACGCTTAGAGTTATGAAATTTGTTGCAACGTTTTTCCTACCAAAAACATTCACATTTAAAGTTTCTCGGGATCACCATGGAGACTCCATTGGCTATACTTTGTATGGCTAAATTTTTCACGTGACCTATCCTCTTTATCCTCTTCCCCTATATACACTCTTCTTTCACTCCCATGTTTCTGCTAAAGAGGGTCTCAGTTGGAGGTCGAAAAATATAGGCAATCTATCACTCTAGTTCTTGTCTCCATGTGGATACTGATCGCTCACTGCCAAGAGTTCTTTACACCAACACATCTACCTTCTCTTTACGTCAACATCATTCTGTTAGGTAAGACACATATGCAACAGTTAGGTATCTTTATTGTTTCATACTATGGAACAATGCTCTTCTCCAGACTGAGGGACTGACCACCTCAAAACTTTAAGGGTGATGGACTGATTACATCGTCTTCAAGTATCTTCTGCTTCTATCAACTTTTCTGTACTTGACTGAAGAAGCCTACTGTGTAGGCGAAACGTTTCATAATAAAGATACCTAACTGTTGCATATGTGTCTTACCTAACAACCTGTCGGTATTTTATACCATTTTAATGTTCAATCATCATTCTGGTTGGTGATACACCAGCCTTTACACAATGGGATTTTAACAATTTCTAACCACAAGACTGAAACACTGAGGAATTTTGTTTAACAATCTGCGACCACAGGACTGTGAAACAGAAAGGAATTTGCATAAGAAATTTCATCTACTTCACACATGGACAGCTTATTTCTTTTTCAAGTCTCCATAGGAAGGGTACCTATTTTAAGAAAAGAAACTCCATCTACTAGTAGAAATACAGCTTGGGGACTTTTTAAACTAATTTCCGCTACAAGATAGAATTTACATAATTTGTTTAAAGTGAATAAACTCCTATTACGTAGGAAATGAAAGTGATTTTCTTAGCGATGAGCAAATTCCCTCCGCAAGACTCGGCAACTGGGAATAGAAACGTTCAACAAACTGCGAAGACTGGTCTTGTAGTGACTGTGATAAACCTAAGCTACAAAACTGGGTTTATGAGGACTGTTTATCCTCCTGAAAATATAACAGTGTTGATAAACCTGATTTACTCTTTGTGACTTCATGAAAATATTTTTCTTGTGGGGGAAACGACCCTAAATGTAAGACCCAAAGTGTCGTACACCTCCTGGAAACGTAATCAGGCTCGATACGAGGAAGAGGAGAGTAGCTCTAAGTTCTTGGATCATCAGTCTTTCACCAACTGTACAGAAAAAAACTCAGCAAGGACGCCAGGATTATATTCAAGATATTAACGTCGCTCAGGTGAGAAATCAGATATCTAAAGACAGTACTGATAAGCAATGAAGAACAGAGGCACAATACCGTGACTGGAACAAATACACAAATAACCCGCACACGGGAGAGAGAAGCTCATGACGTCGTTTCAGTCCGACTTGGACCATTTACAAGTCACAGTGTGACTTGTAATGGTGCTTGTCGGACCGAAACGTCGTCGGAAGCTTCTCTTTCCTATGTTTAGGTTATTTGTGTATTGATAAGCAATAGTTACACCCCTCGGTCACATGCCCAAAAGAAAAGCTTCAATACATAATTGAGACGCGAAGACTGCAGACATCGTTCACTCAAGGAGAACGTCAAAGTGACCACACAAGGAGGCCTGGTCACAGACCGGGCCGCGGGGGCGTTGACCCCCGGAACTCTCTCTAGGTAAACTCCAGGTAAACACTACCGATTATATCGCTTGATGAGAACTTTAATCGAATAACTTCTAGGAGCAAGCATGTACGTAGAGTTATGACATATACTGAAGGAAATATTTCGCTACGTATGACTTCATCGGTCCTATTACAGACACAACTAAAGCAAAGATAAGTACAGTAACTACGTGTGGGTGAGGTGAAACAAGGCAGGGAAGTGGACGCCAGGAGTTTGGTCATCGGATTACTGACTGTGCTAGATACCAGTTTGTTACTCATAGGAAAGCTGAATGCAGTATTATTCGAGGAAGAAGCGGGTAGCTCCTGATTTTCTTAATCAATAATCCACCACTATCAAGACTCCCTCTTCTCCCCCTCTTTAAGAGAGCAAAGTTTCAAGAGTATAGTAGCACTAAGCTCTGCTGCAGCGAGACTTACACTCCAAACTCGCATTTGCAAAAGTATTGTCATTTCTCGTAATTTATTGCATGCATTAAATCATGGCACGCAGTGCAAATTCGTGACATCATTGCCCTGCAAGGTGATCGTTAATGTCCATAATACACGCTAAATCATTATTAGAAACAATTAAAAATGACAAGACGGGACAAATTATTCGCAATGAGGTATAATTACTCAAACACGGAACAATTTCACCAGAAAAAATGGCTCTTCCCCTGGAGTGAACAACGCTCGTAAACCAGTTAACTCCACTGATATATTATGATATATTATTATTATTATTATTATTATTATTATTATTATTATTATTATTATATTAATAATAGTAATAATAATAACAGCAAGGGCGCTTCCTGTGATCGTGTTGCCTTCGATCTAGTTTTTTCTGCAACATTGCAAGCTCCTGATGATGTGCTATTGCAGCACGAAAGTCCTCGAGAACGAAAATGTATACAGCATTTACATAACGAGCAAAGAAACTTCATATAGACATACTTTAATAAATACATAGACACACATTTTATGAAAAATATAGACACTTCTAAAGAGTTTAAAGCATATTCTAAAGATTATAACACTGTGCGTCCATTTCTTTATCCACAGAGCTGAGTACAACGTAATAATGTAACTGTACTGCGCGTTATAATTATATTAAACTATTATGTAAAAATGCTTCTGATGCATTACCGTAATATTTATATATACGTATACATGAAAAAAAACATTCTCTGCAATAATCATTCGTTATTGCAATTATAACCCGGGGCAGATATTAGTGGAAAAAAAATTATAAATGTTTTGAATAAATATGCAAATTACGTTTTGTATTGAAAACATAAGTATGGGTTGCACAGGGTGGACAAACTCAGTGTCACAGCTTCAATAATTAAAAAAAATAAACGCATTAGGCAAAATAGTCATGCATAAAACAGTTTAGGAATAAGGATTTCTTTCATACAAATCTGTAGTAATCAGGGCCACTTTTATATAAATCTGCAGTAATCAGGGCCACTTTCATATAAATTTTCAAGAATCACAACTTTTTTTAATACAAATCTGCAGTAATCAGGTCTTTCCATACAAATCTGCAGTAATCAGAGCCACTTTCATATAAATCTGCATTAATCAGGTCTTTCCATACAAATCTGAAGTAATGATGTTTTTTCATACATATAAATTTGAAGTAATCAGCATTTGTATCCAAATCTACACGACTTCCTTCATACAAAGCTTCAAAAACAAGGACTCCTTCTGAGGTAGACAGCATTTCTTTCATACAAATCCGCAGTAATGAAAAACAGAGTCATGAGCATCAAAACAAAATATCCGAGTGCTTGTAACCAGGTGACTTTATTACGATTTTTATTTTATGCATGTTAAGCTTCAATAAAGTTTCTAGTAAAAAGGAGTAAAATCAACACATAATTACGAATGAGATAAAAACATTCTCAAAACGAGAATAATTATCTGTTCACGTGGAAATTTTAGCGTGTTCATTATTTTAAAATCGTATTTTTATTTCCTTCATTCATTTTGCAATATGATAATACATATATGCATGTAGATACACGTCTCATTATATCTGTTAGGAAGGATAACAACAATTTTACACGCACGTATGTTTTGGCAGCTGGCTACTAAATCTGGGCAGACAACTAGCTAACTCTCTCTCTCTCTCTCTCTCTCTCTCTCTCTCTCTCTCTCTCTCTCTCTCTCTCTCTCTCTCTCTCTCTCTCTCTCTCTCTCTCTCTTTCTGAAGGAAGGCATTGAATGCTATAATCATTAAGGAATTATACAATACTTATACACAAATAACCCGCACATAAAAGACAGAAGCTTACGACGACGTTTCGGTCTTGTGCCTTTTTGTTATTTACAATACTTATAATTAGTACTCGTAAACTGATTCTCTATTATATATATATATATATATATATATATATATATATATATATATATATATATATATATATATATATATATATATATATATATATATATATATATATATATACATATATACATATATATGCACACACATACACTCATCTCATTTGCCCTCAGTCACTGCGAGACTGAGCACCTCGCTCGCAGAGTTCAACTACTGAGGTGACTGTCCTCGGGAACATTTCCAACAAAGCTGACATTTTTGCGTATACCGCTCATGCCACGCTAAAGCAGCAGTGATCTCTGACATTTGTGTGTCACAGCGTTCCACAGAGCCTTTATTAATCTCTTTGCAAGCCTTGAAGCAGCCTCGAAAACCTTCATATTAAAATCGTCTAACTGCAAAGAGCCACATTTTGAACATTTACTACGTAACACTCAGAGACATCCTCTTCCTACAATGTAAACACTGAGTGCAGCTACTTTGGTTTTTTCTCAGGCTTTCTCTTTTTCCAGGTTTCGGCCTAAGGAATTTCTCTTTTTCATTTTCTGAGAGACCACTCATATATATATATATATATATATATATATATATATATATATATATATATATATATATATATATATATATATATATATATATATATATATATATATATATATATATATATATATATATATATACAGAACAACCACTGTGAAAGAATAGAGAAATTCCAAGCGCTTTCGTGACTACTCACATTATCAAGCAACTATGAAAATAAAGCATCCAAGGAAGGCACATATAAGGGGTCTGGCCAACACCTCACTATCAGATCCCACAACAGTTAAACACCTGACGCGCCCCGGCCCAACTGGACAGGTCCTTCGCACAACCCACCAACAAACTATTCTACCCAAGAAAATTTAAAAAATGATTATTTGTCCAGTGTATTATTAAATTCTTCCCAAATTCTATTAATTATAAATGGATCAAATTTATATAAATCAAGGGAAATATTCATATTATTGTCAAAACTGCTTTTTATGAAACAAGATTCAATTATATTCCTGTCGACCATGGACTTGCTTAATACTACTTTCTCAACTTTTTGAAAATCAATTGGATGGTTAAAATCTC
This sequence comes from Cherax quadricarinatus, assembly GCF_038502225.1. Lineage (NCBI taxonomy): Eukaryota > Metazoa > Arthropoda > Malacostraca > Decapoda > Parastacidae > Cherax > Cherax quadricarinatus. The sequence continues at coordinate 23,457,077 of NC_091318.1, forward strand.
TTACATGAATAAATAGAGCATTGGAATCTTGTCCAGTTCTAATGCTATATTTAAGTTGTTTTAATCTTAGTTCGAGATTTTTACCAGTTTGACTGTAATAAACTTTATCGCAAATTTTACAAGGAATCTTATAGACACATCCATCAGCATTTTGGGGGGAATTCTTTATCAAAAGTTTTATTACTGTATCAAGATTTTTGAATACAACTTTAATATTAAAAGTCTTAAGAAGAGAAGGCATATCAACCAAGTTTTCATGGTAAGTGAGAACCAACATATTTTTAGTTGAATAAGGCTGGTTGTCCCTTTTTGGATTGTAAAAAGTATTTTTAGCAACTTTAAAAGATTTATCAATTACATTTCTTGGGTATTTTAAATCATTACCTATTTCATAAATTTTGGATATTTCCTCATCTATGAACTCAGGACTACAAATTCGTAAAGCTCTCAAAAACATTGATGAGAAAACAGACAGTTTGACTATCTTGATGCGAGGAATAATAGTGGACATAGGAACAGTTATTTGTAGGTTTTCTGTAAATTTTAAATTTGAATTCATTATTACCCTTAATAATTAAAACATCTAGAAAAGGCAATGAGTTATTTTCTTCAAACTCAACAGTAAAGTTTATAGAATGGACTAAGCTATTTAATTTTCCAAGGAAATGGTGTATATCTACATTTTTGGGCATAAGACACAAAATATCATCAACATATCTGAACCATTTAGCTCTATTAGGGAGGATTGTGTTAAGCAATCTTGTTTCAAAAAATTCCATGTATAGGTTACTAAGAACAGGTGAAAGAGGATTTCCCATTGCCATACCAAACTTCTGATTGTAAAACTTATCATTAAATACACATTTTGCATCAACAATGCAAAGTTTAATAAGTTTAATGATAGTAGGAACTGGCAATGGTAAATCATAGTTAACGAGTTCTTCAGATAAGAAACTTAATAAATCATCAACAGGAACTTTCGTAAACAAGGAAGTAACATCAAAACTAACCATGTTAAAATCATTTAAGTTCCTGTTGATGATTTATTAAGTTTCTTATCTGAAGAACTCGTTAACTATGATTTACCATTGCCAGTTCCTACTATCACTAAACTTATTAAACTTTGCATTGTTGATGCAAAATTTGTATTTAATGATACGTTTTACACTCAGAAGTTTGGTATAAGAACATAAGAATGTAGGAACACTGCAGAAGGCCTACTGGCCCATACGAGGCAGGTCCTTATCAAAACGATCTCTACCTAAAGCCACCCAAGAAATAACTCCCGTACCCAATGACACCAATCAAACCCAGGCCCTCCCACTCATATATTTGTCCAGTCTCTTCTTAAAGCTACCCAAGGTCCTAGCCTCTATCACCCCACTAGGAAGACTGTTCCACGCATCTACAACTCTGTTAGAAAACCAGTACTTACCTATGTCCTTTCTAAATCTAAATTTATCCAACTTATATCCATTATTTCTGGTTCTTACCTGGTTCGACACCCTCAGTACTTTATTAATATCTCCCTTGTTTATGCCTGTCATCCACTTATACACTTCAGTGATATCTCCTCTCATTCTACGCCTCTCCAGAGAGTGGAGATTTAAGGCTTTAAGTCTATCTTCATACGGGAGGTTCCTTACACAGTAAATCATTTTAGTCATTCTTCTCTGTATGCTCTCTAATGAGTCTATGTCCATCCTGTAGTAAGGAGACCAAAACTGAGCAGCATAATCTAAATGAGGCATCACTAGTGATGTATAGAGCTGTAAAATAACTTTTGGACTTCTGTTACTTATACTTCTTGAGATAAATCCAAGTAATCTGTTGGCCTTGTTGCGCACACTAAGGCACTGCTGTCTTGGCTTTAGATTTCTGCTTACCATGACTCCCAAGTCTTTTTCACATTCTGTATGATCAAGCTCTACTTCACCTAGATTATAGCTTCGAGGGTTATTTTCATTACCAAGGGCAAGTACCTTACACTTATCCACATTGAACTTCATCTGCCATTTTTCAGACCAAGACATTAATTTGTCCAAATCGTCCTGGAGTTCATTGATATCCTCCTCAGAGTGAATTATACGACCTATCTTTGTATCATCAGCAAACTTACTCATGTCACTCGTAATCCCTTCATCAAGGTCATTAATGTAAATTATGAACAAGAGAGGGCCTAAAACTGATCCTTGTGGAACGCCACTAGTGACTAATCCCCATTCAGATTTCACTCCATTAATGGTAACTCTGCTTTCTATTGGTAAGCCATGCCTCAATCCATGCTAGAACTTTACCTCCTATACCATGAGCTGCCACTTTTCTTAAGAGTCTCTTGTGAGGTACTCTATCGAAAGCTTTACTAAAATCCAAATAAACAATATCATATTCCTTATTACTGTCAACTGCCTCAAATGTTTTATTGAAGAACGTCAGTAAGTTTGTCAGGCAGGAACGACCTCTCGTGAATCCATGCTGAGATTCATTTATCAAGTTATGCTCTTCAAGGTGACTTCTGATAATGTCAGCTATAATTGATTCTAATAACTTGCCCACTATAGATGTCAGGCTTATTGGACGGTAATTTGAAGGAGTGGACTTATCCCCTGATTTGAATATAGGAACCACATTAGCCATCTTCCACAACTCTGGCACAACACTGGTAAGGATGGACGCATTGAATACACTCGTTAATGGCTGACTAAGCTCCATCTTGCATTCCTTAAGTACCCTTGAAAACAACTCATCGGGTCCCGGGGACTTATTTTGTTTCAGTTTGTCTATCTGTTTAATAACCATGTCCCTCGTGACAGTAATATTAGTTAACTTAAATTCATCAGGAACTAAATAATTGTTAATTACTGGAATCTCATTTACATCTTCCTGTGTAAAAACTGACAAAAAATAGTCATTAAATAAGGAACACATTTCCAGTTCATTATCCGTCAGCTGTCCATTCCCAGATTTCAGAGGTCCTACTTTTTCCTTCACCTTCGTCCTATACACTTGAAAGAACCCCTTTGGATTAGTCTTTGATTCATTAGCAACTCTAATTTCATAGTCACGTTTAGCCTTTCTAATCGCCTTTTTTACTTCTCTTTTAAGCTGAACATATTGGTCAGTAAGGTTAACCTCTCCTCTTCTGATGCGCCTATAAATTCCCCTTTTCTCCCCTAATAGATGCTTTAGCCTCCTGTTAACCCAAAGGAATTAAAAATTCCCTTCAAAAATAACTTACATAAACACTATGCGGAACTCTATCAAAAGCCTTACTAAAATCTAAGTAAATAATATCAAATTCTTTATCGTGGTCAACAGCCTCAAAAGCTTTACTGAAGAAAGTTAATAAATTAGTTAGACAAGACCGGCCTCTTGTGAATCCATGCTGAGTATCATTAATCAAGCTATGCTTATCGAGATGGCTTCTTATAATCTGAGCTATAATTGACTCTAGTAATTTGCCTGCAATTGAGGTCAGGCTTATTGGGCGGTAATTTGACGGTAACGACTTGTCCCCTGTTTTAAAAATAGGAATTACATTAGCCATCTTCCACATATCAGACACTACACCTGTTTGAAGAGATAAATTAAAAATATTAGTTAATGGTTCACAGAGTTCCATTTTGCATTCCTTAAGAACCCTTGAAAAAACCTCATCAGGACCCGGCGACTTATTTTGCTTCAGTCTGTCTATCTGCTTCACAACCATTTCACTAGTGACTGTGATGTTACATAATTTATCTTCTTCTAGCCCACTATAAAAATTAATTGCTGGAATATTGTTAGTGTATTCCTGTGTAAAAACCGAGAGAAAATAATTATTTAAAATCGAGCACATTTCATTCTCTTTGTCGGTAAGATGCCCATAGTTATTTTTAAGGGGACCTATCTTATCTCTAACTTTTGTTCTATAGACCTGGAAAAAAATTTTTGGGTTAGTTTTAGAATCCCAAGCAACTTTAATTTCATAGTCCCTTTTAGCTTTTCTTATCCCCTTTTTAATGTCCCTCTTAATGTCAATATACTGATTCATAAGGTGGCCCTCACATCTTTTGATACGCCTATAAATTCCTTTCTTATGCCCTAGTAGATATTTGAGCCTATTATTCATCCATTTTGGGTCATTTCTATTTGATCTAATTTCTTTATAAGGGATAAACGTTCTTTGAGCAGCATGTATAGTGTTCAGAAAACTGTCATATTGATAGCTCTCTTCGTTACCCCAGTCTACAGATGATAAGTGTTCTCTAAGCCCATCGTAATCTGCTAAGCGAAAATCTGGGACTGTTACTGAGTTATCGCTACTATCGCACTTCCATTCAATGCTAAATGTAATTGATTTGTGGTCGCTAGCACCCAATTCCTCTGAAATTTCTAAATTATTAACAAGGGATTCATTGTTTGCCAGAACTAAGTCAAGCAGGTTATTTCCCCTTGTAGGTTCTGTCACAAACTGCTTCAAAAAACAATCCTGAACTACTTCTAAGTCTAAGAAGTCGTATGATTCTAAATTCCCAGTCAAGAAATTCCAATCAATATGACTAAAGTTAAAGTCTCCTAGAATTACTACATTATCGTGCCTTGTGGCCTAAACAATTTCCTCCCATAGTAGTCTCCCTTGGTCCCTATCTAAGTTTGGGGGAAGGTATATCACTCCTAAAATCAGTTTTTCATGCCCCTCTGAAAATTCTATCCAAACAGACTCTGTATGTGTTACTTCAGACTTAATACCCGTTTTTATGCAACAGTTCAAGCGATCTCGGACATACAATGCCACCCCACCCCCCTTCCCGATACTTCTATCTACTTGGAACAATTTAAAACCCTGAATGTGACATTCCGCAGGCATGTCCCGACTTTTTGAATTGACCCCCACGTCTCAGTTAAGGCAAATACATCAATGTTACCTGCACTAGCAACTAATCTCAACTCGTCCATCTTATTCCTAGCACCACGGCTATTAGCATAATAAACATTGAAAGACTCTCCTTTCTCTTTACCCTTCCTGCTCATTTCTGTTTTTCTACTAAACCTATTACTGTCCTTATCACCCAGTGTCATTGGCTTTTCAATATCTACCTCGTTCTGCTTATTAGTTCCCCTAGAACTCATAATATTACTACACTGGGACTTCGCTGTTTTCCTGCCAAAACCCATACCACTAACTATTCCTAGTTTAAAGTCCTAACAGTTCCCTCCACTGCAGTTGCCAGTGCTCCCACCCCACCTAGATAAGTGAACCCCATCCCTGGCATACATGTCATTTCTGCCATAGAAGAGGTCCCAGTTGTCAATGAATGTTACTGCATTTTCCTTACAGTATTTGTCCAGCCAGCAATTGACACCAATTGCCCTGGACAACCATTCATTCCCAACTCCTCTCCTTGGCAAAATACCACATATGACAGGGTTCCCACCCTTCCTCCTAATTATTTCTATTGCTGACCTATACCTGCTAATCAGGTCTTCACTCCTACGTCTGCCAACATCGTTGCCTCCAGCACTGAGACAGATAATAGGATTGCTCCCATTACCTCTCATGTTGTCATCCAGACTGCTAACAATATCCTCCATCCCAGCCCCAGGAAAGCAAACCCTCTGTCTCCTTCTCCTGTCCTTCAAGCAGAACACCCTATCCATATACCTAACTTGGCTATCCCCAACAACAACAATATTCTTACCTTCCTTGATGTCGTTCGTCGTGACGTTCCCAGTAGTCGACTCACATTCGTCGGGTAGCACTGAGAATGTATTAGATGTTTCCACAACAGTTTCCACGGCAGTCTCTTTCTTCTTCATCGTTTCTACCTTTCCATTCGTCTTCTTGATCGTCAACTTCGTTCCCTGCTGTCCAGCCACTGACCAGTTTCCCTTCTTGACCTGAGGACTCAAAACAGGAGGACTACTACGAATCTTCTTGTTTTCCTCTGTCAGTCGCCGAATCTCCATCTTCGCCATCCTCAATTCTTCCTTAAGCTGTTGGTAAAGTTGCTCGATGGAGGGCATCTTGCTTCAATTCGTAGAGAGCGCGCAAACAGGTCTTCACAGAGCTAAGTACACGTCACCACTGAGCTAAGTACACGTCACCACTGAGCTAAGTACACGTCACCACTGAGCTAAGTACACGTCACCACTCTGAATCTTGTTTCATAAAAAACAGTTTTGGCAATAATATGAATATTTTCTTTGGTTTATATAAATTAGATCCATTTATAATTAATAGAATTTGGGAAGAATTTAATAATACACTGGACAAATAATAATTTTAAAAATTTTCTTTGGTAGAATAGTTTGTTGGTGGGTTGTGCGAAGGACCTGTCCAGTTGGGCCGGCGCGCATCAGGTGTTTAACTGTTGTGGGATCTGATAGTGAGGTGTTGGCCAGACCCCTTATATACCTTCCTTGGATGCTTTACTTTCATAGTTGCTTGATAATGTGAGTAGTCACGAAAGCGTTTGGAATTTCTCTATTCTTTCACAGTGGTTGTTTTGCATATTCTGAAATCACCTGTTTACTGTGATCTTATTGCATATATATATATATATATATATATATATATATATATATATATATATATATATATATATATATATATATATATATATATATATATATATATTTATATATATATACATATATATATACATATATATATATATATATATATATATATATATATATATATATATATATATATATATACATATATATATATATATATATATATATATATATATATATATATATATATATATATATATATATATATATATATATATATATATATATATATATATATATATATATATATATATATATATATATATATATATATATTGCACTACTCCCTTCAATATAAACAAATACAGTAATGGATTTTTTTATTCCAAGCTGGGAATGGCCATGTCTGGCCACCCCACCACGGCGTAGTGGGTGACTGTGTGTGTGTTAAACAGGCGTAAAGTGTTCGTGAGTCCCCATCGGAGAACGAAGGTCTGCCACATATAATCCTATCACTGAAGGTCCGCTTCTGTTCTCAGTAAAGGCGCTACAAGAACAAGAAACCACTATTACCAAAAGCATTTCCTAACACTGTGATACATAGAAACCCAACACCGATAAACCAAATAACACCAAATCAAAATACGATTCAGAAAATTGTATGGCTAGTCCAGACGAGACTCCCATCCTCAGTGTGCGCACTTGGGAAGAAAGTCCTAGATAATAGAAGGTGGAGGTGTGTGCTGCATTTAGGACCTTGAAAGAGATAGTAGGCGATATTGTATGCTGAGGAGGATTTCCGCAGCTCTGAGTTTTATGGTGTGCTCGGGAGGACCTGTGAATGCCGTCGGTGTATATGTGGTGACTTTATTTCGTGTGAGTATCAACATTGATGAAGAGTCAGGGACTCGCTACGACATTGAGTGTGGAGCTGAGGCTTGTGGTGTAGATTGTGTGTTTAATGTATTTATGGCAGCTACGTGGGTGCACAGTAGGGGAGAGGGATAGAGGGAGGGAGGGCGGGAGGGAAGAGAGAGAGAAAGAAAGAGAGAGAGAGAGAGAGAGAGAGAGAGAGAGAGAGAGAGAGAGAGAGAGAGAGAGAGAGAGAGAGAGAGAGAGAGAGAGAGAGAGAGAGAGAGATTGGAATGCTCTTCTCCAAGGGGATGTTGACAACCAAGTGAAAGCCTTCACTGGACACATCCTTAATCTACAACAAGAACACATTCCTCACCGGCAATATGTGAAGAAGCCTACAGATCAGCCTTGGTTTGGCTTTCGTTGTAGAGGCTGCTACTGCTAAGTACAAAGCATGGCGAAGGTATAAGAGACATCCTACCACCTATAACAGGAACTTGCACATGCAAGCCTGTAGGCATATGGGTGATGTTCAAAAGTGGGCCATTGCTAAATGGGAGGTGGACACTAAAAGAAAGTTAGCATCAGGTAGGGTAGGCTCCAAAACCTGGTGGTCCCTGGTCAAGGACAGACAAGGTTATCTGCCTGATGAACTTATTCCACCTCTAAATCGACAGGATGGGACCACCTCTACTAGTAGTCAAGAGAAGGCGGACCTCTTTGCTGAACACTTTGCTACCAAAATGAAAGTTCCTGATCCAGCAAGGGACCCTCCTTGACTAGCTGCAAGAGCTGTGTCAAAACTGTCGGTGGTGACAATAAGGCAGAAGGAGGTGCATTTCCTGCTTAAATCGCTTGACCAAGAAAAGGCTGTGGGCCAAGGCAAGTTGAGCCCAAGATTGCTGAGAAGATGTGCAGACCAGCTAGCAGCACCTCTAACTCGCATCTTTCAGCACTGCCTAGTACAGTGTAAATGGCCCTCTCTGTGGAAAAAGGAAAATGTAGTCCCTGTTCACAAAAAGAAGAGCAGAGCAGAAATCAGCAACTACAGACCAGTGTCACTCCTGTCAATCACTGGTAAGATCCTTGAGACAATAATCTCAAGACAAATGACAGAGATTTTTGACTACCACTCACTACTTTGTGATCGTCAATATGGCTTCAGGAAAGGTTACTCTGCTGCTGATCTGTCGTTAAACCTCTCCACTAAGTGGTACCAGTCACTGGGTGAATCCATAGTCAGCTATGTGGTAGCACTGGGCATTGCTGGTGCTTTCGACAGGGTGTAGCACCAGGGCCTCTTGGCAAAACTTCAAGCACTGGGAATTGCAGGCTCTACGCTATGTCTCCTCAGTGATTACCTTCATGGTAGGTCTCTAAGTGTAGTTCTCAATGGAACGGAATCAGCAAGACATCCTATTGGGGCAAGTGTTCCACAAGGAAGCGTGCTGGGACCATTGTTATGGAATGTCTACTTCAACGACCTTCTTCATCTCATCCCAGAATCACATGTATATGCAGACGACTGCACACTGACATTCACTTATCCAAGAGAAGAAATGCCAGCTGCTCTAAGCTACATCAATCACCAGCTAAGAGCTATATCAGCTTGGGGAAATAGATGGCAAGTAACATTTGCACCTGAGAAAACGCAAATGATGATCGTCTCAAGGCACCATGATGGTAATGCTGGTGCAGTAGTAAGGATGAATGGGAGGGTGTTGGCACCTGGAGAAGAAGTTGATATCCTTGGGGTGAAATTTGACTCCAAACTAACCATGAAGAACCATGTTGTAAATCTAGCAAACAAGGCAGCCAGGAAGATTACAGCACTTCGCCGTATCTCGCATCTGCTTGACAGTAGGGGTTGCAAGATTCTGTACGATGCACAAGTACGCTCACACCTTGAGTATGCTCCACTTTCTTGGTTTGCCTGGCCCCCCTCTCATCTGCGAAAGCTTGACAGAGTGGAGAACAGAGCAAGACGTCTCATCTCTCGCCTGGACCAATCCTGGATACATCTGTCATTTCAGCAGAGCCTTCAACACAGGAGGGATGTGGGTGGCCTTACTGATATGTACAAGGCCAATATTGTCAAAGTACCACACTTGGATCCACTTCGAGGACAGAGTGAAACAAGCTTTTATGCCACAAGACGGGCAGAAAGCAGCAACTTCACTCTGGCTGTACCCTTCTCCAGAACATCACTCCATCTGAGATCATATATACTCAGGATGACTCGAGTATGGAACACATTCGTACAGCATAATGATGTCAACGAGATAAAGTCAGTTGATCAAATGAAAATGCTGGCCCACAGATGGCTCCAACTTCATCCTGTTCCCTACTTGTATGTCTCATAACAATAAAAAATGCTTTCAAATGAGCTGATGTAGGTAACAGCTCTTAGCTTGCCAATAAAGTTAGGAATCCTTAACCTGTAAATAGCTTGTCAATAAAACTAGGGATCCTTAACCTTGTCAAACCCTGTGAAAAAAGAGAGAGAGAGAGAGAGAGAGAGAGAGAGAGAGAGAGAGAGAGAGAGAGAGAGAGAGAGAGAGAGAGAGAGAGAGAGAGAGAGAGAGAGAGAGAGAGAGAGAGAGAGAGAGAGAAAGGTGATTAAATAATATATGCAAGTTAATTACGGAGACGTTATATATTTCCTTCAGTGGAGAGGCTTCTAGATGCTGGTGAAGGGCTTTTGATCCATGGTCTTGAAGCTTCAGTTCTCTTGCTCTAATAAAACCTCATTACTTGGCAGCCCTCGGCAGCTGTATCACCCCTTCGTGTTTAGCTCTTTCCAATGAAGCAGAAATCAAGTTAAATCCTTGTGGGTCATTCAGCACTAGGTTATATAAGCAGCTTTTGTTAATAGACGGAGGACCGAGCCTCCAACACTCTCAGTACTAAATGACCTACACGAGTTCAGGGCTTCGTATATAACAATAATCTGACTTCAGGAAAAATTCATTAACGTGCCTGAAAATAACAGATATTACAGTTATGAGAAATAATACCATCAGGGTGAGGGAGGGGTCGCCCAGTGTTGTTACGGGACTTATTTTCCGGACACAATCGCGTATCTGCTAGAGCATCGGTCGTGAAAGGAATTATAAAAGCCGCGATATGAACTGTGATGGCGCTAACCCGAGGTGTTGCGGCTTTGTCGGAAATTTCATTGGTGTTTGTCGGCAATTTCTAAGCTCGTAATCGGCGATGCAATTCGAAAACAGTCGAACGAGCTGTACTGTACCACCATCCTGTCGTACAAGTGTGAAATACAAGATTGGTAACTGTTGGACACTGTTTTCCACCTGACGAACATGTTAGACAAAGAATTCTCTCAAACTTATACTTATATTCAATAAGCACCAAACTTTACTTTGCTGTGTGTTTCTGTGGTACCCAAACTTCTAAAGCTGTGACTATACTCCTGTATAATCAGTACACTTGTAAAGAAATACACGGAATATTTGTACACGGCGGGGTGAATGTCTCTCAGTATATATATAATATATATATATATATATATATATATATATATATATATATATATATATATATATATATATATATATATATATATATATATGTATATATATATATATATATATATATATATATATATATATATATATATATATATATATATATATATATATATATGTATATATATATATATATATATATATATATATATATATATATAATATATATATATATATATATATATATATATATATATATATATATATATATGTCGTGCCGAATAGGCAGGACTTGCGATCTTGGTTTAAATAGCAACGCTCATCTTGCCATATAGGACAAGTGAAAATTTGTCTATGCAATAATTTCGCCAAAATCATTCTGAACCTAGCGAAAAAAATAAATTTCACTGTGTTTGTTTAGTATTAAATTATTGTAAACAAATCTAAAATATATTTAGTCGGGTTAGGCTAAAATAAATTGTTCTTGTTATAATAAGGTTAGGTAAGTTTTCTAAGATTCTTTTGGAGCAAAATTAAAAATTTTTACATCAACATTATTGAAAAAAATATATCTTTAAACCTATAAGAGAAAATTTTAGAAAGGACTTAATTTTAAATGAGTTCTTGCTAATTGGTCAGTTTTACATATTCGGCACGACATATATATATATATATATATATATATATATATATATATATATATATATATATATATATATATATATATATATATATATATATATATATATATATATATATATATATATATATATATATATATATATATATATATATATATATATATATATATATATATATATATACCGGGAGTATACTTTAAAGCCTTATTTTAGGGATTAAGTATTCTTCCTTGGTGGTAAACAGGTTTAATTTAAGAACCACTTAAATACTACATATTTTATTTCTACTACACAATAATTTGCATACGCGGAAAAATAGAGAAACCATTGAGTATCGTAAAAATATTTTTTTGTAACTTACGTAATGCATATGCGAATTACATAATATGAGCGATGCTAGTAAATACTAATTTGTATTCCCTTTTAACGAAGACTGAATAAAATATAAACTGGCCTCATCCTCGGTGAGGATGACTGACAACCCAGTCAAATGGTATAAATCATTTCACTATAACCAAACAATGCTGAAATGTAAGCTTACACCCAGCGACTGTGTTCTGCAGATGACTTGTAGTCAACCTATGACTTTACAAGCTGGTTAATTGACGACATTCTCGGTGTTATTAAAAGAGAATAAATGTTAATTTGGGATAAGCCAGAAGAGAATGTTTTTATTTACAGTGAAGTTCTTCCTCTACTTAGAGCAGTTAACTTCTAGGTTTTAAATTGGATATAAATTTGTATACAACGTAACTTGACTTCTGTTCTCATTCTAGGTATCTATTTACTGGCTAGGTGAATATGAGTAGCAGGTGTATGAGACTTGGCCATCTCACCCGGCTTGGGTAACGAAGGCAGGTCCCTTCGGTTGTGAGGTTATCGCTGTCACTTGGCTACAGGTTCCATATTATGATAATTCATGAAGCTGAGTATTTGTATGTATATGTATTTGTGTTCATGTTATTTTTGTATGAGTTTGCATGTATGGTACCATGTATTCGAGTGCATTCACTGCACCCGTAGGGGTCATGCAGCGCCTGAGGAATGGGAGGGATTCACGTTCGAACCAATGGAGGGATAGGTAGGTTCAATTCCTTGGTTCAAGAACACCCGTTACCCTCCTTGCCGGCTTCAAGGAACCTCCCATGTCGATACAATAGCAGAAATATGACAGTAATAATACAAGCCACACCACCAATTTCCTGTGAAACTGTGAGTGAGCTGGAGCATCGCTAAGTAATGGAGAGTATCGGAAAGTTGTTGGCTTTACTGAAGCAAGAGCTGGTTATTTCCCCAGTGGTGTGCTTCTGCAGTCGCGCTGCTGAGGCTGGCAATTTCCGGGAGAAGGAAACATGAGCCTCCAAGATCATCAGTTTGACTTTGTCCACCGCTGGGAGGAGTCTGCCTGATCCCCAAGGCCGAGGGGAACTCTGGTTAAATGGACAATTGTTGCGAGATGGTAGACACCTCATGGACCTCTGTCTGGAGTTACTGGAGCGGTTGACAGTACTTGACCTGCTGATAGTTGCTGGAAGGCTTGGTACTACGACCTGCAGAAAGTTGCTGGAAGGGTCGACACTGTTTGATCTACTGAAAATGGCTGGAATTGTTGACATGGCTTTGACTTCTGCTGAGAGTTGCTGGGAGGACTGACACTGCTTGACTTGCTGAAAGTTGCAGGAAGGGTTGACACTGCTTGACCTGCTGATAGTTGCTATAAGAGTTGGTTTTACTTGACATGCTGAAAATGGCTGGGATGGTTGACACTACTTTGTCTTTTGCTAGAGTGGCTATAAATGCTTAGACTACATAAAAGACAACTTTTAATTTCCAAAACTGTCTAGATGACTCTTAGGAATGCCCGAGATGACACAAAAGAGAGATTGCAGAGAGTTGATGGAGACGCTGAGACTACATGACAGACTAGTGGTAGAGTCCTGAGGCTAACTGGTCGATTGCTAAGAATTGCAGAGAATGCCTGGATTACTGAGATAAAGGATAACACTGCCTGCTCCACTACGCAATTTTCTTTTGCTCTGACTGGACAGCCACTAGAATAGCTGAGAATGGAATGGTGATTTGAGGAGAGAGAAATAGACTTTGCTGCAGATGAAGAAGAAAGGAGTTTTGTGTAACCTAGCTGCAATTATCAAGTTGTTTTTAAACTTCAAACACCAGCTCTTCGACCAGCCGCTGAAGGCTGATGTGATCTATCCCTATAATACCTTTCCATAGAACGGTTAAGTGTTTTGGTTTCCCTTTTGTCAGTCACCAATCTGATTTATAACTCTGACTTTTCTCACTCACTTGGATGTTCAGGTTCTGTCTGTGTCCTCTGGTCTCTTCTATGGCTAACTATGCGTCTTTATTTACTATATTTAGTCTTCAGAGAATTCTGCATGCTGTTATCATGTTTTATTTTTCTCTGCTCTTTTAGCAATTAGAGCTCTCTGTTTTATGTGTTTGTACGCGAAAGTGCGTGCGTGTGTGTGTGTGTGCTCACCTATACTCACCTATTTGTGATTTCAGGGGTCGAAACATAGCTCCTGGCCCCGCCTCTTCACTGATCGCTACTAGGTCCTCTCTCTCCTTGCTCCATGAGCTTTATCATACCTCGTCTTAAAACTATGTATGGTTCCTGCCTCCACTACGTCACTTGCCAGACCATTCCACTTCCTGACAACTCTATGACGAAAGAAATACTTCCTAACATCTCCTTGACTCATCTGTGTCATCAACTTCCAAATGTAACCCCTTGTTTCTGTATCCCATCTCTGGAACATCCTGTCTCTGTCCACCTTGTCAATTCCTCGCAGTACTTTGTATGTCGTTATCATGTCTTCCCTAACTCTCCAGTGTCGTCAGTGTCTGTGTGTCTGTGTGTCTGTCTGTGTGTCTGTGTGTCTGTCTGTCTCTACGTAAAATAATTTTTAAAAGCACCTTGGGCTTCGCTGTAATTGTATACGCTTCCGCCTGTCTTAGACTTTTGTCTCCACGACATCTTCATCCGACTCATTTCACATTTTTATTGCTACGACGCTGCATGCATTTTTTTTTCTAATTTCCCTGTTGCTCATCCGAGTTTTCATCCTTTACCTGTCCTCTCTTACCTCTGTTCTTTTGCACGTACGTTCGTCCTTATCCGTCCTATCCTGTTACATTGAGTGGACGTATCAACAATTACACCAATGTTTACGGTTTTGCATGAATATTATTCACCTGTCCGGTCGAGTTAAACTAGCAATAGGAACATTACCGGACGCATTTTGCTAAGAATGAATATTTATACGATGAAATAAAATCCAGCTTTCACCCAGCGAGCCTCACGGACACGTTATAACACCGTCAATACTGCCTTAATAGTTGGAAATCAACGTAAGCCGGAGCTAAGTCCACCAGAAATATTTTTATTTACATCATTAAAGCCGGTTGGCAGCAGCTATACGTAAGTGGAGAAAAAAATTTTAATCACCATGTTATTTTTCTGAGTACAAGCGACACTTCTCAGTGGCGATGGTATTTAAGTGGCAATAACACATGGTTTTAAACTGCATATTACCTGCATCTGTCAGGTTACACCACATTTGTCAAGTTATGACATTATATCTGTCAAGTTATATAGCGTCTCTCAGGTCATGACGTTATACTTGGCAAGTTATGGCGTCATACCTACCAGGTTATCATATTGTGTCCGTCAGTTTATGATATCGTATCTCTCACGTTATGACATCATATTTATCGAGTCAGGACATCATACCTGTCAGGTTATGACTATGTCCGTCAGGTTTGAAAATGCAGTAATGTACTGAAGCTTCAGATAAAAATAGTCGCTTGAGAATAGGAAAATACAACAAAATAAGTACGATTAAAATACAATAATACTAGTTGCTCATTTTAATAAAAATGATAATTCATTGTCCAAAAGGGTAATTAGAAGTGTAGTCACCATGACGAAGTGCGATAAAAAATAAATTGTTGACAAATGGTGTAATTCTCTCATTACATTCGTTCAAGAAGAACAGTTATTTACGTAGTTAACACTTCTCTGTGTGGTGAAGCTGAGATTCAACACTGTTACACCTGATTATGGGGAATATCTGTCTCTGTCTGTCTCTGTCTGTCTGTCTGTCTCTCTGTCTCTCTGTCTCTCTCTCTCTCTCTCTCTCTCTCTCTCCCTCTCTCATTCAATAACTGCATCATCTTTCTTTCTCTTGTACATCATAAACAAAATTTAATTCTGAATGCGGAAAATTTATTAAAATCTAATCGACTAAAAGCTCTTCCTGCCCCCTTCCTCCCCCTCTCTTTTCCCCGTCCCCTTCCTCCCACTCCCTCCCCCTCCCCCCCAAGACAATATCTGAGATGAGATTTGCTCTATTCCTCAAAAATTAGGAAACATTACACTTACTCTATTTGGCAGTGTTTTGAGTGGTAGTGAGATGCAGGTATTGGTGTTAGACGAGTGTTGGTGATGCAGGTGTTGGTGATGCAGGTGGTAGTGGTGAATGAGTGTTGGTGATGCAGTTGTTGGTGGTGAACGAGTGTTGTTGATGCAGGTGTTGGTGATGCAGGTGGTAGTGGTGAATGAGTGTTGGTGATGCAGTTGTTGGTGGTGAACGAGTGTTGTTGATGCAGGTGTTAATGGTGGACGAGTGTTGGTGAAATGCAGATGTTGGTGGTGGACCAGTGTTGGTGAAATGCAGGTGTTAGCGGGAGACGAGTGCTGGAGAGAAGCAGATTTCTAAACTACCACGCAAGGCAGGATCTACACATCTCTGTGCTCTTCGGTAACATACGGTATGTATCATAAAATTATGGTCCTGTTCACTCATACACGCACGTAACATCCATAGACTATGGACTCTCGAATAACACACATGTATATAAAGTACGTATGATTGAAGAGTCACAATATATAAACTACGTGTTTGTTATTGTGACCATTCAAAGTGGAGATCTTTATTGCAGATCATCCACGTAACTGTGGGATAAACAGTGCTTCGGCCAAATGATTTATTGCCATCAGTTTAGTTGCAGGTATGATCAGTCCCACATCTCACTTTATAGTCTTCTCTAATAGCGCTGGAGATCACAATTAGCCCCTGACGTAAAACTGCTGTTCACTGTAATCTGAATTACCCGCTTGAAGGTTGAAGGCGTCAGGAAGATCAAGAAAAATATAATTTTTGAGTCAGTAAAAAGTATTTACACGCCGTGCTTATTTTGGTGTTGGGGAGAAAGAGAAAGAGAGAGAGAGAGAGAGAGAGAGAGAGAGAGAGAGAGAGAGAGAGAGAGAGAGAGAGAGAGAGAGAGAGAGAGAGAGAGAGAGAGAGAGAGAGAGAGAGAGAGAGAGAGAGAGACTGAAAAAATCGCAATAAGCAGCTGCAGCTTTTTATGAAAATACAGGGAGTCGAACTGGGGTGAAGGGGGAGGCAAAAAGCGATATTCTTGGTTATGAGAGAGGGATGAGCTCATTGTAACAATGTGCGTGTGGGTTGCAGTTGTGGCCACTGCTAACCAGAATTACAATAGGTAACAGGGACCAACCAGGTTACGAAAGCACTGACCCTCTGCAACCATCTCTAACCACCTCCAGGTAAAAATCATAGCCAACTCGTGAGCACCGAGGAATCCCATTTGTCTGTCCCCCGCGTTGAACACCTACATTTATCTCGAAATTTACAGAAAAGACTCCTAATTTAACGTTCGTATTTGACGGCCAAATATGACTTATATTTGACTGTCAAAGGCTTCTTCTAAATACACGAGAGAATGCATGGACAAGAAACTTCAGTGAACTCTGGTATCTAGTTTAATGTGATAAACTGCAGCGAGACGAAACATTACTCTCTGGCGATGCTACCAACATCCAACCATACTGATTACACTTTTATTGACTTAAATAACTCAGTAGTTGGAGCTTACTGGATGCCTGATAAAATTTGCAACTTTATACAAGGCAAACTTTACGAGGAATGTTATTGATAGGGAGAACTTCAGCCCGGGTTAGAGGGAAGCCACCATGTTGATCTTTTCTGCTCTCTTTTACCCCTCATTCTTTCATTCTTGCTCCTTTTAATCATTCGTTTAGTTTCATTCCTTTCTCGTCTACGTTCTCTCTCCTTCATCATGTTATACATTTTGGGCATGGTGAAAATAAGCACACTCAATGGCTTATTTTAAGCCCAGAAACCTCAAACAACGAAGGTCAAATTCCCTGCCAGGAATCTGAACCGAAAGAGAGTGGTAGAAGAGAGGAAATACGAGATAAAATATTCAAGACCCTAACATTTCCACTGCAACTTGTTACATGAGTAACCGATGGCGTCTTCAAACACTTTAGAGGAAAATATTACCTCTCAGGAGACTAACAAGGACATAATTGCCTCTGTAGTAACGAGTAGTAAGGCTAGTATTACGTTCTAAGCTACTAGTATCGAGGGTAGTATTATCAGCTTGTTAATAAACAATACTTATATTGAACTGACTCTTCATCTTCAGAGAAACGGCTGTGGAATTATAATATTCATGGGATAACGGAGAACCAGTAGAGGTTATACAGCTCCTGGGAAATGGGGAAGGAATCAGTAATCCTTAAATCAAAAGTCCTCAATTGGCATCAAAGCGCCGCCTTCCAGAGCGAGGCTGTAAGGAACAAGTTATGTTGACTTAATCATACGGAAGGACAATTTGAATCTGAAAGTTCTTACTACAGTTATTACCGTAAACATTCGAGTCTCCCAGCTCAGCCGAATACGCTCCAGCCTTGAAAATTATTCGGCTATAAAAATGCGATTTCAAGTCTCCTGGTGGCAGCTCCGACGTCTGGAAAGAGAATGAAACTCCGCTTGCTTTGTTATGGTTACATCCGAGGTAAACAAAGTATGGGATGCAACATGGTCTCTAGAAGTAATAATACACATTAAAAGGTTGAATTTACAATATTTGAACTAGAGATGGAACTAGACGACATGTCGGTCCATGTTGGACCATTATCAAGTCATGAGTTGATTCTGGATAGACCGAAACGTCGTTAAATTTAATTCCTAATTCGTGATTTAGTTGTGGATTGTGTCTTTTATTCTTCTCGAATGCTGACAACTCTCGGCAAACATATCAATAAAGGGAACATGACCAGTAATGCGAGACGGTCAATTACAGTAGCGTCTGTCGTTCCCAGCACCAGAATGCAGAATGCCTCTTAGAGAGTAGGGCTCTTTAAAGATCCCAAATTCCTTCCTTCCTCCCAGCAGTGGGATCAATGGAGAAGCAGCGGAGGGTGGTATCATTGCCAGGCGGTCTGCGGTAACTCAGTGCAAACCAAAAACAACAGAGTTTGGTACGGGTTTTCCACCTCCTTTACTGTATATGTCCTCATTTCTTTCTCAGCTTTCTTGCACGTGCCATTTAGCAGTAAAATGTTTGAAGATGATGATGTAGCCGAGATGATCTTGTGGGAAAAGCTGAGGCAAGAGCTGAGGGCTGGCCTTGATGAGCTGAGTGCATCATATTTTCAGGAAGAGCTTACGGTAAGGTCCCTGCAGCTCTGCCCAGAGTGCATATCGTTGGGTAAAGGTTAAGGCAAGCAAGGATTGTGTAAATCTGCCCAGAGTTTGTCACGATATCAGGAAGGGCGTTAAGTAAGACGAGGTACAATGTGACTTTACCCTGAGTGTATCACACCATCTTAAGAGCTCAAAGCATCACATATTTTCTGTAACTCTGTCGATGGTGCTATGAGAATAACATTTTAACGAAAGTAACTTATCTGTTGAGTCATTTGTTTTGGCGTAGTGTCGCGCGCTCACATTGTAAAAAGAAAACTCCTTACCGAACCTATGAAATGGCCCGAGATCTCAGACACCAATGGAATAACCCGAGATCACACACACCAATGGCATGACACCAGAGCCCGGACCAAACCCAGAGTGTATCACCATAAATGAACCAACAAGGTCTTTAACTGTCATTGAGTTTGGTATACGTTATCGCTTATTAATAATGTTAGATTTTTTTAATTAATCAGAGAGGCTTAATTTCTCATGCACTCCATATTCATCCTGTGGTCGGTAGACTGAGCAAATGAAAAACAATAGGCCATGTAGAGACTGAGAGTTCACTAATAAGCAGCCATCATAACATATCGTTACAGATATATGTAAAATATATCCCATCTTTTATTCAGTAAGTTAAAAATATGTTTTCTTTATATGCAGAGTTTAAGAGACAGTATTCTATTCTCAAGACATCAAATATCTTTCTGCATTTATTATTCACTCGGTGTCTGGGAGGGGCTCTTAAGGGCCTTAGTGAAGCTGAAGAAGCCAACTCTGGAACAGTGAGGAAAATCATTATTATGTAAAGGTGGGAGTGACAGCAGCTTTTCTACTGAAAGATATCAATAATAACCAGTAAAATTTATCAGTTACTGATACTCTCCTCGTGCTCTCACTTGCACTGGTGTGTGTGTGTGTGTGTGTGTGCGTGTGTGTGTACTCACCTAGTTGAGGTTGCGGGGGTCGAGTCCGAGCTCCTGTGTGTGTGTGTGTGTGTGTGTGTGTGTGTGTGTATATATATATATATATATATATATATATATATATATATATATATATATATATATATATGCAATAAGATCACAGTAAACAGGTGATTTCAAAATATGCAAACAACCACTCTGAAAGAATAGAGAAATTCCAAGCGCTTTCGTGACTACTCACATTATCAAGGAACTATGGATGCTTCACTTTCATAGTTCCTTGATAATGTGAGTAGTCACGAAAGCGCTTGGAATTTCTCTATTCTTTCAGAGTGGTTGTTTTGCATATATATATATATATAT
Organism: Cherax quadricarinatus; assembly: GCF_038502225.1. Classification (NCBI taxonomy): domain Eukaryota; kingdom Metazoa; phylum Arthropoda; class Malacostraca; order Decapoda; family Parastacidae; genus Cherax; species Cherax quadricarinatus. The sequence continues at coordinate 23,477,404 of NC_091318.1, forward strand.
ATATATATATATATATATATATATATATATATATATATATATATATATATATATATATATATATATATATATATATATACATATATATATATATATATATATATATATATATATATATATATATATATATATATATATATATATATATATATATATATATATATATATATATATATATATATATATGTCGTGCCGAATATGTAAAACTGGTCAATTTAAAGATATATTTTTTCCATTAATGTTGATGTAAAAATTTATTATTTTGCACCAAAAGGAACTTAGAAAACTTACCTAACCTTATTATAACAAGAACAATTTATTTTAGCCTAACCCAAATAAATATATTTTAGATTTGTTTACAATAATTTAATACTAAACAAGCACAGTGAAATATATTTTTTTCTTTAGGTTCAGAATGATTTTGGCGAAATTATTGCATACACAAATTTTCACTTGTCCTATATGGCAAGATGAGCGTTGCTATTTAAGCCAAAATCGCAAGTTCTATTCGGCACGACATATATATATATATATATATATATATATATATATATATATATATATATATATATATATATATATATATATATATATATATATATATATATATATATATATATATATACACGCGCATCAGTACAAACGAGAGCACGAGGAGAGTATCAGCATGAAAACATGTAGATGCAGTGGAATGAAGCTTTAAGAAAAGGACTGATTAGCGAGTCGGTTCAAATTTGTATGCATAACTGGATGATCTTTTTCTATCAGCTCTTTTTATCCTGTGCAAGAAAGGTATAAAATACCGACAATATGAAAGTTAAGACACATGTGCAACATCTGGATATCTTTATTGTAGACGTTTCGCCATCCAGTGGCTTTATCAATACAGATTCTCCTCCACCACGATGCTGTGAACACTAACTCCAAGGCCGAGGGACTGATTACCTCATCTTTTGTATATAGTTCTACTGTCTTCCTATTATGTCCTAGAATCTGTATTGATAAAGCCACTGGATGGCGAAACGTCTACAATAAAGATATCCAGATGTTGCACATGTGTCTTAACTTTCTTTTTATCCTGTTCCATCCTGAATCACTTTATTAAATCGCAGTTTCATCCCTTAAGCAAATGTGGATAATTTTCTTAAGCTGCACTTCCCTCCTACACAAACCTGGATCATATTAGCGAACTAAACACTACCTGGACCATATTCTCAAAGCACACTTTTCCTTACCCAAGCCTGAGTAATTTTATCAGACTACAATTTCCCTGTTCCTCCTCGTCCCTTCCCTTACCTTATCTCACCTTACATTTCTTTACCTTACCTTTCCTTCCATTACCTTTCCTTATCTTCCCTTACCCAAACATGGATTTTTTTTACGCCGCACTCCCTACGCACTCTCGAACGCTCCCCCGTAATCACATGTGAATTATGCTATAGAACTACACAAACCTGAATCATTTTCTCAAACCACACTCACTGAAGATGAGAACTGGAGGATACTTTGCCCCCAGAATCTCTGAAGTCTTCAACAACTCTTTCGCTTGCTCATTCGTACAAGTTTCACTGCACTTTCCTGGAGTCACTGTCATTATCTGCTCTCAAGCCACCGATCATTCTTTTCAGAGTTTTCTCAGGTTATTTTAATAGCATTGCTCTCATTAGTATTCCAATTATCACATGTATTGTTAAGTGTTTATGCTTATTTGGAAGAGAAAAAATTGCCCTCTCTCCTTTATAATGTTCATATATTTTAATTCTCATTTTTTATTCTCAGTTAATATTTCCTGTAATATTTTGTTTCTTTTTTTTATACTATTGTCTTTTTATTACCCTCTTTATCCGCCCTCTCCCAGTTTAGAAAATATATTGTTTATTAGTTAAGGTTAGCTGAATAGTAATCGACACTGTCTTGAAGAAATATAGCTTCTCCCATTACCTAGAGTAATTCACTCTTTCTTCACGAATCTCTACTTCTCATACAGTCCAGAGTAACTCACTCTGTCTTGAAGACTACTTCTCACAGAGTCCCGAGTAACTTATTCTGTATTGAAGACACTACTACTCCGAGAGGCCACAGAGAGACCCAGATAATTAATTATGCCTCTGGAGACGTTGCGGAAATAATTAATATCTTCTGGGCTACCATTTCGCTGGTAATATGTACCTGACTACATTTTTGCTTGGCTGACCTTCTGGTGATTTGATAACGAATGAGTCTACCAAGACCCGCAGGAAGTTGGCAAACTCAGAAGCAGCATAATGTATGCGGAGGTTGACAGCGATTACATATCTTCGGGCATGAATTAATCTTGTTAAGTCTAAGGTATATGCATGTTCATTATCAGAACATCCTTACTGAAGCAGAAATGGGTGACTGGTAACTCGTTGGTAGAGCACTTGACTCACAACTGAAAGGGTGCGGGTGTTCGATGCCTGTGCAAGAAGAGACGTATTGACAAATCTATGTACACTTGTCGCCCCTATTCACCTAGCAGTAAGCTGAGTGTTGTGGGTCGCTTGAAAATTAAGTAAAGTAGCAAAGAGATGATGTTTACGTGTCCTCCATGACTCAGGCTATTACATGTCACAACGCTGAATATAAGCAGAAAACTAAACTGACCGGAAGAGGGCAAATAATTATTTCAGAGTAAACAAGTTAACTGCCAAATCACTGTCATTGAGTTCAGGTTGAATTTATTAATAAGCTCTCTTAAAATCAGCGTTTAATTACGAGGCTCAGAATGAATCCTCATTGATGAGTGAGCTGGTCTGGCATGAGCAATTAGGTTCCTATATATTAATCAGCTAATGTATGATAATCCACAAAGTCTAGTACAGAAATTATGGAACTACGTCGGATATATTTAATATTACATTTCCGTATTACATTAAGACGATGTCTTTAGCGCTGACAATGTCTAGTGTCAAAGGAACGAGAAAACACGTTCACCATCATTCATTCAATAGCTGTCTTGCCAGAAGCGCGGCGGCAACAAAATTTAAATGACTGTAAATCACTGATTTACAGTCATTTAAATAATAATAATAATAATAATAATAATAATAATAATAATAATAATAATAATAATAATAATAATAATAATAATAATAATAATAATAAAACGTATAACTTCCAAGCGGTCCAGTATCCAGTCAAAGGAACAGAGATTAGTCTACCTGACAATTTAAAACCACTAGTCCCATATTACTATGTTATGTGCACTTCAGACCTACCTACCTACCTACCTACCTACCTACCTACCTACCCCTCCCTCCCTCCCTCTCTGTCTGTCTCCTCTCTCCTCTCTCTCTCCTCTCTCTCTCTCCTCTCTCTCTCTCTCTCTCTCTCTCTCTCTCTCTCTCTCTCTCTCTCTCTCTCGCTCTCTCTCTCTCTCTCTCTCTCTCTCTCTCTCTCTCTCTTTCTCTCTCTCTCTCGCTCTCTCTCTCTCTCTCTCTCTCTCTCTCTCTCTCTCTCTCTCTCTCCTCTCTCTCTCTCTGTCTCTGTCTCTGTCTCTCTCTCTCTCTCTCTCTCTCTTTCTCTCTCCTGGAGCATACAACATTACGTGTAACGCCCCGTTTGTTTTCCTGAAGCCTTCCCCTAGGGTCAACTGGAGAGCTCTTGTGAGATTTACATAGAGAGCCTGTGAGTGTATAATAGTGGCTGTCAGCACCACCAGTGACTAAGAAAGGTTGTCAGCACCGCCAGTGACTGTAGTGATAATACCCGGATGATGACTTCTGGGGGTCACACTGGTCCTGAGGCTAGAAGGTGACCTCTGGAGGGGTTACACCAGTGTGACTAAGGGATGATCTCTGGTAATCATACTGTTGATATTGTCGGGCTGTGACCTCTCTGGGATCACAGGACAATAACCATCTGAGGTCACACTAGTGGTGTGGCTTTATAGTAGCCTGCTCGGGTCACACTTTTGTGGTCACAACCTCTTGCACACCACAGGAATGTCTCAATCTAACCCCCTCCCCCCATTTTCTATAAAATAAAAACTAGGCTCACGTAATTGAATTACGTCACGCTTACTAATTGCAAATTAAGTTTTGCTTTGCATAATGAAGTGAGGGATACGAAAATTACATTCTTGTCAGCCTCCGGGGGAGAGAGACGCTGTTCAGTCGTAGGAAGTGTGTTCACCTGTGACAAACTACTATGTTTCTACTGTTTCTGAGCTCTGCGAGTGGAGACGGACCTTCTGTCTCTTGATTAGCTGACGGAGGATAGAGCCTCTGATCAATCGGGTTTACTGCTTCGCATTTAAATAAGTATACGGCTTCAGCAGTAGCTGCTTGTGGTCCGAATGGGTGAAATGTATCCCAGCTTGGAGGGAGGGAGAGAGAGAGAGAGAGAGAGAGAGAGAGAGAGAGAGAGAGAGAGAGAGAGAGAGAGAGAGAGAGAGAGAGAGAGAGAGAGAGAGAGAGAGAGAGAGAGAGAGAGAGAGATCCAAACTAAAACGAACAACGAACTCCACGGGGGGAAGGGATTAAAGAACTCACAGAGAGAATCATCACAGCACCAAAAAAAAATGTAAGAGAAGCAATGACAACCCGCTGTCTATTGCGTGTATATGAAGCGTAACCACGAAACAGAAAACTGTGAGTAAACATACAGAAGACGAGCAAGGAAGCAAATCGAGAGATAAGACAGGAGTTAATACCGTAGACTGAAAAGAGAAACGGAGGTATAATATGAAGATGTAATGACCATTTCATAGAACAGCCTCAACAAGGGAAGAGTCATATTTGTAGGTAATACTCAGTACACGACCTGATGAGACCGAGGAAAAATGGGAGATGTACTGAAGATAGTATATAATATCGACAACACAGAGTTTCAACGCTTCAACAATAAAGATGATACATTGTGCAAACGTTTCGCCAACCAGTGGCTTCTCTACATAGGCGAAACGTTTCTACAATACCCAGTTTATCATACCCAAGTGTTGTAAATGCGTCAAATTTATCAAAATGTCGGTTCTCTGAATTACTTAACAACACAACAATAATGATACCCATCTGTTGGACATGTATCTTAATCATCAATATGGGAAAGTCATGAAGGATGACTGACAGAAATTCGAAACAGGGTAATAATCGGAAATACAACGACTTTCAGCTATATAATAGCGAGAGAGACAGAGCCGCAGCTTCTTCATGGTCTGGACGCAATCACATGAGACAGTAGAACTGCTAGATAGTTGGACAGCTGCAAATGTAGCATCATTCTCTAAGAAAACGAGAGAAAATTGTTCTTAGGATGGTCAAAGAACTCTGTTACTTGCATTTCTGGAAGCTTACTGAAACTGCATGACATATATTCCAGGAGGCTTACTGGAACTGCAGTACCTGCATTTCAGTAAGCTCACTAGAACTGTATTAAATACGTTCCACGAAGTTCAATGGAGATACATTACACGCATTCCAGGAAGTTCACTGGAACTGCATTACCTTCATTCCAGAAAGCTCACCGGAACTATATTACTTGTATTCCAGAAGGCTTCCCGGACCTCTCCATGACATATATTCTGGAAGGCAATAGCATGGAGTACCAAAGGGTCTTCTAGTAATTTGGGTTTGTTTATTAGCGAAATGAGACTGCATATTTTTCCTTAAAATCTTCTCTCCAACGGGAATTTTTATAACTAAGAAATTATTTTCCTTCAAGATCTCTAAGTATTGGATAAAAGGTTATTCCAGCTCCTTGATGATAATTATTCACGTGATTGACTCTTATCAGTAAATATAATTAAAAGAAGAGAAGAAGTGGAAAGAGATATTCACAATATCAGAGCGGCTGAACCATCAGTGTGAAGGTGGTAAAATGGCTGGTGGAGCAACGAACCATTTTTTTTATACGATCTAGTTGGTGCTTAATTAAGAGAAGGGAAATACACAGAATCAACAGTGTATAAAACTATGATCAGGTTGGGTCAGGTGACTCCAGGGAAGGTCAGGTTTGGATCTTAAGGTCAGGTGACGCCAGGGAAGGTCAGGTTTGGATCTTAAGGTCAGGTGACGCCAGGGATGGTGAGGTCTGGATGTATGGTGGCAGTAAAATGCAATATTTTTATTCATTCGATTAACGATGAATAATATAATGTTGATATCACCATCTGTTTGCATACAGTCTTATATCCACATTAATGTGATCTAGCCAGTAAAAAGGTTATCGTGGTTTCCAGTCTGTTAACAATAACAGCATCACCTCTGGAATAAAATATTTCAAGAAATCTTCAAAGGTCAGGACACTTTTTTTTTATCTTTTATCGTCCAAAGTTAGTTTCAAGTTTTCGTTTTTGTCTTTGCGGCCAAATTGATCTTCTTCCCCTGGAACTCATCTTATCAGTGTCCTGGTATTAGGGGCATCAACACTTATTGATACCCTGCAGTACTATCACGGTTAGCTGGGCCTTTGACTCGCATCAAGAAGACCCGGGTTCAACTCCAGGAGAGTCGACACATAGCAACAAGCTTCCTTACATATTCTGCCCTTCTGCCCCTGTACACCTAACAATAAATAAGTATCTGGGTGTTAGTAAACTGTTGTGGATGGTATCCTGAGGAGTGGTAATTTTCTTTGAATAGATCTTGGCTTTTAAATGAGATAAGGTGGAACAATAGCTCTTTGCCTGAAAATTCCATTGCTTTAAAAATATAAATCTTAGCCACATCAGCATTTAAGAAGATTACCGCCAGGCTGGTGCCGGAACTGCGGGACGTGACCTACGAGAACAAACTAAAGAAGCTAGATCTCACCACATTAGAGGAATGAAGATTAGAAGATGATAGTTCCAACATTTAAAATGCTCAGGGCATCGGCCGACTTGATATTAAAATGGTGAGAACAGTACTAGGAGACACAGTTATGCCACAAAGGCTGCATAAAGCCCTTTCTTAGTGTGAGTTCATGTAAGTACATAAGTACATACATGTAGGATAGACCAGTGTGAGTCTTGAATACAGCAATACATGTCTCCACTCATGTACAGCCGTACTCAAGACTGACCCTTACAAAGTCAGTTTTAAAAAAAAACGTTGGCACTTTTTGGCCACACCTCCACCATCAGAGTGTGTTGCGTTTCCTTGAAGCAACTAGGTTATTTCCTCTCTCATACCTTCCCTTCCTCTTCCCGCCCTCATTCCCATTCCACATACACACTCCTCCCTTCTTTCCATTGGCTCCTCCCTTCCTCCTTCCTTCCCTCAAAACATTCACACCAACGCCCCAACATTTTTTTTCTCCAACTCCTGCATCAAAAACTCGTTCGTCCACAACACCCACAAAGTTTGTGTTGGGTAAACAAACTACAATATTCCCTCTCATATTCTGAAGAAAATTTCCATTGAAAAAAAAATCGTTTAAACACTGAAAGCGCATCGACCTAAATACCGATGGTTGTTCAAAGCACAACTTCAACTCGGGAATTCAGCCGCAATTTGTAAATTATCATTTAATGCCGAAAATACGTTTGATCCAGTTGTAAAAAAATATGTTTTCGCTGAGAATAAATAAAGATGAGTGCAAATCAATATCTTATAGGGCATATGTGAATGTTGATATTATATATATATATATATATATATATATATATATATATATATATATATATATATATATATATATATATATATATATATATATATATATATATATATATATATATATATATATATATTATATGGGTGTGAAAACATGGGTGGTGAATATTGCAACAAGGAGAAGGCTGGAGGCAGTGGAGATGTCGTGTCTGAGGGCAATGTGTGGTGTGAATACAATGCAGAGAATTCGTAGTTTGGAAATTAGGAGAAGGTGTGGGATTACCAAAACTATTATCCAGAGGTCTGATGAGGGGTTGTTAAGGTGGTTTGGACATGTAGAGAGAATGGAAAAAAATATAATGACCTCGAGAGTGTATAAATCTGTTGTGGAGAGAATGCGGGGTAGGGGTCGGCATAGGAAAGGTTGGAGGGAGGGGGTATAGGAGGTTTCGTGTGCGAGGAGCTTGGACTTCCAGCAAGCGTGCGTGAGCGTGTTAGATAGGAGCGAATAGAGCAAATGTTTTTTTAGGACTAGACGTGCTGCTGGAGTGTGAGCAGGGTAATGTTTATGAAGGGATTCAGGGAAACCGGCAGGCCAGACTTGAGACCTGGATATAGGAAGTACAGTGCTTGCACTCTGAAAGAGGGGTGTTAATGTTGCAGTTTTATAACTGTAGTATAAGTGCGTCTCTGGCAAAACAGTTATGGAGTAAATGATGGTGAAAGTTTTTTTCCTTTGGATCACCCTACCATGGTAGGGTGATATATATATATATATATATATATATATATATATATATATATATATATATATATATATATATATATATATATATATATATATATATATATATAATATATATATATATATATATATATATATATATATATATATATATATATATATATATATATATATATATATATATATATATATATATATATATATATATATATATATAATATATATATATATATATATATATATATATATATATATATATATATATATATAAATATATATATATATATATATATATATATATATATGCATACATATATACATACATACATATAATGTATGTGTGTGTGCTCAACTATTTGTGTTGCACAGTTGCTGTGCGTGTACTCACCTAGTTGAGGTTGCGGGGGTCGAGTCCGAGCTCCTGGCCCCGCCTCTTCACTGATCGCTACTAGGTCACTCTCCCTGAGCCGTGAGCTTTATCATACCTCTGCTTAAAGCAATGTATGGATCCTGCCTCCACTACATCGCTTCCCAAACTATTCCACTTACTGACTACTCTGTGGCTGAAGAAATACTTCCTAACATCCCTGTGATTCATCTGTGTCTTCAACTTCCAACTGTGTCCCCTTGTTACTGTGTCCAATCTCTGGAACATCCTGTCTTTGTCCACCTTGTCAATTCCTCTCAGTATTTTGTATGTTGTTATCATGTCCCCCCTATCTCTCCTGTCCTCCAGTGTCGTCAGGTTGATTTCCCTTAACCTCTCCTCGTAGGACATACCTCTTAGCTCTGGGACTAGTCTTGTTGCAAACCTTTGCACTTTCTCTAGTTTCTTTACGTGCTTGGCTAGGTGTGGGTTCCAAACTGGTGCCGCATACTCCAATATGGGCCTAACGTACACGGTGTACAGGGTCCTGAATGATTCCTTATTAAGATGTCGGAATGCTGTTCTGAGGTTTGCTAGGCGCCCATATGCTGCAGCAGTTATTTGGTTGATGTGCGCTTCAGGAGATGTGCCTGGTGTTATACTCACTCCAAGATCTTTTTCCTTGAGTGAGGTTTGTAGTCTCTGGCTCCCTAGACTGTACTCCGTCTGCGGTCTTCTTTGCCCTTCCCCAATCTTCATGACTTTGCACTTGGTGGGATTGAACTCCAGGAGCCAATTGCTGGATCAGGTCTGCAGCCTGTCCAGATCCCTTTGTAGTTCTGCCTGGTCTTCGATCGAGTGAATTCTTCTCATCAACTTCACGTCATCTGCAAACAGGGACACCTCAGAGTCTATTCCTTCCGTCATGTCGTTCACAAATACCAGAAACAGCACTGGTCCTAGGACTGACCCCTGTGGGACCCCGCTGGTCACAGGTGCCCACTCTGACACCTCGCCACGTACCATGACTCGCTGCTGTCTTCCTGACAAGTATTCCCTGATCCACTGTAGTGCCTTCCCTGTTATCCCTGCTTGGTCCTCCAGTTTTTGCACCAATCTCTTGCGTGGAACTGTGTCAAACGCCTTCTTGCAGTCCAAGAAAATGCAATCCACCCACCCCTCTCTCTCTTGTCTTACTGCTGTCACCATGTCATAGAACTCCAGTAGGTTTGTGGCACAGGATTTCCCGTCCCTGAAACCATGTTGGCTGCTGTTGATGAGATCGTTCCTTTCTAGGTGTTCCACCACTCTTCTCCTGATAATCTTCTCCATGATTTTGCATACTATACATGTCAGTGACACTGGTCTGTAGTTTAATGCTTCATGTCTGTCTCCTTTTTTAAAGATCGTGTGTGTGTGTGTGTGTGTTTGAGTTTATAAACAATAATAAGTACTTATAAAGATATATTTCCTAACTAAAGTTTTTCAACATAATGTTGAAAAAACTAGCAGGAAATCGAGAGGTTCTTCAGCCTGCGACTGTTCTCGTGGGAACACCTCAGCAGGTGAGGGCGTGAAGCGGGGATTCCCCTTCGCTCAAGTGTAGCCACAGCTACTGTCCACACAGCCAGGACTGTATATTAAATACATTATATTGTCACTAAATACATTACATTGGCACAGTTTGTATAGAGATTCCAATTATGTGGATGTGTGTGGACAGAGGCAAAGCCTTGCAATAAATTTGACTAGAAAACTGCATCCTAGAATATCCAAACATCAGATTATTTAGAAACCCGTGCAGGCAGATCGTGCATGAGATGTTAAATTACTTAATTGTTAATGACATCTGAAGTTCTGATATCGTAACCCTCTCTTGCACCGGATACATAAATAATAAGATATCCGAATTTACTTGATAATGTATTCACATATTTTATTGCATAGATTAGCTATATGTTAAAATTCTAATAGATTCAATAGAATTGTAGTCAATTTCCGATCTTTACCCTTCCCTACTTTTAATAAATTTGCATTTTCTGGGATTGAATACCAATAACCAATCGTCAGACCATTCCTGCAACTTGTCCAGGAGCTTCTGTAGCTTTATCCTCTTCCAGTTTTATCTTCTTCATATGTAAATAAGTATGTAATCATTAGGGTCTCACATAGACCCATTATGAACTCTGCCCTGGTAGCAGTGATTCACTACTGGTCAGGAGCGACCAAAGGCACGGTCCACACGCAGGACTCAGGTGCTGGCACTGATGGTAGTGATTCACCACTGGTCAGGAGCGACTAAAGGCACGGTCCACACGGCCTAGACTGCTGCTGGTGCTGGTGTGTGGGGGGGGGGAGTGTTTACAGAGGTATTCTCCTCACCTGATGATGTTTACATTGTCAGACCAAACGAGGCTGGGGGATACTGTCAACTGTGTCTCCGTGATTTACACAGAATTACAGAAACATTTTTAACTCTGTACTTGCTACTGCTGTTGTTAGCTCTAGTTAAATCTCAGCTAGTTATTCTGCTATCGTTAGTTCTTATTAATCCAGTCTGTGTTACTTTTTCTCCCATTAACAACTCAAAATTTTGTTGCTTTAATTGTGCTCCAGAAATTTTTGACTGAATTATCTTTTCTCTATTGTTTTTCGTATTAAGTTTTGCCAACCATTTTTTTTCTCACAGGAGACATATGTGGTGAAAAAAACACCATGTGTGGTGAGGAAAATGCCATATGTGGTGAGGAAAATATCATATGTGGTGAGGAAGACAGCAACATAGAACATACATACCAATATACACAAAAAAATCAGTAATAAGAGAGAATCAAAGACAAGATTTTTGTTTCTCTCTCGGGGAAATATTGACAAGTGAATAAATTTAAGAAAGGTACCATGATGTTGATGAAAGACTCGTAATCGAAAGAATTAGGGACCCTCTCCTTTCGGTTCAAACCTGAAAGCCTTCTATTCCCAATAATAAAAAGTAAAAATTAAATTTAAGAATAATAATACTAATAATAATAATAATCTATTTTATCGTATACTTGACAGGGCTTGGAAATGAAATGCGAGGGAAAGGGAAGGGAAAGCAGAGAGTAGAGGGAGAATTGTGTGATGATGATGACAAGGGGAGAGAAAGACGCAAGAGAGGAATGATTGCTATATAGAGTGAGCAGCTGCAAGGAATATTTACACGTAGAAAAAGATTCTTACTGACACTCTTCACGCCTTTTTGAGCACTGTTCAATCTGCCCTTCAGGGGCTCTTGATCCACGGAATTGATGCTACGGTCTCATTACATCAAGAGTGTTTACCTATTACTAGGAGAATCGAATCTTGATCGCTTTACAATACACGGAAGAGAATCGAAACTTGATCGCTTCACAACACACGGAAGAGGATCGAGTCTTCATCGCTTCACAACACACGGAAGAGGATCGAATCTTGATAGCTTCACAACACACGAAAGAGGATCGAGTCTTGATCGCTTCATAACACACGGAAGAGGATGGAATCGTGATAGCTTCATAACACACGTAAGCGAATCGAATCTTGATAGCTTCACAATACACTGAAGAGGATAGAGACTTAATCGCTTCACAACACACAGAAGAGGATCGAGTTACTAGCACTCACTCTCGGTCTACAGGTGTCTTCACCGCACGGGCTCATACGAAGGCCACGGCCTCACTAATAGTTTTTCCACTCAAAGCAAACTAAGAGAAATGATATAGAATAATGCTAGGATGGTAACATACACACAAATGCAGTACAAACGTAATCTTTATTACACCTGTGTTCAAAGGTCACTATGTTGGCGAAACGTCTACAAAGGATAGCATTATACATCATTTATTTTATTTTTTACAAAAAAATGTTCACAGGATAAGAACTGTTATCCTGTCTCAGCTCATTCCAAAGCCCAACCTTATCCAAGAAATACTACCACCCTCCCAGGAACACGCAAGTACCTACTTAGTGCGAGGTGAACAAGAGCAGCAAGGGTAAGAAAACATTCCTAACGTTTCCACCCGTTCCTGGGATCAGTGTGTCTATTTCCAGAAGATTAAAGAGAGTCAAGCTCAGAATACCGTGTCTGAAATAGCTTACAATCCACAAGACTAGATAACCTTTCGATCACAGACGGCTCGAAACATCGCGAAGTTTTATAAAAGAAATGGCGGGATGACAGAGACTATCACAATCAAGCTGCCACTTGGACCAAGTAATGCAAAACCTCCGTTAACTTGTCAACACCTTGGTTCCTAAGCCGACACCTTCGTTACCCAGCAGTCACCTTCATTATCCTGCAGACACCCCTCGTTATCCTGCAGACACCTTCGTTACCTTGCAGACACCTTCGTTACCTTGCAGACACCTTCGTTACCTTGCAAACACTTTTGTTACCCTGCAGAAACCTTCGACACCCTGCCAACACTATCGTTACGCTGCAGACACCTTCGTTACCCTGACATCACTATCGTTACGCTGCAGACACCTTCATTACCCTACCAACACCTTCATTACCCTGTAAACACTATCGTTACCTTTCCAACACCCTGCAGACACCTTCATTACCCTGTAAATACCATCGTTACCCTGCCAACACCCTGCAGACACCTTCATTACCCTGCCAACACCCTGCAGACACCTTCATTACCCTGCCAACACCATAGTTACCCTGCTAACACTATCGTTTCCCTCCAGATACCTTCGTTACTCTGCCAACACTATCGTTACCCTGCATACTCCTTCGTTACCCTGCAGACACCTTCATTACCCTAACAATACCTTCGTTACCCTGCAGACACCTTTGTTACCCTGACCGACGCCGATGAGCTCATCTCGTTTCCGGACTGAATTAGCAGAGACGATGTGGCGGAAGATGAACTGATGGTGTAGTGAGTGTTTAGGGGGAGAGGCTGACGGTGTAGCGAGAGTATAAAGGCCAGGCTGGGATGATGCAAGATGATGGCGAGGCAAAGATACGCACAATTACCTCACTAATGACTCTGCTAATGACCGCGTGTTGCGGTGATTCACATCAGTGGAGTCACCAGGCTTCGCTGATCATTAAAACACATAACAATACTTTCCGCTCCTTGTTTTTCAATTCCCTTTGTTTGCATAGGTTTTCCCCGGGATGTTTTGGTCTCCCACAAGAGACGTTTCTGGCTGTCAGTCTTCCAGCACCGTGATTCAGATACATGTCTTTAACATATGTAAGTCGACGATGGTTTTAAGCAAAGACGAAACATGATAATACCTTAAAAAAACACATAGCTCCAGAAAATTATTTCATTAGTAGGGATTTTTAAAGATTTAATTGCAAAACATCCCTTGAACCACAAGACGAACACACACACACACACACACACACACACACACACACACACACACACACACACACACACACACACACACACACACACACACACACACACACACACACACACACACACACACACGAAAGACGTGACTTTCCTGATAATGTGCATCGTAAAATTTCACAATGAAAAGAGGGGATAAGGACGGTAGGATTTGTTTTTCTTCTCGTCTGACGTGAAGCTCCATAATATAACTAATGACAAAAGGAAAATGTGTTAAGTAAAATATATGTATGAAAAAAAGTAAGTTTTGAGACAAGTGTGGGGCGCTGACCACCATGAGTTTGTAATAATCTTGGTAGAATTACCGACAATATGTTAGGTAAAAGGACACAAAAACAACTAATGCGACATTTTATTGTGGCAACGTTTCGCTCTCCAGGAGCTTGTCAAAAAAATGTCGCATTAGCTGCTCTTGTGTCCTCTTACCTGACCATGAGTTTCTCCAGCAAGAGAACAAGTGAGTTATCTTCAAGGAGATAGCACGACAACATTTGAGAATCTTTATTGAGGAAACGTTTCGTCACACAGTGGCTTTATCAGTCCAATACAAAGAAGAATGATAGAAAATAGAGATGTTTGAGGTATTCATTTCCCCCAGCCTGGAATCGTTGTGTTTTACCCTTTACACTCCTATCATCACATCTTCGACTGATAAAGCCACTGGTTACCGAAACAATTCCACAGGTTACTAAAGTCGATGTTCTGTAATCAACGCCAACCAGCGTGTTTCAACGGCAAAAGTAATGATCACCATACACTGGCAGCAAAATGTCCTACAAGAAAGGATATAAAGAAGAAAACACAAGATGCAGCAAAGAAAAAAATCTACTAACAACACACCAACGTCTGCCGCAATTGCAAAATTACAAGCAGACACTACAAAATTACTTCAAGCATCTACTCAGCCCGCCTCCACCACCACCACCACCATCACTCCTCCAACATGTGACGTAACGAAGATCCACTATTGTCTACTATACGCTCACATGTAGAACATGGCTGTACCTGGACCCTTTAACTCTACCATCAACGAATTATTTGCATTAAATAATTTGCCATCATTTATATTTCCAGCATCTCCACCTTCTGAAGAAATTCTCAAATTCACCAAGGACTTAATTAATAACCACCTCTGCTGCAGAAGGTCCATCAACACCACCAACTAGTGACGTCACTCTAACAATATCCAATGAGAAGCCTCCACCGCCACCACTCCTCACTGAATCCAACCAATCAGAAGCCTTGCCACCAGAAACATCTCCTAATTCGTTTACTGAAGTTGACAACGAATCAACACCACCTTCCTCAACTCCACCACCGCCTTCTCCACCTCCCTCACGTCGATTACCTGGAACACCATGGGTTAAACACAAAGGACTCACATTCTACACCACGACGCAATACCCCGCAAGAATGACTCGCCTAGACCTCATCCAACATCTCCAAGACAACACTGCATCGTAAGAAAAGCGAAGAAAGACCATACCCTACCTACAACCAGATACTCCACCAACTCCAAACCAACGAATACTACTACACCTCTCCCATACGTGTGCTACAAATCTCTCGAACAGAATTCAGTGCACTGAAAAACGGTTTAAGACCATAACCAACTCATCCTGCTTGCTGCCTTTTGACACTCCCAGCCCCTACCGCTGCCTTCGCCATTCTCTCCTAGTGAGCCAAGTAACGATATCATTCAAGCCTCTCCATCTACGTTTCCAGTACTTTGGTACCACATGTCCCAAAGTGGTTGGGCCACATGCCTTAATTCCTCCTCTTCCCCTCCTTCCCATCCTTTTCCAGTTATTTCCATCCTTCCTTATCCTTCTTCCTTCCCATCTCACGACAGCTCTCGTCGTCTTATTCGATTCTATTCGATTCGCCATTTACCGTGATGATTTTTCATCTGTATCATGATGTTATTACAGCTGCACCATGATGATTTTATCTGTACATGTTATCTCAGCTTCACCATGATGTTATCTCAGCTTCACCATGATGTTATCTCAGCTTCACCATGATGTCATCTCAGCTTCACCATGATGTTATCTCAGGTTCACAATGATGTTATCTCAGTTTCACCATGAAGTTATCTCAGCTTCACCATGATGTTATCTCAGTTGCATCATGGTAATCTCTCAACAACATCGGTTTTCAGTTGCTCTGTTATCTCTCATTCATTGCATGTCAGTTTGCCAGTATAGAACGTCGTCGTCCAGACACATTCCAGTCATTGAAGCCATTCCATAGCAACTCTCTTCTTGCCGAATAAGGCAAGTAAAAATTTATGTATGTAGTAATTTCGCAAAAATCATTCTGAAACTAGCGAAAAAATATATTTCATTGTGTTTGTTTACTTTTGAATTATTGTAAACTTATCTAAAATATATTTAGTTGGATTAGGCTAAATTAAATTGTGCCTGTTGTAATAAGGTTAGGTAAGTTTTCTAAGGTTCTTTTGGAATAAACTTATCAATTTTTCCATTAACATAAATGAAAAAATCTTTATACGTATAAGAGAAAATTTTAAAAAGGACTTAATATTAAATGAGTTCTTAATAACTGAGCAGTTTTACCTATTCGGCACGTTATATATATATATATATATATATATATATATATATATATATATATATATATATATATATATATATATATATATATATGTGTGTATGTGTGTGTGTGTGTGTGTGTGTGTGTGTGTGTGTGTGTGTGTGTGTGTGTGTGTGTGTGTGAGTGTGTGTGTGTGTGTGTGTGTGTACTCACCTAATTGTGGTTGCAGGGGTCGAGACTCAGCTCCTGGACCCGCCTCTTCACTGATCGCTATTAGGTCCTCTCTCTCTGCTTCCTGAGCTTTATCATACCTCGTCTTAAAGCTATGTATAGTTCCTGCCTCCACTACATTACTTGCTAGGCTATTCCACTTCATGACTACTCTATTGCTGAAGAAATATGTGTGTGTGTGTGTGTGTGTGTGTGTGTGTGTGTGTGTGTGTGTGTGTGTGTGTGTGTGTGTGTGTGTGTGTGTGTGTGTGTGTGTGTGTGTGTGTGCGTGTGTGTGTGTACTCACCTATTTGTGGTTGCAGGGGTAGATTCATAGCTCCTGGCCCCACCTCTTCACTGATCGCTACTAGGTCCTATCTCTGCTCCATGAGCTTTATCAAACCTCGTCTCAAAACTATGTATGGATCCTACCTAACTCTGACTAAGAAAACACCTCCTAACATCCTTTTGACTCATCTGAGTCTTACACTTCCAATTGTGACCCTTTGTTTCTGTGTCCCATCTCTGGAACATCCTGTCTTTGTCCACCTTGTCAATTCCTCGCAGTATTTTATATGCCGTTATCATGTTTTCCCTAATCCCCCTGTCCTCCAGTGTCGACAGACCGATTTCCTTTAACCTTTCTTCGTAGGACAATCCCCTTAGCTCTGGGACTAGTCTCGTTGCCAACCTTTGGCCTTTCTCTAATTTCTTGACGTGCTTGACCAGGTGTGGATTCCAAACTGGTGCTGCATACTCGAGTATGCGCCTGACGTACATGGTGCACACAGTCTTGAACAAGTCCTTACTAACGTATCGGAATGCTATTCTTAGGTTTGCCAGGCGCCCATATGCTGCAGCAGTTATCTGGCTGATGAACGCCTCAGGAGATGTGCTCGGTTTGCAGTCTTTTTCCACCTAGACGATACTCTGTCTGCGGTCTTCTTTGCCCTTCCCCGATCTTAATGACTTTGCATTTGGTGGGGTTAAATTCAGTGCGCCAGTTGCTGGACCAGGCTTGTAGTCTGTCCGGATCTCTTCGGAGACCTGCCTGATCCTCATCCGATTTAATTCTCCTCATTAACCTCACATCATCTGCAAACATGGACACTTCTGACTCTATCCCTTCCGTCATGTTATTCGAATATATGAAAAATAGCACAGGTCCTAGGACTGACCCCTGCAGAACTCCGCTCGTCACAGACGCCCACTCAGACACCTCGTCACGTACCATGACTCGTTGTTGCCTCCCTGTCAGATATTCTCTGTCCCATTGCAGTGCCTTTCCTGTTATGCGTGCCTGATCCTCTAGCT
>NC_091318.1:23500547-23523047 GCF_038502225.1 Cherax quadricarinatus
ATTTCTTCGTGAAGATGAGGTAACGAAATGTTTTTTTTTTTTCGTGAAGTTGAGGTGTCGAAATGTTTTTCTTCGTGAAGTTGAGGAGTCGAAACGCTTTTCTTCGTGAAGTTGAGGTATCGAAAATTTTTTCTTCGTGAAGTTAAGGTATCGAAATGCTTTTCTTCGTGAAGTTGAGGTATCGAAATGCTTTTCTTCGTGAAGTTGAGGTATCGAAATGCTTTTCTTCGTGAAGTTGAGGTATCGAAATGCTTTTCTTCGTGAAGTCGTGAAGGTAAGATGTTGAAAGACTTTTTTTCTCGTTTACTAGATTTGTTGAAACGTTTTACTCTTTTGGTTAGTAGGTCACAGCATTTCTTTTGAGGTGGTCAAAATTCTCAGATATGCCGTGTCTACAAATATCCCAAGCATAGAATCTGCACAATTTTTTATCTGTTAACTAGAGTTTGTGGATGTTGAAACAGCAGTACTGACAACTGACAGCAGATGGCTGACAAGACAGCCGACCTCCCGTCCTCAGGAGTGGAACAACACTAATTAGCTCTCGACTTTTAATTAACGAACTTGGTATTCACCTCGAAGTCGTCTCCTTAATTAGTCCAGTTCATGGTTAACGCACGGCCTAAAACTTCAAACGAGGAGCCTGCTACTTGTCTGAATGCTGACTGCCTTAATGACAGAATTATCCGACTACCTAGTGACTGGTGTTATTAATTATTATTATTATTATTATTATTATTATTATTATTATTATTATTATTATTATTATTATTATTATTATTATTATTATTATTATGTTCAAAAGGAGGGGGGAGGGGATGACAAAAAAGCTAACTGGGAAACGGAGGGTAATCAGGTTCCATTAAAATTAAGGGGAAGTGAAATGCAAGTCTAGGGAACAAAGAAAACTTTTTTCCCCCGTTAGCGTTATGAAACTTACCTTGTGGGAAGTTTGTGTGATATTAGTATGTGTTGGTGGTTAGTGCTGAGAATGTTGGTGTTTAGTGCTGAGAGTGCTGGTGGTTATTGCTGAGAGTGCTGGTGGTTATTGCTGAGAGTGTTAATTTTAATACCTAATAACAATGGAAGTCGGTGCTGATAGCGTTAGTAATTAGTGATAATAATGAACGCAAACGTTTCTTTGAGAAACACTCGTGATGAAAGTTTGAAGCCGTTCTGAAGAGGGATTCCCCAGTGATAACACTGAATTTAACAATTTCAAGTTCATTAATTAAATTAGATTAATGAAAAATCTGCACCTACATCATCTACACTTGTAAAATATTATTGTTTTCGGAAAATTCATCAAATTTTAAAAATGAAAACTGTCCAGAAGAGGCGTAATCCTTATTATTATTTTTTTTATTAGCACACTGGCCTATCTTGTATACTTATTTATCCTCTTTTTCTTAAAATATGTATTACCTATAACTAAACCCCTTTTTATACAAAGTTCAATCAAAGGGCTCCCATTATCATTTACACCTGGCACCCCAAACTTACCTACCACACCCTCTCAAAAAGTTTCTCCTATATTAGCATTCAGGTCCCCTACCACAATTACTCTCTCACTTGGTTCAAAGGTTCCTATACATTCACTTAACATCTCCCAAAATCTCTCTCTCTCCTCTACATTCCTCTCTTCTCCAGGTGCATACACGCTTATTATGACCCACTTTTCGCATCCAACCTTTACTTTAATCCACATAATCCTTGAATTTACACATTCGTATTCTCTTTTCTCCTTCCATAACTGATCCTTCAACATTATTGCTACCCCTTCTTTAGCTCTAACTCTCTCAGATACTCCAGATTTAATCCCATTTATTTCTCCCCACCGAAACTCCCCTACCCCCTTCAGCTTTGTTTCGCTTAGGGCCAGGACATCCAACTTCTTTTCTTTCATAACATCAGCAATCATCTGTTTCTTGTCATCCGCACTACATCCACGCACATTCAAGCATCCCAGTTTTATAAAGTTTTCCTTCTTCTCTTTTTTAGTAAATATTTACAGAAGGGGTTACTAGCCCATCGTTCCCGGCATTTTAGTCGCCTCATACGACACTCGTGGCTTACGGAGGAAGGATTCTTTTCCACTTATAAAATCCTTATTTTATAATAATAATAATAATAATAATAATAATAATAATAATAATAATAATAATAATAATAATAATAATAATAATAATAATAATAATAATAATAGTAATAATAATAATAATAATAATAATAATAATAATAATAATAATATTATTAATAATAATAAAATAGTAAATAAATAATAATAAATAAAATAATAGTAAATAATGATAAATAATGATAAATAATAATGATAATGAATATATAATAGTAATAATAATAATAATCATAATAATAACATTTATTTCTACAAGTAAAAGAGAATTTAAAAAAAATGAAATTTACTAATTGGCTCTTGCACACTTGTATAATAATTCCATTCTTTTTTTAAATATACTACACAAATGTTGAAAGTTTCAGTCCGATCTAAAGATGCATTCACAAGTTATCGCACGGTAAACAATCAACTAGGGATTTATAAAGTGCGCCTGTCCATCCAAATAGTTGCGTGAACCTAGTTATAGGTGATTAGCATTGACAATCTGAAAGCTATCGGATGAAGCATTCCCGAGCCATAAAGGAAAACGCGAAGGGGGAGGGATGCTAAAGAATTTTGTCAACCAGTAAAAGGTATTCCTTTGGGGATACCGAATATTATGTCTCCTTTGGTATACCGTTCCTTTTTTTTCATCCATTTGACATCCCACTGCCACAGTTAACTATTAGTGGCGTATTTACTCCAAATGAGGAAGTAGCCACTCGTGGCGAAGCCTCTCCTTAATAAATGACTTGATCAGTGTATGTGTGTCTTGTACCTACAGCTTGTTAGTATCTCAGTAGCATTTCCACCAGGATGAGTGAACTCCAGTTTCTTATCAACTTCATCAGACAGTGGCACCATCACTGTCACCACCTCCACTCTGTCACCACCTCCACACTGACACCACCTCCACTCTGTCACCACCTCCACACTGTCACCACCTCCACACTGTCACCACCTCCACACTGACACCAGATTCACACTGTCACCACCTCCACGCTGACACCACCTCCACACTGTCACCACCTCCACACTGTCACCACCTCCACACTGTCACCACCTCCACGCTGACACCACCTCCACATTGTAGACGAATGGTTCAGAGAACCGACAACTTGATAAATTAGACACGTCTGCAACAATTGAGTATCTTTAATGGGGAAAAGTTTCGCCACACAGTGGCTTCATCAGTCCATACAAAGGAGAATCATGAAGAACAGGAGGAGTTTGAGGTAATCAGTCCCTCAACCTTGAGTCGATGTAATTAGTCCATCAATCTTGAAAAGAATACAGCATATGTGCGAAGAAGTGGCTTGTATACTGTAGGCAGATGATGAGGTGCAGCAGTCGTAGGTGGTAACACATGTGTCCAATGTGGAAGTAGGTCGTGCCCAAGGATTAGGCTAGTGAAGAATTCCCAAGTATTTAGATCCCAAGAAGTTGAAGTGTCAGACAGGATTGTAGATGAATGGTTCAGAGAACCGACAAGTTGTCACATGTGTCTAATTTATCACCAGCTCCACATCGACACCACCTCCACACTAACACCTACTACCAACAGCATCAAATATAGCACCTCGCATTCTCTCTCTCTCTCTCTCTCTCTCTCTCTCTCTCTCTCTCTCTCTCTCTCTCTCTCTCTCTCTCTCTCTCTCTCTCTCTCTCTCTCTCTCTCTCTCTCTCTCCAGTTTTCTAGTTTTCTTTCTGTCATCCCACGTACAGAAATTATCAAAATTAATACATAACCGAGAGTTACACAAATATTTGATTCATATCTGATTGGCATGTGACCTAATTATATTTCCGGTACATAACGATCTAGGCTGGACTAATCATGCAATAATTCAAACATTATTTAATTCCCAAAATGGTGATAGATTACCCAATAATGAAACTAGCAGGATAAATTTTCTTAATGGACTCGAGTGTCATTGATATATAAGTGGATCCGAATGTTTTGGCGGTGCTCGAAGTGAGGGAGGGAGGGAAGGAGGGAGGGAAGGAGGGAGGAAAGGTGGGAGGGAGGGAGGGAGGGAGGGAGGGAGGGAGGGTAGTCATGGGAAGGAAGGAGGAGGTAGGACAAAACAGGTGACGGAGTTGTGGGAGGGGAGATGAAGTCTTGTGGGAAAGTGGTGGGGATGTTGATAATGGGGAGAGAGAGGCGTTGAGGGGAAATGATATTGGATGGAAATGGAAATAGCAGTGAGGCGGTGAGAAGAGGCGGTGAAGGAAGATGAATAAAGGGAAGAAGATGTGGTGAAGATAGGTGGGGGAGAGGGGATGGTGGTTAGGGTAGGCAGTGAAGAAAAATGAAGGAATTGCAGAGGGGCGTGGAAAGTGAGTAGAGGTGAGGAAGGTAAGGCAGTGAGAGACGGTGTAGGTGGCAGCACGTCACAGCATCCATTATTTAACAATGGGAAAACAAAAATATTACCATTAAAAATTGAGTTTTCTAAATACAAATATATAATTTCCAAAATGTTAATGCTATATGCGGAAGGTAAAAAAAAAAGGAAGCAATTTATATATTAATTAAACATATGAGCAATTTATATATTAAACATCTGCTTATACTGAACTGTGTTGAGGAAGGGGAACTGACTTTTAATTAACTGGTAAACATTTCAGATCAATTCTTTATGACCGACGTGACATCAACTGAGGTGCTTTGATCCAAGTGAAGGGCTCTTGATCCAAGAAACTTCCCTTCCTAGGATCAAAATTACCAATCATTCACCAAATGCTGTATGACCCATACAGTTGATCACTTCTCACATTAATAATAATAATAATAATAATAATAATAATAATAATAATAATAATAATAATAATAATAATTATTATTAAAGAAAAGCAACCTCAAGTATGCTACCTGCATATTATAAATAATATACATACATATATATATATATATATATATATATATATATATATATATATATATATATATATATATATATATATATATATATATATATACATGTATATATAATTACACACGCACACACACGCACACACACACACACACACGCACACACACGCACACACACACACACACACACACACACACACACACACACACACACACACACACACACACACACACACACACACACACACACACACACACACACACACACACACACACACTACCTGAGAAATGGAAGACAGCTAATGTAGTCCCCATATTTAAGAAAGGAAACAGAAACGAGGCACTAAGCTACAGACCTGTGTCTCTGACATGTATTGTGTGCAAAGTCATGGAGAAGATTATCAGGAGGAGAGTGGTCGAACACCTGGAAAGGAACAAGATTATAAATGAAAACCAGCATGGGTTCATGGAAGGCAAATCTTGTATCACAAACCTCCTGGAGTTTTATGACAAGGTAACAGAAGTAAGACACGAGAGAGAGGGGTGGGTAGATTGAGTTTTCCTAGACTGCAGGAAGGCCTTTGACACAGTTCCCCACAAGAGATTGGTGCAGAAGCTGGAGGATCAGGCGCACGTAAATGGGAGGGCACTGCAATGGATAAGGGAATACCTGACAGGGAGGCAGCAACGAGTCATGGTACGTGAAGGGGTATCACAGTGGGCGCCTGTTACGAGCGGGGTCCCACAGGGGTCAGTTCTAGGACCAGTGCTATTTTTGATATATGTGAACGACATGATGGAAGGAATAGACTCTGAAGTGTCCCTGTTCGCAGATGACGTGAAGTTGATGAGAAGAATTAAATCGGACGAGGATGAGGCAGGACTGCAAAGAGACCTGGACAGGCTGGACATGTGGTCCAGTAACTGGCTTCTCGAATTCAATCCAGCCAAATGCAAAGTCATGAAGATTGGGGAGGGGCAAAGAAGACCGCAGACAGAGTATAGGCTAGGTGGACAAAGACTACAGACCTCACTCAGGGAGAAAGACCTTGGGGTGACCATAACACCGAGCACATCACCGGAGGCACACATCAACCAAATAACCGCTGCAGCATACGGGCGCCTGGCAAACCTGAGAATAGCGTTCCGATACCTTAATAAGGAATCGTTCAAGACACTGTACACTGTGTATGTTAGGCCCATACTGGAGTATGCAGCACCAGTCTGGAACCCACACCTGGTCAAGCACGTCAAGAAGTTAGAGAAAGTACAAAGGTTTGCAACAAGGCTAGTCCCAGAGCTCAAGGGAATGTCGTACGAGGAAAGGTTAAGGGAAATCGGACTGACGACACTGGAGGATAGAAGGGTCAGGGGAGATATGATAACGACATACAAGATACTGCGGGAATAGACAAGGTGGACAGAGATAGGATGTTCCAGAGAGGGGACACAGGGACAAGGGGTCACAACTGGAAGCTGAAGACTCAGACGAGTCACAGGGACGTTAGGAAGTATTTCTTCAGTCATAGAGTTGTCAGCAAGTGGAATAGCCTAGCAAGTGAAGTAGTGGAGGCAGGAACCATACATAGTTTTAAGAAGAGGTATGACAAAGCTCAGGAAGCAGAGAGAGAGAGAGGATCCAGTAGCGATCAGTGAAGAGGCGGGGCCAGGAGCTGAGTCTCGACCCCTGCAACCACAATTAGGTGAGTACAATTAGGTGAGTACACACACAATGTACCTCTCCCTGGTGGCAGTGTTACCTTGCATGTTCACCATAGCTAATTATATATGAAAAGAGTAATTTTTGTCTATAAATGCATTTTCAGCTCTAGGAAACCCGAGCTGCCACTGTGGTGTCACAACCACTGCACATTTTTTTTCCTGAAATAAACAACAGTCGACAAAGATGTTCATGTTGTAGGAAGCTGCAGCATGAATTCATGAATTTTTAACGAGTGAAAATATGATACAGCAACGAAAAACTGGTATCGAGAACACGGCGGTATTTTTTTCGTGTAGAGATTTTACTAGAGGGAAAGATATGCCACTGAAAAAATTCTATACTGCTGGAGAGGAAGATTTACTGCAAAGTTCCACGTACTAAGTGAGGAACCAAAGTTTCCTAGTTAAAGTTTCTACATAACTTGAGAAAAAGGAAAATTTGTTGCATAAAGTTCCTAAATAACGAGATAAGAGAGAGAGAGAGAGAGAGAGAGAGAGAGAGAGAGAGAGAGAGAGAGAGAGAGAGAGAGAGAGAGAGAAACAGAGACAGAGAATACGAGAGTGTATATGAAAGAATGTAAGTAAAGCGTGTTCATTTATGAATGAATAAGATACCAGTAAAAATAATAAGATACAAATAAAAATAATAAGCACTAAACGGAAAATATAAATATAGTAATAACAATAATAATAAAGCAGACGAATACAGCCTGAGCTCAGTAATATGAATTTAGGTAAACATTTGACGATGGAATCAAAACATTGGGTATTTTGATAAAGAAATATATCCCTATTGACATTATTCCTGGGAATTATAGCCATCCTTTAAATAAATACTGGGAAACATTAGGCCATATTGGGTTGAGTATGACGCTCTCTTCCTGCTGCTGCTGCTGTTGCTGCTGCTGCTGCTGCTGCTGTTGCAGCTGCTGTTGCTGCTACTACTGCTGCTGTTGCAGCAGCTGCTGCTGCTGCTGCTGCTGCTGCTGCTGCTGCTGCTGCTGCTGCTGCTGCTGCTGCTGCTGCTGCTGCTGCTGCTGCTGCTGCTGCTGCTGCTGCTGCTGCTGCTGCTGCTGCTGCTGCTGCTGCTGCTACTGCTGTTGCTGCTGCTACTGCTGCTGTTGCAGCTGCTGCTGCTGCTGCTGCTACTGCTGTTGCTGCTGCTACTGCTGCTGTTGCAGCTGCTGCTGCTGCTGCTGCTGCTGTTGCAGCTGCTGCTGCTGCTGCTGCTGCTGCTGCTGCTGCTGCTGCTGCTGCTGCTGCTGCTGTTGCTGCTGCTACTGCTGCTGTTGCAGCTGCTGCTGCTGCTGCTGCTGCTGCTGCTGCTGCTGCTGCTGCTGCTGCTGCTGCTGCTGCTGCTGCTGCTGCTGCTGCTGCTGCTACTGCTGTTGCTGCTGCTACTGCTGCTGTTGCAGCAGCTGCTGCTGCTGCTGCTGCTGCTGCTGCTGCTGCTGCTGCTGCTGCTGCTGCTGCTGCTGCTGCTGCTGCTGCTGCTGCTGCTGCTGTTGCTGCTGCTACTGCTGCTGTTGCAGCTGCTGCTGCTGCTGCTGCTGCTGCTGCTGCTGCAGCTGCTGCTGCTGCTGCTGCTGCTGCTGCTGCTGCTCTAAAAGTTGTGGTTGCCCTAGAAAAGTCTGTTAACTGTTACTTCTCAGCGATGATATTGCGTCTGATAACTTTTGGGGCATAACTTTTGTTGACATCTTTCACAATGATAACACTGGTGGCACTTTTATCTGCCAACATGATAACACTGGTGTCACTCCTGCCATCAAATGACATCACGACAACACCGGTGGCACTCCTGCCCTTACCTGTCGTCATGATAACGTCTCCCATCCGTGGCTCTCGTTTCAACCGTGGTTCAGTTCGGCAATTTCCTGGTAATCTCCGGCTGGGGGCAGGATGGAGGGCCCGGAGGACAGGATGGAGGGCCCAGGGAGATGCAGGATGAAGAGCCCCTGGAGCCAGAATGGAGGGCCCCAGAGGGCAAGATAAAGGGCCCGGGGAGAAGCAGGATGGAGGATCACTTCAACCAGGTCGGAGGGCCCCCCTGGAACGTGGATGGAGAGTCTTTGTACTCAGGATGGAGGGTCCTTAGAGCCAGGATGGAGGGGCCCTAGAGCCAGGATGGAGGATCCCTAGAGCCAAGATGGAGGGCCCATAGAGCCAGGATGGAGGGCCCATAGAGCCAGGATGGAGGGGCCCTAGAGCCAGGATGGAGAGACCCTAGAGCCAGGATAGAGAGGCCCATAGAGCCAGAATGGAGGGCCCGACGAAAGGAAGAATAAGATGAGGAACTGGGAAAGGTATACATAAACTTCTGAGTGTGCATACTCTGCTAGGCAGTGTCGGGTATCTAACGAGGTGCAGTTAAATGATTAAGGCCCTCCATGCCTCACTGTTCATACTGTGTAGACCTAATGCAGCAATATATGCTGTTCTGAGCACACAGCAATTGCTACAGGAATTGTAGTATCAGAACACAACAATAGATGTGGGAAAATGCTGCTAGGACACAATAACAGATGTGTGAAAAATGCTGTTAGGACACATTAACAGATGTGTGGAAAATACTGTTAGGAAACAGTAAAAGATGTGTGGAAAGTACTGTTAGGACAGCAACAGATGTGTGTGATGTGGGGAAAATGCTGTTAGAACACATCAGATGTGGGAAAAATTCTGTTAGGACACAGCAACAGATGTGTGTGATGTGGAGAAAATGCTGTTAGGGCACATCAGATGTGGGAAAAAGGCTATTAGGGCACAGCAACAGATGTGTGTAATGTGGGGAAAATGCTGCTAGGACACAGTAACAGATGTGGGAAAAATGCTGTTAGGACACAGCAACAGATGTGGATAAAATGCTGTTAGGACACAACAACAGATGTGCGGAAACATTTACGTATGATACTATAAAGAGAGGTTAGCTCCAGTTCCTCGTATCCAGAGTCCTTCACCAGCATCCAGGCACCTTCCTGGAAAGGAACACAGTGGATGGAACGTAACTCTTCGTGTTAGACTGCTCCCACATTCAGCCATTCAGCGCAAGGAGTGGTGGTAGGGCTCGAACCTCCGTTGGCTAATCGCCAAACTAGAGATCTTGGATAAATCTCTTCTCCATAGAGGAATTTTTATTTTGTCGGAAATGAGACTGAAAAAGTATATCCAAAATTTAATATCACCTGGAAAGGCCTTCTAAGAACTCGATGTTCAGTTTTCAGTTTTTTCCAGTACCGTTTACGGATACTGCAATGTACAATAGAGCTTACCTGGAGGTTACCTGGAGGTTATTCCGGGGATCAACGCCCCCGCGGCCCGGTCCATGACCAGGCCTCCCGATGGATCAGGGCCTGATCAACTAGGCTGTTACTGCTGGCCGCTTGACGAGAGAACTGACTGTACTGTTTTAAATAAGTAAAGTGACAGTGACTGGAAGTAACCTACTAACTGGCGATGATATCTGACAGCATTTCAGTCCGTGATGATCCGACTTTTCGTTCCAGAATGGGCCGAAACGTCGTTTAGTTTCCCCTCTAATTTGTAGATTAGAAAAAACTGCGTCGCTTATTATTCAAAGAATTATACCATAAAATTATATATTTTTATTTCTCTAACACTTCTATATTTAGGAGATTATTGTGCATTATATTCAAGGAGAAGCGCTGAACCCGTCGAGGTCACGCAGCACTCAGGAGAAGGAAATAACCAGGTTAGATCCCAAGAAGGGGAGAGCCGCTCGCAAGTCTTTGGATCAAGAGCCTTTCATCAGTATCAACCCCCTTCCCCCCTGACCTCCTTGTTCCTTGCAGGTTCTATTTAGAAGACAATGTTTTTCTGCTAACCGAAGATAAAATGCAAGTTGCAGAACAAACTTAATGACACAAGATTTTCCTCTGACTTGATTAAGGTTTACACTGAGTGAAACGTTTTTCTAAATAAAGTTATTATGCACCATGTTTCTCACTTTTCATACTTGTCGACAATGCGGTGTTTCACTCACATTCACATACTGTCTACAATGTAAATATTGTTTATATACCTTGAAGCACAGGTGTGGTACCACCGACGATACGACAGATACCTATGCACAGTTCGAAACACTGAAGAAACGTTTCGTCATGAGTGGATTAGGACTGAAGAAGCCTCTTGTTGCGAAACCTTTCCTCACTGAACGTCGTGAAATGTGCATACGTGTCTCTGAGTTGTATGTATAGCACAGGAGTTGAGGAACTATGACTGCTGTGGCTACAGTAATTCAGTGTTGTGGAATTTACAGACCACAAACTGGCATATTTCCTCCACACATCACCTCTGCCTTGGTGATGCTAGACCATAAATACCATTGTAAGTAAAATACGGAGGTGTAGTATTTATGGATATCGGATTCAGTATAGCCAACGTAGGGTATATATTATAGGACTTGTAGGGAGGAAGCCGAGAGATGGGAGTCCACCCTCATTCGCTTAGAAAATTTTAAAAACTTTTTTTTGTAGTGAAATTTATTTTGTTTTCCAATAGTTTGTTTCATATTAGTAGGAAGAGCATAAGAATTTTTTAAGACAAGTGAAATAAAAATATACAGTAAAAATATATGTAATTATTTTTTTAGTAATGTTCCAGACACTGTGCACGATGCTCTTTTTTTGGTACCTACTGATTCCTGAGGAATTTATCGTTCCACACTATCCAGTCTAACAAATGTTCCACAACTTGTCCAAGTGATTTAATCCCCTTTACTCCTCCCCAGTGAAATTGTCCCACTACTGTCACCTTTGTTATGCTTAGTGCTGGAATGTTCAGTTTCCTTTCTTTTATAACAATTCCTTCTCAGTATCTGTACCACATTCACGGACATTCAAATACCCGAACTTCAAAACTGACTTGATTTTTTAAGAAGTGCCACCCAAGAAAGGGGTTACTAACCCCTCGGTCCCGGCATTTTAGTAGCCTTTTGAGACACACATTACTAAGGAAAAATTCTAACCCACTTCCCCGCAGAACTGAAAGTAAACAATACAAGAGCAAGAACCAAGAAATTCAGAGGGAAACTCAGATAAGCGTATATATACACGCTTGTACATACTCGCTCGCCGTGAGTTCTAATCCCTCCCGGTATATATTCAAATGCTTGCAGGATATACTGCATGTAAGTAAGAGTGTTAATAGATACCTGTCATATATATATATATATATATATATATATATATATATATATATATATATATATATATATATATATATATATATATATATATATATATATATATATATATATATATATATATATATATATATATATATATATATATATATAGGGGGGAATATTCAGTTATTAAACTTCGTGTATTATTTATTGGTAAAACTAAACAGAAATTATTTGGGATTGATTTTAAAATGTTGGAGAAAACATGTCATGAAAGGAAAATGATTTTTCACAACGTACATAACAGATCGTTACTGGGTTTACGGACGTGAGCCCCAACTACTAAAATACTAACAAGTTTCAACTGATGGCCTTTTAACGAGGCCTTTCAAAAAATTATACCCAACTAAAATCCCTGGAGAGAGGAGGATGTGGGGGGATGGAGTGAAGGTTTCCAGAATGTAGATAAATAGTTCAGAGAACCGACGAGTTGATAAATTAGACACATGTGCAACACTTGGGTATCTTTATCCTCAATAACGGGCATTCTAGAAACACAGGTTTCTAGAATGCCCGTTAAGTTTCGTTACGGCTGTATAGTTTATCTCCTAGTTTATCAATACAGTTATGACTGTGCATGATAATCAGGCAGTTATCATGGAAATCCTGGATGATAGGACAGAAAAACACTTACTGAATACTTTTCGGTTCTGGGATCTTTGAAGTCACCTTGGTTCAGGTCCAAAACATACCGAATGAAAAAACAAACCACGGAATTGGTGGGGTTCGAGAATAAAGCATTAGACAGCTAGCAGACCACAACCTTATACAAGAGCTCCCCTTTCCTACCACCGTCTCTCCAACCCACCCTCCCAAATTCCTCCATCAATCAGGGGTTCACCCGTTCCCTTCCCCTTCCTAAATTCATCATTCTCCTAAGCAATCATACTTTGCTTTAATAAAGCACACTTTCCATACCAATTCTTCTGTATACTTGAAGGGTTGGAGGGAGGGGGGCATAGGATGTTTCAGAGTGCTAGGGGCTTGAATATCCAACGGGCTTGTGTTAAATCTGAGCGGAATCAAGTATTTTTTTACGACTTGACGTGCTGTTCGAATGTGAGCTAAGTAACGTTTATGAAGGAATTTAGGGAAACCGGTTAGCCGGACTTGATTCCTGGAGGTGAGAAGAATTCTGAAGGAGGAGGGTGAGGAAGTTGCACTTTGGAGGTGCCGTCTGAAGTGAGAGGTCAGCACGCTTCTGGCAAAACAGTGATTAAGTGAATGACCGTGAATGTGTTTCCTCTTTCTTCGGTCACCCTACCGTGGTGGGAGACGGCCAATGTGCTAAAAAAACTATCAATCTATGTACCAAACATTCTTACACACACACACACACACACACACACACACAAACACACACACACACACACACACACACACACACACACACGCACACACACACACACACACACACACACACACACACACACACACACACACACACACACACACACACACACACACACACACACACACACACACATTCACGTCTCCTTTCCTCTTTTAATAAGGAACTTTGCATGTTGTCTACCATCTATATTTACCTTTACATATTTCTAGCATACATTAAACGACTACACCGTCTATCATATAATTCTGCTTCCATCATTTCACCCATAATTCTGTTTATCTCTGATAATTTTGTTTCTTTTTCCCCTATTTAGTGTCTTCCCCGCCTTCTGACTCAACACTCTTAACAAAAGTCATTCTGCTCTTTGTACGACGCTCTAGAGAAAAGAAAAGCTCACCATCTCACCACAGGACATCAATGGTCTTTATGTTGCATTCTCATATTGCAGCGGCAAAGTTATTGAACAGAATTTAACCTGGGCAGTGTTGCACTGACACCTCCATATGTTTTTGGCTGTCAAATTCAAAGCCCACAGGCGTTCATATTTTTCCCCGCAAATAAATTTTCCATGTTGATGTTGGCCCATAAACACGATTGTAAAGAAACAAATATGGAGGTTTAATGTTTATGGAAGCTTGAGCCAAATATAAAAGGTTATATTTATTATGGAGGTTGCTTCCATAGTAAATTTTGCCGGGTCAGACAAGCTCTACTATATATGTGCACGCGCGTATACAGAGAGAGAGAGAGAGAGAGAGAGAGAGAGAGAGAGAGAGAGAGAGAGAGAGAGAGAGAGAGAGAGAGAGAGAGAGAGAGAGAGAGAGAGAGAGAATAGACAGAGAATAGAGAGAGAAATTAAAAAGAATAGAGAGAGAGGAGAGAGAAAGAGAGAATACAGAGCGAGAATAGACTGAGAATAGAGAGAATGGAGAATAGAGAAAAATAGAGAGAGAGAGCTACTTCACGCTGGTCTCTCGACTTGGCAGTTGGTATTGTTTTTATTTCTCAGAGATTTCCCCCGTAGCTCTGTGAAATTCCGCTGTAGCAACAGCAGCTAAAGTTGACGATAATACAACTATTTTTGTGTAATCAAAGGCTTGTGGAACATTTAATATTTGTGGCAAAACATTGCACAAAAAAGTGTCCTGCTCTGGCCACGGCTTTTCACAAGGAAGAATTATTGGACGAGTTTACTGCAAAGTTGCTGCTAAGTTCCCCAAGGCCGTGGGATTGTTTTTGTTGCTGACCTAGTTCTTTTGTTTTTGGGTTGTCTTTGTTTTGCATGGATGCTGTTGCTGTCGGTAGTTGCATGGATGCTGTTGCTGTCGGTAGTTGCTGGTTGTAACTTGCTGACTGTAGTTCCCGTCGTTGTCTGATATAAAAAGCACATACTTACCTGGATACCCGAAGTATACCTGGAGAGGATTTCAGGGGTCAACGCCCCAGTGGTCCGGTCTGAGACCAGGCTTCGTGGTGGATCAGGGTCTGATCAAATAGGCTGTTACTGCTGGCCGCACTCAAACTGACGTACGAACCACAGCCCGGTTGGTCAGGTACTAAGTGCCTGTCCAGCGCCTTCTTGAAGGCAGCCAGGGGTCTATTGGTAATCCCTCTTATGTATGCTGCTATCCAGTTGAACAGTCTTGGGCCCCTAACACTTATTGTGTTGTCCCTCAGTGTACTCGTGGCGCCCTTGCATTTCACGGGGGAAATGTTGTATCTCCTGCCGAGTCTTTTGCTTTCATAGGGAGTGATTTTCGTGTGCAAGTTTGGTACCAATCCCTCTAGGATTTTCCAAGTGTATATTATCATGTATCTCTGTCGCCAGCGTTCCAGGGAATATAACTCAAGGGACTTCAACCGTTCTCAGTAATTTAGGTGCTTTATCGTACTTATGTGTGCCGTGAAAATTCTTTGTACACTCTTCAGGTCAGCAATTTCGCCTGCCTTGAAGGGGGCAGTTAGTGTACAGCAATATTCCAGCCTAGATAGAACAAGCGACCTAAGAGTGTCATCATGGGCTTGGCATCCCTAGTTATGAAGGTTCCCATTATCCATCCAATCATTTTTCTAGTAGATGCGGTAGATACATTGTTGTGGTCTTTGAAGAACATACAGAATATAAATAAGTCATTTGTCAGGCCGGTATAGGGCAGGAAAGGTAATCAGTACACATATATAAGAAGAGATCAGATTAATAGTGTGTTGTTAAAGTAACATGACAACGGTGTTTTAGGTCGCATAAGTGTCTTATTTACTTATGTTGCCAGTTGTGGATTCTTATTCTGGCTGTGGGTTCTGTTGCTAGCGGTAGTTGATGTTCCTGGTGGTGGGAGCTGTTGCTGGCTGAGAGTGCTCTAGCTGGCTGTGGTTGCTCGTTGTTGGCTGCGCATTCTGTTATTGGCAGTTGGGTTGTGTTGTTCCTTCTCGTTCTTATATGCTGCTTTTGCTGGCTGTGGTTCCAGTTTTTGTCTAGATATCAATATCGTAAGCATGAGAGGAATGGAATAATAAATGCAAATATTATGGCGAAAAATAATGTCCCTTAGGAAGGAAAAGATGAACGTGGGGAAAATTCTTTATTATTATTGTTATTTCAGTGTCCAAAGTGAATTTTCTTGTACTATCGTCCACTGTCACCATGAGTAAAATATACGTGAAAATGAGGATATATGTCGTAGCCAACTGTACTGTGTGTATGAGAGAAGCCAAGCCTCGCTGGGTGCTACATCCTGCTTTAGATCTCTCATTGTGTGTGATGGTGTCGATGTGTCAACTGCTTCTCCCTCTCAGGCTACTATTTGTCCTCATGTTGAGTGTGGCAGTCCAGCACCTTCATCACTTTAACACTTATGTGGCCCTTATATGGTTTGACGGACCAATGATTGTAGCATGGATGGTGAAGAGACAGTCTGCAGCTTAATCAACAACTGATCGTAACGCTTTCAGAAAAAGGGCCTTCTGTACATTGTCTATTCACTGTAAGTCACCAATAACTTTGGTACTTTCCAATTATTCAGCTTAAAATGTCAAACACACACCATGCGTGCTCTTTGTCAAACGAACAATTTGACTTCACGCTGGAGAGATGTATGCGTGGGACAGGTTTTCGTGAGGTGGTAACCTCAGTGACTAACACATTAAATGTGCTTCTTTTGCCCCTTCTTCCTATTGCTCACGTGTGTGAGCACGTGAAAGCGCTCAGGTTTTATTTCCAGTTCTCACTGTGGTATTTTTACATATTTGCAATCACGCGTTTGTGACACACTCACTCACACACACATAAACATATATATATATATATATATATATATATATATATATATATATATATATATATATATATATATATATATATATATATATATATATATATAAAATATATATATATATATATATATATATATATATATATATATATATATATATATATATATATATATATATATATATAGGAAGGGGTCCACCTCTGGTGTAAATAGTGGGACCCATAGCCTCGGAGAAGCGGATAAAAAGGTTTCAAGGAAGAATATTTGGATTTCTTCCTGAAGCCGTTTGCATATTCCACTTTCCCTACCACCCTCTTCGTGCCGAATAGGTAAAACTGGGCAATTAGCAAGAACTCATTTAAAATTAAGTCCTTTCTGAAATTTTCTCTTGTAAGTTTAAATATATATTCTTTCATTTATGTTAATGTAAAATTAATAATTTTGTACCAAAAGAACCTTAGAAAACTTACCTAACCTTATCATAACAAGCGCAATTTAATTTAGCCTAATCCAACTAAACATTTTAAATAAGTTTACAATAATATAATAATAAACAAACACAATGATATATATATTTTTTTCGTTAGGGTTAGAATGATTTTTGCGAAATTATTGCGTGCACAAATTTTCGCTTGCCTTACTTGGCAAGAAGAGCGTTGCTACTTAACCCAAAATCGCAAGTTTTTCCTATTCGGCACGACACTGTATATATAACAACAGTGCGACTAGCCGAGTGCTCGAACCCATGCTTTGGCCCGCCTCATGGTGAGCGAAAATCACACGACGCTCTAACCCACAGGACCATCCAATCCTACAAAGATTTTTGTAGGATTGGGTGGTTCTGTGGGTTAGAGCGTCGTGTGATTTTCGCTCACCATGAAGCGGGCCAAAACGACATGGGTTCGAGCCCTCAGCTAGTCGCAGTGTTGTAATTGATTAAATACCACTCGTTCGTGGTTACAATACGATATATATATATATACACACACACACACACACACACATACATACATATATATATATATATATATATATATATATATATATATATATATATATATATATATATATATATATATATATATTTATATTTATATATATATATATATATATATATATATATATATATATATATATATATATATATATATATATATATATATATATATATATATATATATATATATATATATATATATATATATATATATATATATATATATATATATATATACAAAGATTTCTTGTTTTCTAGATTCGTTGTGCACACCAGAGCAACTGTTACTGACTTCCTGTCATGGAACTGACTATCGTCAGCCAAACTTTTAGAAGCAACTAGCCTTCAGCGGAGGGGTGCTGAGAGAGATGTACACGGGACCAAAAAAAAAATAATCTCACCTCTGTGGGTCTATCCTTTTTGTCTCGTTTTTAGACAAGTGCATCCTCCCCCTCGTGCTCAGTGCCAGTAACAACAGGATAATAGTCACTGTAGCGGAGGGAGAGACAGGAGGAGACAAATGTAACGAGAAACTGCACCGTCTTCTTTACTGAGAGGTAAATATTTGGACGCAAGTGCTACAGCTTTGTCATAATATTTAAAAAAAAATATATCGTATTTCAAGGGTAGAGAGACAGGGCACGAGATGTGTGGAGAGGGACAGAGCACGAGACGTTTAAAGATGAACAGAACACGAGACGTTCAGAGAGAGTACAAAGTACGAGACGTGCAGACACGTACAAATCACGTACTTGTAGAGAAGGACAAAGAATAAGAAACGTCACAAGCAATTTAGATTCAATTTAATATCATGTCATAATATCGATTTCGCATTAATATTACATTCATGGGGAAGCGCTAAAGCCTCAAGGATTATGCACCACCTGGAGAACAGAGTATAATGAGAGTTGATCGAAAGACGAAAGAGTGGCTCCAATTTCCTGGATGAAGAGCCCTTCACCATGCCGAGTGTAAGTTTCTCAATAGATACCACACCGGGTTTGCACTTTGTGGATGATAATTCTGGTCGTCTGTCCTCAGTTTGAGTCGAGTATTTTATCAATATAACATCGAATTAATTAAGGGCAAGGTAATAGTAGTGGTGTTTGTGGTATGATAGTAGTAGTGACAGTAGTCGTTGTAGTATTGTTGAAGGTCGTAGTTTTCATGAGCCGGATCTGGCTAGGCAAACAGTGTTCTCTAGTTGTGTGCTAACTCGCTTTTCAGTTTCCTCCCCTCCTATTAAATTTCCATGTGTGTTATTAATTGCGTATTTTTTTCTACATGTTCACGCTGGCAGTGTGTGTGAGGGAGCGGAGGGCCGGCACGCAGGCTTCCACTTTCCTGTCCTGATTCTAAGCATCACAGATAAAGAGCTATTGTAGGAACAGTGCAAATAGTTTTTTTCCTCATCAGATAATCTTGGTAAAGACCGATAGATCTTCCGCATTCTTCTTTTCTTATGAAAATCCAATGTTTACTCTGTGGAAGGAATTGATGGTTTCTTTCTAAATAGTCATATTCTAAGACTTTTTAATCACCATAATCTTCAATTTCACAATTTTAGAACATCTATTTTCCATGTAATAGTACAGCAAATATTCCACGTTTTCCATTCAAATCTATTGCATTTTTTAAAGATGCCAAATTGTTCTAAATCGTTAAGAGTTTGTGTGTGTAAACGCAACTAAGGCAAAACAATTTTCAGATATTCCGTAACGTGGCATGTGAGATACGTTTACAGTTATGGTGGTGACCACCATCTTCTGGGCTGGTACCGCAGCTGTCAGGCCACAACCCTCAACTGTCCTGCTACAAACGACAACATTCAGATGAGACGACACATCTGACTCTTGTTACTGCTGCTGTATCATGCCTTTATGTCTAGTGGCTGTTATCCCTTCAAAAATGGGATTGGGACTGCGTCGATGCTCTGGAAAGGGTCTTGATTAAAAGAGTAGGAATTAATCTGCATTTTATCGAATCGAAACAAACCTGATTACCTTTTATTCCACAGGCGCTGTATAACCCATACAGGCTCAGTGCTTCCCCACATAATAAATCAAGGTTAATAGTGTGGCATTTTGCTGTTGTATCTTCGTGTGATCTTTATGCAAATCGGAAAGCAAGAAGGAAAACTGGGAACACTGGCAGCTCTGCAGTTATTGAAGTACAGACAAAAACTATTGGATATTATAGAACTCTGGTGATCCACTTAAAAGTTCGAGGAATTTTGGTGTATCGAACTGAACTCAAACCGGACACTGACAGGCCCTATCGAACAAGCTGAAGATGCTAGGAATCGTGGCGCATGGATATAGTGGACAGATTTCGATTTTAGCTACCGTAACACAGCTGGGGTGCTAGTGAGTCTTTCAAAGCACTGTTGAAGTACTGCTGTGATGCTCAAGTCACGACTTAATGCTAAGAACTAAATCTGACATTCCTGGAACTTGCTGCTTATGTTCAACTCAGTTCATATTATTTCTTTATAAATATGGAATCAAAACTACAAACACTTCATTGCAATCAGATTATGAGTGCTGAGTCTTAGGGACAAGAAGGGAGACGGCCTTGTCTCCAGGACGCAGCAGAGCTAACTTACGTCAGAAAAGACAGATGCACAATAAACTTTAATTCTGAAAACGTTTAACTATATGTAAAGCTTTATCAAGTCTTAAAGCTCTACAGAGAGAACGTTGTCATAACAATAGCTTACTTAGCAACTCTGTTTTCTTCATTTACTGTCTGCAATATGCTTCTGTATCCAAAGACACGTCACTCTAAAGTTATAAAGGAAGACCTCTGCCAGTAGCTAGCGTGGAAAGTTTACATTAAGACATTTTACTCCCGCAAGACGGAGGACGTCAGAAGTTTGCCAATATCTCGTTGTCCCGAGGCCAAGCCAGACGTCATTACAGGAAAGGGAAGCTAAAAATGTTGCCACGCTCTTTTTCCTAAGACTTTAAGATCGCACTTGTGTTGGTTTGGAATTTAATGCATTTTATTCTCTCTTTCTTACGTAAATATTAAAGCACAAGAGACGCTTGTCTGAAACAATGAGAATGTTTCTGTTTCAGTTGCAGGGCCAGCTATTTTTCTGAGCAATGTCTTTCGGAATTTTAGCAAAATTAATATATTTTCACTCCGGTTTAAAGAGGGGCCTTAGACAAGGACCTGTGATGGTCCGTGGATTTCTAATGTTTATAAATCGGAATGTAAAATAAGTAAATGCTAGAATGTTTCTGCAAGTTGAGGGCTTAAATGTAATGAGTTTGATATAAAGTAAGAATTGCAACAGCTGCTATAAGCAGGTGACAGTGCTTCTGAAAGATGCAGATGAGAAGTTGCAGAATTTGGTGGATGGCGCATAAAGGAAGTTTAACGTAAACACGGAAAACAAGAAGGTGAAGAAGTCCAAGGAATGAAAAATTGGATTTCAAAAAGAAATTGTGAGTTGATAAATTTAGATATTTGGCAGAGGATGCGCCGATAGATGACTTTTTGAAAGATGTGGTGAATGCTAGACGAGAAATAGAAAGAAACCGTAGTGTTGATGAATCTGGTTAAAGAAAAAAGTTCATCTATGGATGTGAGCAGAGGAATTAATCAGAGTACAGTGGTGCCGACAATCTCTCATTTGTGTAAAGTACGGTTCTTGAACGTTGTATCGAGGATGAAGCTGGTGGCAGCGGAAATGTTGCGTCTGAGACTGATATGCTGTGTGAATATTATTCAGAAAATTAGTGAAGAAATAAATGGCATAATTCAAAGCAGAAGCGTCATGATTTTTTAGTCGTTTAGAAACACGGACAAGTACAGGTTATTTAAGTGGGCGAATGAAAGAGGTGAAGGGAACACCCGATGAAGGGTTAAAACAGAGTCGTAAAGAAGATTTTGAAAGGTTTTCTGAGTATTCAGAAGACGCCATTGAGCATTTTGATCAGAATGAGTTGAAGCATTTTTTTTTGGGGGGGGATAGAACAGAATGTTTAATGTGCTCTTGGAATATGTATACAGTAATTTAGTATGTATACAGTAATTTATGTCAAGAAATTCACGAAATATGCTAATATAACATATATATATATATATATATATATATATATATATATATATATATATATATATATATATATATATATATATATATATATATATATATATATATATATGTATATATACATATATATATATATATATATATATATATATATATATATTTGTGTGTGTGTGTGTGTGTGTGTGTGTGTGTGTGTGTGTGTGTGTGTGTGTGTGTGTGTGTGTGTGTGTGTGTGTGTGTGTGTGTGTGTGTGTCGTGCCGAATAAGTAAAACTTGCGATTTTGGCTTAAATAGCAACTCTTCTCTTGTCGAATAAAGCAAGCAAAAATTTGTTATGCAATAATTTAGCAAAAGTCATTCTGAACCTAACGAAACAAATTATATTTCATTGTGTTTGTTTATTATTAAATTATTGTAAACTTACCTAAAATATATTTAGTCGGATCAGGCTAAATTAAATTGCGCTTGTTAAAGTAAGGTTAGGTAAGTTTTCTAAAGTACTTTTGGTACAAAAGTATTAATTTTTACATTAACATAAATGAAAAAAATATATCTTTAAAAAAATATAGGGAGGTACCACCTTTAGAACTGTCCTGGGGACCCTCATCCTCAGAGAAAAGAATAAACTTGTTTCAGGGAAAACTCAAGGTTCTCCCTGAAGCTGTTTGAGAATTTTCTCCTACCACCCCCTATATTTGATATATATTTTATTTAAAGACAAAATACATTGACAAAACATTCACAAAAATACAATAGAAAGTAAAACAACTTAGATACCAACTCAGAGCTACATCTCAAATACTTCGTCCAGCTCCCCGAAGGTGGGCCGCGTGCCCAGAATGCTGCAGGCATTTCCTCTCTGGTTCGCAACACTAAGTCTCTGAAAGAGGAAGCTGGTCCT
>NC_091318.1:23528047-23578047 GCF_038502225.1 Cherax quadricarinatus
CCACCTCCAAGTAACTCGTGCTGGAAAATACCACCTCCAAGTAACTCGTGCTGGAAAATACCACCTCCAAGTAACTCGTGCTGGAAAATATCACCTCCAAGTAACTCGTGCTGGAAAATACCACCTCCAAGCAACTCGTGCTGGAAAATACCACCTCCAAGTAACTCGTACTGGAAAATACCACCTCCAAGTAACTCGCGCAGTCTTTGTGTGGAGTGAATCTCTAGGCAAACTATACGTATCCTAATGGACTAGGAGGAGGAGAAGAAACCAGAAGAAAACAGAATAAGGAAACAGAAGAAAACAGAAAAAGAAGAAAACAGTAAAAGAATAAGAAAACAGAAAAACAAGAAGACATACCCTCGTCAGTAGGGACGGGGAAACGATAACATGTACTAACCATTTATACGCTTTTTAAATAACCACATGGAACATTTATTAAGTCTTTAAAGTTTCCTGGAGCAAACAACACGAACAAAAAGGATACATTTTCGATCTACGATAAACAAATGATGTCAGAAAAACATTAAAAAAACATTTCTTAGCATATGCAGCAATGCAGCACAGATTACTCTGAATTTCAATAAAATCTAAAGTCTGAAGATGAGAGACAACAGTGTTTACCTCGCTACCTTCCTCACACCCTCGTTTCCTCACTCCCTTCCTTTCTTCAAGTCTTTTTTTTTCCGTTATCCGGCCTTCGAGTAAAGCCTTCACCCCTACCGCCCCCTCCATACACACACACGTCTAATTCTGTCCTCCATCTGGAGTTTCTGGAGTTTATCTGGAGAGAGTTCCGGGGGTCAACGCCCCCGCGGCCCGGTCTGTGACCAGGCCTCCTTAGGTCAGTGTCCCAGGATGCGACCCACACCAGTCGACTAACACCCAGGTACCCATTTTACTGATGGGGAACATAGACAACAGGTGGAAAGAAACACGTCCAATGTTTCTACTCTGGCTGGGAATCGAACCCAGGCCCTCACCGTGTGAAGCGAGAGCGTTAACCACCAGGCCACCAGAGCCCTGCCCAGGCCACCAGAGCCCTTCACTTTCAACACCGCAACCAACACCATCTCCGCCACCATCCTCCTTCCGTTCCTCTCTCCCTCTTGCTCTCCCTGCCTTTTAAAGATCTACCCGTTGACTCCCATGAGGTTTTCCACAGCGCTGACTCCAGCATGCACTTCCGTTCCCCCAGAGGTGCAGAATGCTGTTCCGACGGCTGTCCGTGCAGCTGGGGCCTTCACTGCAACTCCACCTTTGGCATATATACAGAGAGGTGTTTATTTGTTTGTATATTATACATGGTGATGGGTAAAAATGCACGTAATGTGGAGCGAGTCTACATTTTTGAAGACAATTCGCTCAGAAATCTTTTTTTTTTTTTTCATTTACTCGCTAGTCAGCTAATTATCCCAGTCACTACACACTGAGAGCTTATTTTTATCCCTGTTTTAGGGTTTAATAACTTTTGATTGGTGGTGTACATGTGATATGCAATCTTACAGATTCTCGTGTAGTCGACAGGCTAAAAAAACAAAACTTCGATAAGGAAGCTTGTGTATTATTAACTCCATCCACGGTCTAAACCAGGCGTGGTGGCTCGGCTGAGGTGGGACCAGACCTAACTCAGAATTTACAAAATCTGGGTTATCTAGAACTTCCAGATCTCCGAGGATATCATGTCTTTGGTTCCCTGCATCCCCTAGAACAAGTTACCTCTTTGCGCTTCCCTGGACGGAGGTTAGAGCCTTCAGTAGCCCTCGAACCGAAGGATTCACATGGCACATAACACAGCGAAGTACAATGCAAATAAATACCACTGGCAAGACTGTGGTTTTCACTATAAAGTGTGCAGCAAAGGGCTCTCTAGAGACCACCCAAAGTAATTTTCTCTGCGTTTCTTTACTGGAACTGCTGTGGAAACTTAAGTTGTTCCTTGACGATAGTTCCCCAGTTTGTTTCCTTATTAGAGGCGATGGTGGGCGTGTCTTCCGCTCTATGAAGACCAAGACACAAGTTGTAGAACAAGCATTCATAAACTAGAACAATGTCTTGATCTGAGTGAGGAAACGAGGGTGTGAGGAAGGCAGTGAGGTAAACACTGTTTTGTTTCGTCTTCAGACTTTAGATTTTGTGGAAGTTCAGATTTATCTGTGTTTCCGCAATAAGCCATTCATTTCACATTGTGTCAATGTTCCTGTACTGCACTTTTAGTTTTAATGTTATTATTTTTGATGATCTGAACGGTCACTACATTTGTGACAATGTTTTATCG
The DNA here is from genome assembly GCF_038502225.1 of Cherax quadricarinatus. Taxonomy (NCBI): domain Eukaryota; kingdom Metazoa; phylum Arthropoda; class Malacostraca; order Decapoda; family Parastacidae; genus Cherax; species Cherax quadricarinatus. The sequence continues at coordinate 23,530,326 of NC_091318.1, forward strand.
AGCCCAGGAAAATCTCCACTACCTCTTTCATAGAGTATATTAACTTCGCCGTTTAAAAATACCTGGAAGCTCACCCGGTGTCATATTCAGACTGAGACCTTTACCGAGACTAATCTTGCTGTCTGATTTCCTGATGCCTTACTGGATTTTCCTGCGAGATTGTCAAGGTAGAAACTATTTCCAGATTTTGCTTGGTACAGCAGGAGGCGTTCTCTCTCGTGTCCCTCGGTGATTGCTGGATCGAGCTGATGTCTTTCACTGTACGCAGGTAATGGTAGAAGATGAGATACAACGATGGAGGGCAAGAGAAAATAATGTAAGTGCTTTCCCTCCTCTTTCGTCTTTCCTGGCTCCATCTTCTCTTGTCTTTCCTGTTCTTGCGCATGGCCTTCTGCCTGCTTCTGGTTTGCCTTATGTGTGGGATAGAACATCCTGAGAGATTGTAATTGTTACGATAACCCCGAGTCTGTACCCTCCTTACCTCTAAACCTCCTTTTCCTCAAAGCCACAACTTCTGGCTTCCTTACCTTTCCTTCTGATCCCAGCAGCCTTCACCCCGCCTCCCCTATTCTCTCCACACACAAACTGGAGCACACTAGAAACAAGAGCATAAATACACCCCAAATAACCTACAGTATATCAGTGTTACATGAATTACAACACCGTGTTCAACATAAGTCGGGGTCAAGTAAGGAGCCACGTCGACCTCGGCTTGAAAAATGTCCCCAAGAAATTCGTCGACTAAGGCTATATCCGGAAATTCCTAAAAAATATGACCAGGGTGCAATATTAATTTATCGGCTAAGATTTTAACACGCGTAATCAAATATTTCAAATATCGTAAGTGGGAAATAAATCTTAGGTCGCTGACAATTAACTGGACAGATTGTTGCTTTACTCTCAAGGTAAAACCTCTTTATAACTAGTTTTCTTTAGTAAACATTGTGACCGCGGATATTAGGTCTAAAATCCACTGGTAACAATTACATTTAATATAATAAACCTGAATAATTATCTTCATTCAAGCTATTAGTTAATCCACTCACTGTTGTTCCATCACTATACACACATTACTGGATCTACCACTCTTGCACTTTTATCATATAATAATAATCTTTTCATAATAAAGGGGTCAAATGGGGAAGTAGGGATCAAGGGACACTGTATTGGACGCTTCAACAATTTTACACATTTTCTAAGAAATTTTTCAACCTAACTACAGAGAAAGCAATGTAATATATCACAATGAAGATACGGGGCGATATTAATGAGAGGGAGGACTAGGGGGGTCAAGTGGATAATTCGTAAGTCATAGTTCACACTTAGCAATCCATTAAAGACCTTCCAACCTTATGGTTCTCAGTCGAGCTCTCTCTTCGTTCCTTTCCCGTCCCCTCAACTTAATATATATATATATATATATATATATATATATATATATATATATATATATATATATATATATATATATATATATATATATATATATATATATATATATATATATATATATATATATATATATATATATATATATATATATATATATATATATATATATATATATATATATATATATATATATATATATATAAAGTTGAGGGTGGAGCAGCATAGCATTTAAGGGGACGGGGAAGGAACGAAGAGAGAGCTATAGCTATATATATATATATATATATATATATATATATATATATATATATATATATATATATATATATATATATATATATATATATATATATATATATATATATATGCTTCAGGAAAGAACAAAGCTCGTCTCCTGGCAGTGAAGGCACCACACTCAGGAGATTTCCTGTTAGCTGTTCCCAATTCCTCCCTGGGCACCCGTCTCGACCCACAGGCCATTCGGATTGGTGTTGCTCTTCGCCTAGCCGCCCCCATCCTCACCGAACATAGGTGTATTTGCGGCAGGGCGACAGCTGATCAATTCGGACTCCATGGTCTCGTGTGTCACACAGCAGAAGGGAAGTATGCCAGACATGAGGAGATCAATGACATAATAAAGAGAAGCCTCGCCACAGCCCGTTGCCCAGCTCAACGGGAACCCCAAGTACAGAGGTCTGATGGAAGTCAAAAGCGTCCTGATGGAGCCACTATGCTACCCTGGAAGGATGGAAAGCAGATTGCCTGGGACTACACCTGTGCTGCCACATTGGCAGACACCTACTTGCCATACTCTGTAGTGGAAGGGGGTGGAGCTGCCAGCCACAGGGAGACCCAGAAGATCCGAAAATATGAAGACCTTCCCCCTTGCTATAACTTCATTCCAATAGGGTCGGAGACCCTTGGAGCATGGGGCAAGTGTGCTCTAAAGTTCCTCAAAGAGCTGGGTGAAAAGCTCATCATAGAAACCAAGGACCACAGGGCGACCAGCTTCATCTTTCAGAGACTCAGTGTTGCGATCCAGAGAGGAAATGCCTGCAGCATTCTGGGCACACGGCCCACCGCAGGGGAGCTGGACGAAGTATTCGAGATGTACCTCTGAGTTACCTATGTTGTTTTACTTTGTATCATATTTTTGTGAATGTTTCGTCAATGTATTTTGTCTTTATATATATATATATGTATATATATATATATATATATATATATATATATATATATATATATATATATATATATATATATATATATATACATATATATATATATATATATATATATATATATATATATATATATATATATATATATATATATATATATATATATGTACATATATATATATATATATATATATATATATATATATATATATATATATATATATATATATATATATATATATATATATATATATATATATATATATACATATATATCCTGCTATATGCAGATGGGTTTTTACACCAATAAGATTTTTCCTCAGGAGTGTGCACTTAAAAATCCAGCTTAGCGTTTGTCAGTAACAGAGGAAATATGATCAACACTTCAAACTGCTGAAGATTAGTAGGTGTCTCTATCCTTGAGTTCAGATAAAGGAAAATAAACAAGTTTAATAATGTACTGAGTTACAAACTATGTACATTATCAAATTTACACCCTTAAATTCCATCACAACGTTTGTATGACTCTCCATGTATTATTTCTTACCCTAACTTAATCTAAAGCAATCTGTAAAGACAGAAGGTACAGAAACTGACGTTTGGTATTACTTAAGAAAAGAAACTATAAAACTGAGGATGAGCTGCAGAGGGAAGTTCTGAAGTCCCTTACACCACAGTAGGCTGTCAGCTCCCGGCCGCTTGCAGGTCAGGGTACACTGAGGGTCTACAGTCCCAGATCCTCATGTAAGTTTGATAGCATTTAGGGCGAGCAGTCTCTAATGCGCCTCCTTTGCTAGCATCAAGGTACTCTTCCTTTCCGTGAAGGTAGAAGTATCCTGTATTTCGGCCAACAACTGTGCACATCTTCAACAGCCTGCTGAAGAAGTCCTCAGACGTGGACGACAATATATAGATATCTTCATATCCTGTTATATTCGTTTGCTGCATGAAAAAAAAAATATATTAAAAAGTAGGAATATTTTCTATTTTTGAGTCACTACTACCTTGGAGGGGGACATACTATGTAACAAAAAAAAAGGTAGGGCTAACTTCAAACGCATTATTATCAGAAAGAAAACTGGCATATTAATGGGGTAAAAATGGTAACAAAATACAGGTTAAACCTGGTTGCAGCACTCTGAAGCATGTGCATGATGATAATGGGAGGTCATATTCCACACAATAACCTGAACGGGTTCTCGCCGCATCAAGACTTCTAAAGATAATTGAAAATATCGACAGAGCAAACGAGACATGCAGTCACGTACACAGGAGCAGCAATAATTCATGGTCATCCTGAGGTATACCCAGTAATTTGGCGGTCCCCGGCACTAAGAGGCACCGGAATAGTAGAGGTGATGACAATGTCTACCACTCTGTCATATTGATCTGCAACGATTCCAGGTATTCCACAACAATAATATGACAAAATAGCTAAACTAATGCAAAAGCTCTATTACACATTTTGTATAAGGCTCAAAAGAATAATTCAACGTGAACTCTATATATATATATATATATATATATATATATATATATATATATATATATGTGTGTGTGTGTGTGTGTGTGTGTGTGTGTGTGTGTGTGTGTGTGTGTGTGTGTGTGTGTGTGTGTGTTTGTATATATATATATATATATATATATATATATATATATATATATATATATATATATATATATATATATATATAGAATCTTAGAAAATTTAGCCTAATCTAACTAAATATATTGTGGATAACTTTATAATTATATATATATATATATATATATATATATATATATATATATATATATATATATATATATATATATATATATATATACATATATATATATATATATATATATATATATATATATATATATATATATATATATATATATATATATATATATATATATATATATATATATATATATATATATATATATAAAGAAATCACAATAAAAAGGGTCATTGTAAATATAAAAAAATCCAGTAAATATAGGAAATAAACCCTGAGCGTGTGCAAGCACATGAAAGCGCCGAGGTTTAATTTCCTATTTTCACTGTGGTATTTTTTCATACATATATAAAATCTCATATAAGGAAGTACCACCTCTAGAACTGACTGGGGATCGGCAGCCTCAGATCAGAGAATAAACGTACTTCAGGGAAAACCCATGAGGCTTTCTCCCGGAGCTGAGTATTTTTTTTTTACCTATCGCCTGGAGCTTTATTTGAAAACAAAATACATTGAAAAAAAGGGATACAGTGAGATGGAGAACAACGTGCATGACGTACATACATATATATGTACATTGCAAATCAAAATGGGAAATATTTCCAGATGGCATTACGGTTTAGTGAGCATTTTGTGCAGAGGATAAGTGTACAGAAGAGCAAAAACATGACGTAAATTATTGGTATTTTGTTACCAAGGGAAGGCGAGGAATGTGACCATCGATCTTGACAGATACGACGATAAAAATGTCAGTATATCAAGTTTTTATCGGGTTGTGCAATCTCCCGTGAGCGGTGATTACATGGTGTCAAGTTGACCTGAATACTTCCAAAGTCTGGCTATGTTTATCGAATGTTTAAGTGAATAATGTTGGTTCAGGATGATAATGTGTAGAGTGGTGGCGTGTATTCTATACCACCACCACTGACATCGCTACAACCATCACAACCACCACTGTCACTATAACCATCACCACCATCACTGTGACTACAACCATCACCACCATCACTGTCGCTACAACCATCATCACCATCACTATCACTGCAACCATCACCACCATCACTACAACCATCACCACCATCACTGTCACTACAGCCATCACCACCATCACTATCACTACAACCATCACCACCATCACTGTCACTACAGCCATCACCACCATCACTATCACTACAATCATCACCACCATCACTACAACCATCACCACCATCACTGTCACTACAGCCATCACCACCATCACTATCACTACAACCATCACCACCATCACTACAACCATCACCACCATCACTATCACTACAACCATCACCACCATCACTACAACCATCACCACCATCACTATCACTACAATCATCACCACCATCACTACAACCATCACCACCATCAATATCACTACAATCATCACCACCATCACTACAACCATCACCACCATCACTACAGCCATCACCACCATCACTATCACTACAACCATCACCACCATCACTACAACCATCACCACCATCACTATCACTACAACCATCACCACCATCACTACAACCATCACCACCATCACTATCACTACAACCATCACCACCATCACTACAGCCATCACCACCATCACTATCACTACAACCATCACCACCATCACTACAACCATCACCACCATCACTATCACTACAATCATCACCACCATCACTACAACCATCACCACCATATCCCCAGCAGCACCAACCACCCCCCTCCCCCTCCCCTCACAACCACCAACCACAAGTTTCCTGTCATCACTCTCCTCCGTCCCTTTACGCATTTCCTATTTCTATCCTTCCTCTTCTTCTCTGCAATCCGTTGGTGGCAATTTTCTTGAAGAAAAAAGGAAAGTAATGAAAATTTGTTCACAAAATGCCGCATGGATCTTCGCTCTCAGGAATGCTGGAGTGGAGATGGAAAATTCTCTCTATATTATAGTGTGGATTTGGAGATGTGCTTTTGGAATATGGAGCGAGGTGGGGAGATTCTTTTTCCAGTTGTATTATGCCCGCTAGTTTTTTTTTTTTTTTGGTTAAGATTATAGGGAACGGGTATTGTTCTCTCTTTCAAGATTATAGGGAAGAGAATTTATTTTTCTGTGCCAAAATTATCAAGAACAGATTATTTTTCTATTTTAGGATTATATGGAGAGCGCTTTTCTGTTTCGAGATTATAGGGAGCAGACTGCTTATGTGTTTCAAGATTATAGGGAGCAGGCATTTTCTATTTCGGTATTATAGTGAGCAGAAATTTTTCTCTTTCACGATTGTGAAGAGCAGATCTTTTCTCCTTTTCAAAAATATACGGAAGATTTTATGGTTTAATGAGTATAAGTAGAAAAAAAGATTTTATGATCATATCGTTTAGGTTCATTTGATGCCCCTGTGATTAGGGTCGGTCTTAGGTCACCCACTTTTCAGACTGATGTAACACTATCACCTGCTGGCCTCCTCAGGTGTGAATATATTACCTCCCTTTCACCTTTCGGCTGAAGAACACTGACTTCTTGCCTTGGCTGGAGAGGGTGAGGTTTCGTGTGCTGGGTGGAGAGGGTGAGGTTTCTTGTGTTGGCTGGAGAGGGTGAGATTTCGTGTGCTGGGTGGAGAGGGTGAGGTTTCTTGTGTTGGCTGGAGAGGGTGAGATTTCGTGTGCTCGGTGGAGAGGGTGAGGCTTCGTGTGCTGGGTGGAGAGGGTGAGGTTTCTTGTGTTGGCTGGAGAGGGTGAGATTTCGTGTGCTGGATGGAGAGGGTGAGGTTTCTTGTGTTGGCTGGAGAGGGTGAGGTTTCATGTGCTGGGTGGAGAGGGTGAGGTTTCTTGTGGTGGGTGGAAAGGGTGAGGTTTCATGTGCTGGGTGGAGAGGGTGAGGTTTCTTGTGGTGGGTGAGCTTGTTATCCACGGCACGTTGGTAGCTTCTTCAGCTCTAACACTGAGGGGTCCGGGATAGATCCCCGGCACAGGTGAAGCGTTGGGCATGTCTCTACTCCTGCTTTCCCTGTTTACCTAAGAGTGAGTAGGTACCTGAGTGTTAGTCTACTGTTGTGGGTTGCATCCTGGGGCACAAAATTAACTCAAGCTACCCGAAATACTCTGTATAACCAGGGGCATCCTATAAAGTATACCAGTAACGTCAGGTAGTTCTGTATCAGTTGTATCATGTACTTTGAACAAATAAAGATTATTATTAATATTATTGGTGACCTTGCTGTGAATAAGACATGTGCCACACCTAGGTGTCTTTATTCTGAAGAAGTTTCACCAACCATGGCTTTATCCAATGTCTTCAGGATGATACCTAGGTGTTGCACATGTGTCTTGTTCATCAACTTCTCGATATTTTGTACCATTAATACCATGAGGCTGTTATCCACTGTGTATGAGCTTGTTTTCCACTCTGGGTAAAGATGTATATCATTGAGTGGACAAGCAAAAGCGATCAAATTTATCCTTTACATAATAACGTGTTCTTTACCTTCTCACTCATCGTTTTTAGCTGGGTATAGATTAACTGACAACTGTGATGCAGAGAAAGAGTACCTTGAAAAACGCAGTTAGCACGATGTTTAACCCACTGTGGGTGAAACATCGTTTAATAAAAGATTTTTCTCTGCTACACGTGTCTTTGAAATTACCGTGTGCTGGCGCACATAATTTGTTTGGAAGAGTCAGATAGATTCCTGGTTTTGTCTGCCGACTGTAGTGTTCCTTCTAGTTTCCCTGCTCGACTGACGTTATTATTCCTGTGGTCAACCTCAGTGCTGCATTTGCTGAGATTTTTATTCTTAATAATACCTAAGCAAATGAAATCTGCTACAAGTGAGGTATTAACATCATGTTATTTCCCATCTGCCCAATGGGGAAAATGTTGATGTCTCAGTTATATAGTTCGAATACCCGTAGAGGTCAGAGATATCACCAGAGCTCCAGCAGATACGTTTCAAGTTGCAGATATCAACGTGCAATGTTCTTTAGTCAGTGAGCCGGAGAGAGCCGTTCAACCATGACTAACAGGGCTCCTGCTATGATCTGTTCTGCTTGTCTTCCAACAGAAGCAGTGCTCAACACGACAAGTGAGGGAGAGGGGGAAGGAGAGAGAGAGAGAGAGAGAGAGAGAGAGAGAGAGAGAGAGAGAGAGAGAGAGAGAGAGAGAGAGAGAGAGAGAGAGAGAGAGAGAGAGAGAGAGAGAGAGAGACGGGGGAAGGAGGTAGACGGTAGGAAAGGTAGCTGGGATATATAGAAGGAGGGAGGGAGGGAGAGCCAGCAATGGGCGCACCTCAAGCTGGGCAGCGCCTAGTCACACACGCGCCATTGCTCTTCCAGATCTTTATTTAACTGCATTTATACTAATGCATTTGTATTTTATTGTCCAATCAGTAGTATAATGGGGCGATGGGGTCGCATTTTTTTCAGGAGTAATAATTACCTCGTGACTGTCTGGGTTATATACTAGAAGGAGATTGTGTTAACGAGAAAACAGAATTAATGAGTAATAATTGTGGGTATTTTTTTTTACTCGGTTCATCGGAGCAATAAATGAGTTGTTATTGTTCAGGCATACATGAAATTATAATGCCCGTGTGTGTGTGTGCGCGCGCACGCACACACACGTGCGCGGGTGAAACTTGGGATGAAGTCGTACCAGATGTTCAATGTGCCATAAATTCTGCTTACAATGCTTCCATAGGTGATACTCTACATTATGCATTGTATGGTGTAGACAAGCGTTTACCCTATGTGTTGTTATATTCCACTCCAAAACCTAATTACAACCCTGATGATTTCATAGCAACTCGTACCAGCATAGCTCAGAGTGTTTTTAGAAGAATCCGTGAAACACTTCATAAATCAACAGCAGAATTTACTAGAGTAACTAATAGCCATGCTAAGCCGTCAAAAGTTAAAGTAGGTTCGAGAGTTATGCTGACAAATTTCAACAAAACATCCGCAATGCCTAAGCTTGATCAAAAGTTTCTCGGCCCTTATCGAGTTGTAGAACATATCACTGGCAATAAGTATAAGGTTAGAGAAATTAGTACTGGTAAGTACAAAGAATCGCATTTAGATCATATGAAATTAGTATGCGATGTTGATGATATTATTACCCAGACTAATGTGACAGATGCTGAAAATCCTCTTGACTCTGTACCCTCTACCTCAAATACTCAGTCAGATAATCAACCTGAATGTCGTTACTCTTTGCGTACTCGACAAGTAATGAGAAACCCACAAGTATCTTTTGTAGATACTCATTCAGATCTCCCTCAGTCAAGGCATGTGTTAGCCATTGCAGAGGAATTCGATCCTCCCAGAGATGATAACCATTCTGCATATGTAAACCTCACCCTCGCAGAATTGGGTTTAAATGTACATAGTCTGTATAATTAGATGACCGAGATGAAGGAAATTGTCAACTGTTTGTTATTAACTGATCAGTTTTTCAGAATTTTTTTTTTTTGTTTCGTGTTCACGTTCTCTCCGTATTCTGAGAATTTGACAGTAATAATCTGAGTGCACCAGATTGCCTTTGCTGTTAATTTCACCTTGTATATATATATATATTTATTCTTCCTTAGAATCCGTAGAGTGCATGAATACAGATTGATCGATCATTTCCATCCATATTGTACAATGATTTGTTCTTATAAGCTGTAATGCATTACAATGAAACTCATTACGTTAAAAGTGGTTACGTTAACACCCATTACGTAAAACTCAGTATGTTAGCATCCATTATGATACCATCCATTAGTTCTAAGTTACATATGTCTTGTTATTGTATAGAATCAGCCCAGAACCATCTGCCTGTTCAGCCTATAGCATAATAGTGTATGTCGAGACGACATACGTAACATGACCGAGCTGTCAGCATAGTTGCTGATCCCCTTATATGTGTTGTATAGATTAGCTTAGTTGTATTATAGTACCATCCATGTGCTTTATATAGAAGATCCCTAGGCCGAGTGACTGTATGATGTCACGGGATGCAGCATGAGTGAGTGAGAGGCGCTGCCTCGTTCTCACTCGATGGATAGACTTCAAGCAGGCAGAACAAGGCAGGCCTGGGCTCCCACCTCTCATCCATAGTCTGACAATATATATCGTTACCATCCAACAAGTGAGTTTACCTTATCCATCTTATCTCCTTCCGAACCCCCACGACACAACCACTTCATCTCATTCAGTTTCATTACCACTACTCGACTGAAGAAATATTTCATAACATCCAAGATGGAAGTTAAAAATACAAATAAGCCATCTATGCTTTTAGTTTCAGTCTGCGTCCTTATATTAGGTGTTCATAATTCAGGCTGTCAATATCGGCCCCTCTTAGCTTTTTGAATATCCTCCCCATTCCAGCTCTGCTTCAAGATCGCTATATTTGCTTTCTTTCATCTCTCATTATGAATTCCGCTGAGCTCTCAGACTCTCCTGGCTTGAAATGTTCCAGCTGTCACGGATTCTTGCAAATGACTGATGAGAGCCATGACGAAAGTTGTGCAAAATAAGATATAATTTTTGTTTAGAACCGATTGTTCTGCGTTTTCCAAGACTTTCACGTGCCGCCGAAGTCTTGCAGTTGAGGCAGTAGAGCCTAGTGTCACAAGGATTTAGCACTTTATCCGTGTAGGTCATTCAGAGCTCGTAGCTATAAAAAATATTTCCCACACAACACACACACACACACACACACGCACGCACACACACATTAAAACAGGACAAAAGTAAGAAACGATAAGAGCAAGGAAGACAAACATGTGGTTGAGTTGCAGGTGCGGCAATATATTTGGTATGATGTTAACCCCAGATCATCATCTTTCAACGATATTTGTTGCTTCTTCCCGCATCGTGTCTATTCCATATCTGGTGTAATTCTTCCTTCCCCGTCCAGATGGCCTTATATTTGTTTAAATTCAATTCCAGTAGCCAGTGGTTAGTCTATTCCAGCAGCTAGTGGTTAGTTTACTCCAGCAGCGACTGCTTGGTCTACTCCGACAACCACTGGTTGGTCTACTTCAGCAGCTACTGGTTAGTCGACTCCAGCAGCTACACTGGTTAGTCTACTCCAGCAGCTACGGTTGGTTTTCTCCTGCACCTACTGACTGGTTTACTCCACCTGCTACTGGAACGTCTGTTCCAGTAGACATTACCTGACCAACTCCATCAGCACTTAATTGGCCCACTCCGGAAAGCACCGGTCCGTCCAGCCTCACGATTGTTGCCAAGACAATTTTTTACCATTCGCCCTGTATTTATGAGTATAGGGGACGCCACTTGGCCCAGGCTAAGTGGGCTGTTGTAAGAGTATGGGCGTTATCTAGCCCAGCGTAAGTGGCAGCTACGGGAATACATGTTCCCATGTGATAGTCCACTACTCTTCTAGCTTCTAATCATCCAACATAAATTCTCCCTCTTTTTTTTTTTGTCCAGCTAACATTGGAGATTTTTTGATAATACCGAGAAATAAGGAATTGCCTTTTTTCATGGATGGAATTATTGACGAAAAGGACGGTACTCGACGTTAGCTTCGGTGGCTAGGTGTGGAATGAAACTTACCTAGTTCTCCACACCTGCTGGAACTACAGGTGTAGGTACCGCTATTGTGGCGCCCACACCTGATAAGACAGCAGGTTTTATTTAAAGTTTCCTTGCCTCCCACACCTGCAGGTTAGAATTCCAGCCTAAGTACATAATGCAGTATAAATCCGGATTAAAAGAACACGGGTAACTACAGGCACGAAATAGTGCAATGAAATGTATAAATGACCGCAGCATTACGCAAGAGCGCAGTAGCACACACGAAAGAGTGCAACACGCCTGAAAGTGTGTAACAACAAGTATGAAAGAGTGCAACAATACGTACGAAAGAGCGCAGCATCACACATGAAAGAGTGCAACAAAATGCACAAACGAATGTAAACATCAAGAAAAAATGAATACAACACGCATAAATAAATAAAAAGCACAGATAAATGAAAAAAAGGGTGCAAATAAAAAAAAAAGGCAATGAGAAATAATCGCTGTGTATTCTGTTTTCACGCCTGTTTGGTATTCCGGAGTAAAAGTGTTTTATAATTTTTTTGACATCGGCCGCATGCATAAAAATATTCATTTCCTGGTACAGAATAATGTATTCCAAGAGTAAACTTGTTGAAATGATAGAGCTGATGCGTGTAGGGTGAAAACTCTTTCTCTTTCTCTCTCTCTCTCTCTCTCTCTCTCTCTCTCTCTCTCTCTCTCTCTCTCTCTCTCTCTCTCTCTCTCTCTCTCTCTCTCTCTGTCCCTCTCTCTCACACGCACACACACACACACATTCTCCTCCTGCCTCAGAATTCTCAGGAAGTTGAACAATCTGGAAAGTGAAGTAGTGGAGGCAGTATCCATATATAGCTTTAAGATGAGGTACAATAAGGCTCTTGGCGTGGGGAGAGAGTGGGCTTAGTAGCGATTAAGGAAGAAGCGGGGCCACGAGCTATGAATCGACCCCTGCAAAACACAACAGGGGAGTACAACCCAGGGTAAGTGTTTTTTAAAAAGTGCTTTTGACAACCGGAAACTACCTAACGCACGCATGCACACACACACACACTCACACACATACACACACACACACACACACACACACACACACACACACTCACACACACACACACACTCACACACACACACACACACAGATGAAACCAACACCAGCACCTGAAACCAAAAATACCAGAGAGAATCAAAATCTTCGTTAGTTTTTAACTAAAATTTCCTTGGAATTAATAGTGCCCGAAGGATTAATTTCTTTCTTCAAAGCTTTCACTCAGGTGTCTATAAATACTTTTTTATGCCGGTGTAAAATACTGCAAGATGAAAGGTTTAGAAAGACGGATCTTGATGTGGTGACGATGATTTTGAATCTGCTGGCGAAGCCGGTTAGAAGGTGGGTCTGGATCTGCTGATGAAACCGGTTGCAATAAGGTCCGAACTAACCGACAAAGCCGGCTCGAAGTAGAATCTAAACCTGCTGATAAAACCAGTGACAGTAAGGTTCTGGATGTAGCCGACAAAACCGGTTCGAAAGAGGGTTTCGACAAGATGACACGGGGGTCTAGGGAGAGCCGGTTGAAGGAAACGTAAATGCAATAGCGAGATGAAAGTACGGGCTAAAAGGGACGACAAGAGGGGTTGTTAAGAGAAAATGAGGTGATGATTGGGCTGTGAATTGTTTGAGGTAGGGAGAGGGAAGCAAGAACAACACAGGGTAGGGAAGAGAGGGGAGACGAAGGAAAACAAAGTGGAAGAAGTGGATGATATTAGCAGTGACAAGAAAGAATTAAATATATATATATATATATGTCGTGCCGAATATGTAAAACTGGTCAATTAGCAAGAACTCATTTAAAATTAAGTACTTTGTAAAATTTTCTCTTGTACGTTTAAAGATATATTTTTTTCATTAATGTTAATGTAAAAAAATTTAATTGTACACCAAAAGAATCTTAGAAAACTTACCTAACCTTATTATAACAAGAACAATTTATTTTAGCCTAACCCAACAATATATATTTTAGATTTGTTTACAATAATTTAATACTAAACAAACACAGTGAAATATATTTTTTTCGTTAGGTTCAGAATGATTTTGGCGAAATTATTGCATACACAAATTTTCGCTTGTCCTATATGGCAAGATGAGCGTTGCTATTTAAGCCAAGATCGCAAGTTCTGCCTATTCGGCACGACATATATATATATATATATATATATATATATATATATATATATATATATATATATATATATATATGTCGTGCCGAATAGGCAGAACTTGCGATCTTGGCTTAAATAGCAACGCTCATCTTGCCATATAGGACAAGCGAAAATTTGTGTATGCAATAATTTCGCCAAAATCATTCTGAACCTAACGAAAAAAATGTATTTCACTGTGTTCGTTTAGTATAAAATTACTGTAAACAAATCTAAAACATATATAGTTGGGTTAGGCTAAAATAAATTGTTCTTGTTATAATAAGGTTAGGTAAGTTTTCTAAGATTCTTTTGGTGCAAAATTAAAATTTTTTACATTAACATTAATGAAAAAAATATATCTTTAAACGTATAAGAGAAAATTTTAGAAAGGACTTAATTTTAAATGAGTTCTTGCTAATTGACCAGTTTTACATATTCGGCACGACATATATATATATATATATATATATATATATATATATATATATATATATATATATATATATATATATATATATATATATATATATATATATATATATATATATATATATATATATATGTGTGTGTGTGTGTAGTGCCGAATATGTAAAACTGGTCAATTAGCAAGAACTCATTTAAAATTAAGTCCTTTCTGAAATTTTCTCTTATACGTTTAAAGATGTATTTTTTCATTAATGTTCATGCAAAAATTTTTAATTTTGCACCAAAAGATTCTTAGAAAACTTACCTAACCTTATTATAACAAGAACAATTTATTTTAACCTAACCCAACTAAATATATTTTAAATACGTTTACAATAATTTAATACTAAACAAACACAATCAAATGTATTTTTTTCGTTAGGCTCAGAATGATTTTGGCGAAATTATTGCATACACAAATTTTCACTTGTCCTATATGGCAAGATGAGCGCTGCTATTTAAGCCAAGATCGCAAGTTCTGCCTATTCGGCACGATATATATATATATATATGTATATATATATATATATATATATATATGTCGTGCCGAATAGGCAGAACTTGCGATCTTGGCTTAAATAGCAACGCTCATCTTGCCATATAGGACAAGTGAAAATTTGTGTATGCAATAAATTCGCCAAAATCATTCTGAACCTAACGAAAAAAATATATTTCACTGTGTTTGTTTAGTATTAAATTACTGTAAACAAATCTAAAATATATTTAGTTGGGTTAGGCTAAAATAAATTGTTCTTGTTAAAATAAGGTTAGGTAAGTTTTCTAAGTTCCTTTTGGTGCAAAATTAAAAATTTTTACATCAACATTAATGAAAAAAATATATCTTTAAACGTATAAGAGAAAATTTTAGAAAGAACTTAATTTTAAATGAGTTCTTGCTAATTGACCAGTTTTACATATTCGGCACGACATATATATATATATATATATATATATATATATATATATATATATATATATATATATATATATATATATATATATATATATATATATATATATATGTATGTATGTATGTATATATATATATATATATATATATATATATATATATATATATATATTTATATATATATATATATATATATGTAGTGTGTGTGTGTGTGTGTGTATGAGTGAGAGATATCGAATTTATAGGAATATCTATCAAAACAGTGGATAACTTCAAAGGTTATATATACCAATAAGTGAATGTAATGTCAACGTATACGCTACGCTGAGAGTTTATTTTTATTGTTTGTTTATTAAGGTAGAATCTCCGCTAATACTTGCGCTCAATGACCTTCTAGAGCATCGGACTTCATGGAAATATAAGAATAAGAGGTGATATTTCAACTGAACTTCTTCCAGAGTCTGGTCCCAACAATGTCTTCATGTTATACCATCAGGAAATTCATATATTTTGTGAATGCTCACTGACACTAGCTAAATCTAGTGGGGGAAAGGGGACGAGGTATAGGGGGAGATTAGATGGATTGGAGGAGAGGAAGGGGGGAGGCAGTACAGAATGAATAGTGGCAACAGGTAGAGGGTAAGACGGGAAAGCTTGAATAAATACTGCAATAAATGAAGGGATACAGGGAAAAGAGGAGGACAAGAGAAAGAGGATATATAGGAAGAGAAGAATTAGAACGAGAAGGGAAACCCGAGGATTAAAATATGTCACTGTGAATCTCAGTGTGCTAGTGCTGATAAACAGTATGAAAGGTGTGAACACAAGCGAAAAGTGTCAGCAGAATTTGATGGCTGAAGGTGCATGATATTCAACAACAATATTTAGTTAATATGTTGAAGTCCTCATGATAATTAAATGCTTAAGATCATATGCGGGAAAGATGTAAATCCCTTTAGCACTGGCAACTAAAAAAATTGAATCCTTTAAGAGGGAAAGCGGTGACTTGATGTTGGTGAAATGGCTTTTGATTCAAGAACTTGGAGCTATTCTTCTATTTCTCGGATCAGACTTTATTATCTCACATTCTCCTAAAGCTGTATAATCCTTATGGGTTTATAGCATACCCGTGAATCTAATAACAATGTTAGTGAAACATTGCTTTTGTACACTAACCTCCTCTGAGTTTCCTTTCCTCTCTCATTCAATGTTCGTTTTTAGGAGAAGTGAAAACCCTCACCAACACACGAGACTAAGGAGTTAGAACACAAGTTAGCAGATTTATTGACCTGGATCGCAAGTGGTCAGAGGGAAGTTGGTCAAGCGGATTTTAGCACCAAACTTTATTTGCGAGCAGCATGACTTGTGGTTCTTGGGTAGATTATTCCATATTTGCTGCAAGTTTGTTTCTGTTTTCAGCACTGATAAATAAGCAGTATTGTTAGGCATTAACTAACGTAAAGAACGGTGTTAGACATTGATGAATAACTTTTGTTGTAAAAGAGGATTAGGATTCTTGGTTTTGTATGTCAGATTATTAATTAAAAATGAGCCTTAACTGGACATCAAAAAAAAAAAAAAAAAAAAAAAAATTGAAGAAGTCTGGGATAATTTGAGTATGACAGCTAGGATGCGAAATATAGTTGGTTAATTGGGCTTAAATCCCATCGACTATTTAAGGGGCAATAAAGACTTCATGACACATGCTCACTAGTCAAAAATATTTTAGTCCCTTAAATAGGGATTCAAATGAACTCTCAGCATATATATACTGAGAGACATACACCTCGAAGTGTATATGTAAATGACTGTTATACAGTGAGAAGAATACACTTCACTATGCGTACGTAACAGAGTCGTGTTGTGTTTGCACCACGAAAGATTGCAAGATGGTTCACAGTGAATACGAAATTTTCAAAGTTTAAATGGAGACTCCACAAGGGTTGCCAGAAAGATACATTTCACATTTTGTTGGTTTTCGTGATTAATATTTAATTAAATAGACTTGTAGGGAAAATTAACTTAATGTTAAAATAATATTAACATTGTACAGGATGATTTAGCCTAGTTACACGTTTTAATTAATGTACATTAGAGGCTAAAAACTATACCTATGAATCTTGCAGATGTTAAATATCTTGACCATATACGCTGATCAAACATTTAAGGAAACGTTTCTTCACGAATGTCGAAATGTTTCCTGAGTGTCCTTATGCAATATCTTCATTACATATTTCCTTCGGTCTTAGAATAACAGCTTGGCAGCCCAATGTAACTAATTGTATTTCATTTTTTAACTCGCCTCTCTTTGTATATACATATATACACCTGTGTACATACACATTCACACCCTGGACAAATATACTCTTCTCGGTGTGTGTGAACTGGAAAATACACAGCTTTTGGTGTACATACACAGACATACACAACTCTCAGTGTACATACACACAGTGAGATATTTTATGTACTGAAAACTAAACAAAAGTAAGCGTCGTATTCCATGTGTTTTAGATTTAATTTTAATCAAAATCAAATCTTTTATTGACTTACATTGAAGGAAATTGTTTAAGAAATCGAAAGAATTGTAAAATAGCATAATTCTGCTTCCCGTTTCATCTCTTATGAAATAGAGAAAGAAAAAAAAAATTTTTTTTCGTATTTTCTTTTCTTGGGAACTTCCAAAAACTAAAATTATAAATGAAATGAAATGATTGCTTTTAATTTTGAAAACAAATTGTTGGTCGTATGAAATTTCACCAAATAACAAAATTTTGCATGTAAGAGAATAATAAAAAAGACAACTCTCATGATAAATGAAAAATGCGCATTTTTCTTTTAAATATTCATCATAGTCTCGAGGGAAAAAAAAATTGTCCAAGATAGCGCGTTTTGTATATATTCTGAGAGAAGTATTATTGTCTTGGTATATTTACTGACAACAGCAGCATCGAGAGGTATATACGAGGTATATACATCTCAGTGTATATTAACTGGAAACTTATTCTAATTAGTATTTTCAAGGTTAAATTATTTTTGGTTGTGTACAGGTGAAAAGCAATCTTAATAACCTTTGAGCAGTAGATAGGATTAAAATCTCACATACAGAGATAGTATGTTAGGGCTCCCTGCTCGCTAGCCTTGTTCCTGCACTACCACGTGAGTTACTGCTGACTGCTCAATAACCTCTGTCTTAAAAACCATACCCCGGCCGGGATTGAACCCGCGGTCATAGAGTCTCAAAACTCCAGACCGTCGCGTTAGCCACTAGACCAGCCAGCCACAATAAGATTCGTCCAACTAGGTATATTTCTACACCATAGGAAGGTTAGCACAGGCACCTCTGTGACCACAAATGCAAGTTTTTACAGACGAATCTCCAGCTAGCGTGGCCGTGGCGAACTCTAGCTCAAGTCCCAGTGTTACTGGCTGGAGTTTTGAGACTCTATGACCGCGGGTTCAATCCCGGCCGGGGTATGGTTTGTTTGCAATCGTGTCATTACGATTTCGTGAGTCAACCTCTGTCTTGTTCCCTCAGAAGAAACAACAGTGAAGCCGTCACCGCTACACATGTTACTGCTGACTGCTCAATAACCTCTGTCTTGTTCCCTCAGAAGAAACAACAGTGAAGCAGTCACCGCTACACATGTTACTGCTGACTGCTCGCTCACCTGTAACCTCTGTCTGTCATACTAATCAGTCTCATCAGTGAGAAAAAAACATAGAAATAAGTGTGTACATCAAGCATTTGTTTGATCAATATTTCGCTGTAAGAGCTTATCAAGTACGAGCAAAAATGTTGACATCTTCACTGTTTAAAATTTATGCATTTAGCAATTAAGTATATATAAAATGTTTTTTTTTCCTGATCATATGAACATGATTAAAAAAATTAAATGTGAATGTAAATAACAATCTTTATGTTCTTTTACGCAGCTTAATTTCATCTGGCAAATTAGCTTGCTTATAAATCCACAGATTTAATATTATTAAATTGTTAGCAATTAGGTCCGCTAATTAATTAAATATTATATTTTAAAAGGTACTATGTTACAGCCTTGTTATTCCAAATGAGTTTTAAAATTTGAAGAGAGTGTGTGTGGATCATTCAGAACTCTTGACACTGTAAAATACAGGGCACACACACATGTGGAATAAAGACAAAATTAACAATAAAAAATAAAAAAATTGTATAAAACACAACACTATTAAACCATGTTTAAATAAACAGCATCAAATAAAAATATTATTAAGCTCAAAGTTCCCTGAGGTCCCTACAGACACCTCGGAAATGATAAAACCCTGGCGAAAGCGAAAAGAACCAGACTGTGGGCAAACCATTAAAATATATTCCACAGTCAGCAGCACTCCCAAACCTATACTGAGGAGTGCATGAGGAACTGTGAACCGGAATCTATGTGCGAGATGTGTGCGCTCGATCCTCGATTGAGATTCTTCTCATAGTGATGATTCATGTTGAATGAGGGGCCAAACACCCATTACCTGACGAATTCTGTATAACTTGCTTCGGGTCCGTAGGGTATACCAGCCCCGGCCGCTTCCCAAGGACATATCTGTGGATATGGTCATAAAGCCACTGTACGACAAAAAGAGTTTTTATTGAGTGAGTTCGTTATAACAGCCTCTGTCTAAATACTTCGCCATTCATTTTCCAAGACAACAATATGGCTTGAGCAAAGTGCATCCGAACACCCATCACATCCAAAGCAAGAACTGTAAGCTTATTAAGCTTCTACTGACAGCTCAAACCTATCGTGCATCAATTGACCGTTGATACCTATAAAGCTTCCACTTGCATAGCAAAGCTATCAATCACGGCTATCAAGCTTTCACTTACATATTATTGAATAATCAAGCTTCCACTTTCAGAGTAAACACTTATCAAGATTCAGCTTTTTCAATCTTCCACTTACCACAAGGAAAGACAATCTACACAAGGACATGGAGATTGTACCAGAAGCGAAGAAAAATTATGCAAGGGCCTTGAGGCTGTACCACAGGGACTGTCGGGCATAAGGGTAGCTCAGAGACGAAGCAAATAAATCATAATAATGCTGTAAACTCAGATAACAAAGAAAATGCGAGCAAAAAAGACCCCGCACCCTCATGCGACCTCCACCCCGCACCCGACTTCTGCCCCCTCGTCCGACTTCCGCCCCGAAAACACAGATATAATCTAAGGAAGAAGAAATCTCTTACGAGAGAGGACGCGGAGCGAGATATAACGCAGCGAGAGAGAAAGAACTGGCTGAGATTAAATCATAAGACGGACAGCCCTGCTGGGAGACAATGTCATAAATGAGATTAAATCTTATAAAAAAATGTGTCACATAAGAGATGGCGAGACAAGAGGTGAGACATAGGGAGGAGACACAGGGAGGAGACACAGGGAGGAGACACAGGGAGGATTCACAGGGAGGAGACACAGGGAGGAGACACAGGGAGGAGACACAGAGAGGAGATACAGGGAGGAGACACAGGGAGGAGACACAGGGAGGATACACAGGGAGGTGACACAGGGAGGAGACACAGGGAGGAGACACAGGGAGGAGACACAGGGAGGAGACACAGGGAGGAGACACAGGGAGAAGACACAGGGAGGAGACACAGGGAGGAGACACAGGGAGGATTCACAGGGAGGAGACACAGGGAGGAGACACAGGGAGGATACACAGGGAGGAGACACAGGGAGGAGACACAGGGAGGAGACACAGGGAGGAGACACAGGGAGGAGACACAGGGAGGAGACACAGGGAGAAGACACAGGGAGGAGACACAGGGAGGAGACACAGGGAGGAGACACAGGGAGGAGACACAGAGAGGAGATACAGGGAGGAGACACAGGGAGGATACACAGGGAGGAGACACAGGGAGGAGATACAGGGAGGAGACACAGGGAGGAGACACAGGGAGGAGACACAGGGAGGATACACAGGGAGGAGACACAGGGAGGAGACACAGGGAGGAGACACAGGGAGGAGACACAGGGAGGAGACACAGGGAGGAGACACAGAGAGGAGATACAGGGAGGAGACACAGGGAGGAGACACAGGGAGGAGACACAGGGAGGGGACACAGGGAGGAGATACAGGGAGGAGACACAGGGAGGAGACACAGGGAGGAGACACAGGGAGGATTCACAGGGAGGAGACACAGGGAGGAGACACAGGGAGGAGACACAGGGAGGAGACACAGGGAGGAGACACAGGGAGGAGATACAGGGAGGAGACACAGGGAGGAGACACAGGGAGGAGACACAGGGAGGAGACACAGGGAGGAGACACAGGGAGGAGACACAGGGAGGAGACACAGGGAGAAGACACAGGGAGGAGACACAGGGAGGAGACACAGGGAGGAGACACAGGGAGGAGATATAGGGATGTGACACTGGGAGGAGACACAGGGAGAAGATACAGGAATGTGACACAGGAGGGGACACAGGGAGGAGGTACAGGGAGGAGATACAGGGAGGAGACACAGGAAAGAGATATAGGGAGGAGACACGAGGTAGAGTAAGAAAATTATGAGGAGAATAGGTATAAATTAGACGCTACTACGAAGTGGAAACGAGAGAGGGAGAGAGAGAGAGAGAGAGAGAGAGAGAGAGAGAGAGAGAGAGAGAGAGAGAGAGAGAGAGAGAGAATTTTCAAGTAAGGAAAACCTTCTCTGATCGGGTCGTCTTTCTCCTTACAAATATATTATCACCACCACCTACCAAATAAAACAGATTTTACGCCTGGTAAAAGCCTATACTTTTGTGTTAGAGCCGGAACGCTCCCCGAGTGAAATTAAACATTCACACTAAGTGTTAAACCAATGCGGCTTATTCAGCGGTGAAGGCTCGAGCGTCCGTCCGCTAGATGGACTCGCTACTCTCACAGCTGAAATAAATAAACCATTTCAATTTGTAATTTAGAAGCACGCACACACACACACACACACACACACACACACACACACACACACACACACACACACACACACACACACACACACACACACACACACACACAAAGAGGTTCGTGTTAAGTTAAATTGGGATCTTTGTTATCGGGAGTTGGTGCTGAGCGGCGAGGCTTATCTCGACCACCTCTGGATGGCAACATTCCTGAGGACAATGCAACGAAGATTGAAAACGAATGTGCTAGGTAGACTGAGGTAATGAAGTAATGGTGGTAGGAGCAGTGGGTGTGGTGGGTGTAGGTGTGGTGGGTGTAGGTGTGGCGGGTGTAGGTGTGGTGGGTGTAGAAACAGTGGGTACACCATCAGTGGGTACGCCATCAGTGGGTACGCCATCAGTGGGTACGCCATCAGTGGGTACGCCATCAGTGGGTACACCATCAGTGGGTACACTATCAGTGGGTACAGAAGCAGTGGGGACCGCCAAGCACCCCCACCCCCGCTATACCCACAGGGTATTCAGGTACGTGGTCTTATCACAAAGGTATTGAACTATCAATTGGGTGGAATAATGTAATGCAATCCCATGAAACATTTAAGTCATAAGAGGAAACAAAGACTATCACATTATTGTAATCAAGTGAGGCTCTCGACACCCGTAGGGATCACAAGCGCTTGGCGAAAGGGAAGCCAAGAAAAATCATCTTTGGATGGGGAAGGGAAGCTCCAGTTGATATGATCAAGAGCCCTTCATCAGTATCAAGGCACCTCTTAAAGGGACCAAACACACTGAACAAGGACAGAATTCAACAAGGAAACGGGGAATGACCTCCTAGTCAGCATATCGCTTTCAGCCACCGTGTGTGAAGATATTTATTTCTTCCCTCTGCATGGCAGGAAAATATTGTCACGAGGAGGGAAATTTTATTCATTGTCAAGGTGGATCAAAAAAGCTAATGTGAGAGAGCAGAAAGAAGTGTGTTAATGCAGTGTGTGTGTGTGTGTGTGCGCGCACCCGAATGTGCATAATAACGACTAGACGAGAGCATGCTCATACACTAATTTATATAAAACTGTCTGTCTGTCTGTGTCTATCTGTCTGTCTGTCTCTCTCTCTCTCTCTCTAACTGCTCACATTTGGCAGCTGGTAACTCCAGTTTTTCCAAGAATGGGTAACTGCAAAATATAGACTCGTATATTATTTCAGTTCCGTTTGGCATTAAGTCAGCCAGGAAGTTCAAGAGCGTCAGGGACGCAGCGCAAGAGAGTTCACAGCTCCAGCCTCACACGTGTGCGTTAATTTCCCGTTGACGAATACATTTTTTTACTTTGTTTATGCGGCATTCAGATGATAGTAAATGAGGACGATATGTGTGTAGTGTTTAAAATAAAATAAAATTTCCAATACCATAAATATTTGTAAACATTAAGCGTAAATAATTTAGAGGGTTCTTTCATAGGTAACAAAGAATTTACAGGATTGTTTCAGGGGGGACGCAAACAAGTTTGAGAATTGTTTGGGAGTGTTTCCTTACACCTGTTGTCCCATTCACCTAACAAGGAAGTAGCTACCTGGGCGTTAAGCGACTGGTGTGGGTCGCATCCTGAGGGACAATGTTGAGGACCCCAATGGATATAAGACAGTCCTTGATGACGCACTGACTTTCTTGGGTTATCTTGGGTGGCTAACCCTCCGGTGTTGAAAATCATAACAAAATCTTATCTTTGATCTTATCAAGGCTGAGGAACTGGTGATTTCAAATTACCTCCCCAGGCTGGTCGGTTGCTTTATTAGTTTCAAGCTTACCGATTAACCAATGGTCAGTAAGGCTGCGTGTCACGTGGACATCACCAGTCAGGATATTTTATTCATTGATATTAGAATTATTTACATTTTACATATGTTAATCAGAGAAAGCGCTAAGCCTAAGTCCATAGCTCTCACATAGCTATCAGGTTCGATCCAAGGAAGGAGAGGATAAGTTCCTTGGAGCAAGAGCCTTTTCTTCCCTTGAGGGTGTGTTAAAGTATATATATATACAAAGATATACACTACTAAAAGTGAATATACACTGCAAGTCTCGGTTCATACACATAAGAAATATTTCCCAGAAGAGTGTTAACCGGAGTATGACTCACGAAATCTTAATAACACGATTGCAAACAAACCAAGGTACAGGTGGGGTTAGAACTCATGGCAAATTAGTCTTAAAACACCAGGCCAGTGCGTAAGCTGCTGGGCCAGCTGGTTATAATAAGATTAATCAAACTAGGAATATTTATACACCATGGGGCAGACGAGCCTATTCCATGGCCGGGTTCAGAGCAGAGAAACTATCGAAACTCTTCAAAGGCATATCAAAGGTATATGGAGGTTACCATGGGCCCCCGATGTTGGATGAATATTATTATAGCCAGGTGGCCATGAGTTTTAACTTCACCCGTACCTTGGGTTTTTCAGAGTATAAAGTTATGGTACTTTATTATCAATCTCCTGGAATGAAACTTTAAACCTAACAAGTGGTGAGGACTATATTTATATCTGTTCGAATAGGTGGGCATATTTGTATTCCTTGGATCAATAACATACGATTGTTTTGATGAAATAACCGATTCCAGGGACCAAAACTCGACCCTCCCCATTGCTAACAAAACTCGACCTTCTCCCCTGCTAATAACCCTCCCCCATGCTAACAAAATTCCCCCTGCTAACAAACACGACCCCCCTGCTAACAAAACTCCCCCCCTGCTAACAAAACTTGACCCTACTCCCTGCTGACAAAACTCGGCGAGTACAAAACGGTGATTGCCACAGGTTTTAAAAATAAATGAAAACAGGAATACTAATGAATTCATCGTTTTGTGAAAAGCCCGAGAATGGAGCCCAGTTTCACTTTTTACATACCTCTCAGCAACGACCCTGGCGAAAGATAATATTTGTTTATGTCTGTATAAGCGGGTCTAATCCCATAATGCCTGCATGTTTCAATCCCTTACCGACAGTCCCTCTATACTGCTTTAAGAATTTCGTCAAATAATTTATACTTGGGATAATCTGGCTCTTGGAAAGTGAATAAATATTAATGGTAATGATATCTTTCGCCAGGGTCGTTGATCAAATTTCTAAGGTAAATCGAAATTCTCCAAAGTCCTCGAATGCGGTTGGTCTTTTCACCACACACTTGTCACAATATATTTTCAGCATTTCTAAGGATAATCTAGCTCTCGGAAATGGAATAAAAATTAATAACGTATTTAAAAGAACCTATTTTCTACGGTCCATTGCAATTTTTTCACAGTCCTCGAATGCTGCTGTCCTTTTCATCACACCGTTACCAGCTTTCACAATCTATTTTCAGCATTATGCAGTTGAGGCAACAAGTGTCTACTTAATTTGCCAGGATGCTGGAGCTGTGAGTGACTCGAGGAAGAGTGTGAGGTCTTCAACACCAGCGCTCAGAGGCTGGCTGGAGCCTTGAGTAACTGGAGAGTGGGCGGTCTTTAGAGCGGCGCTCAGAGGCTGGCTGGAGCCTTCAATGATTCGAGTGAGAGCAGTCTTTAGAGCGGCGCTCGGAAGTTACGGGACCCTGAGTGACTATGAAGGTTGTGAGGTCTTTACACCAGAGCTCGGAAGATGTTGGACTCGAGAGTGGCTTATGGAAAGGTGTGAGATCCACAAGCGAACTGCTTATTGACATCAATGCATTAATTTTAAGTACCTCAGAAATGCTGTTAATGGTGCTGGAAAAATTGTACACTGATGAATGACACAATGAAACTCATATACAGTGAAAAGCCTGATAAATCGTTGAAATCCTTACCATTATAATTCGATCTTCAAAAGTTGAATACGTTGCTGATATACGCTGTACTCGAAACGTTGTGGAAAAAGACACTTATGTACAGTTCTGGACATTTATTAAAGAAAACGCTTCTTCAGTCCTAAACTGTTCATAAGTATCCTTTTCCACATCTTACTGGTATCACCATATTATTTCTCAATTAAACACCTTAAACGCTGTACATGAAACGTTAAAAAAGATGAAGGAAATACGCTGTGCTTGAAACGTAGAACACGTTAAATGCTGTACTTGAAAGTTTAAGATATAAATCTGCTCGGGTTAAACTAGAGCTGTAAAAGCTGAAGCAGCCACTGATGCTCCCAGGCACGTCCACCAACCACACCCTTCAAGCAATAACTCGAAATTACCTCTAGTTTTATATGCCACTAGATCTTCCAATATATTTTTATTTTTTCATAAAAATTTAGTAACAATTATAAAAATCATAATTCAATAAAATAATAATAATAATAATAATAATAATAATAATAATAATAATAATAATAAGTGTAAGAGTTGTTCGGATTTTTAACCCGGAGGGTTAGCCACCCAGAATAACCCATGAAAGTCAGTGCGTCATCGAGGATTGTCTGACATATTTCCACTGGGATCCTTCAATCTTGTCCCCCCAGGATGCGACCCTCATTTCCTACAGATCGGTGAAAAAAAACCCAAGTGCTGACCCCCAGACCAAAATACCAACATGGTGGAAAGGAGAGGCTGAAGTAGTGACCCCTCAGTCCGATGTCACCCACACACACCGCAAGAGATGAGAACGGAGATTTCTGGAGGCCAAGTAAACAAACTTCTTCATGAGAACACGCAAAGCGTTCATAGTAATTTTATTCATGAAAATTCGAAGTGTGGCCTTCCCTGCATTACCATATGCGTTATCACGTGTGTTTCCGTCTTATACCTTGCAAAGGTTTTCTTTAAGATCGCTAAACTTCGTACGCGATATTTTCTGTGTCGAGTGTTAGTTGAATACAACGGTAGGTAGGTTGGTAGACGACAACCATCTAAGAGGGCTTGACTATTCTGGCATATGAGTGTGAAATGGAAGCCTATTGACAGTTGGATAGTAGACAGCAACTATCCCAGGAGGTCTGACCATTCTGGTATGAAGTGTGAAATGGAACTCTGGTAAACGTTTGAACAACGTTTCAGTCCGTCCTGAATCATAGCTAATTTGCAAGCGAAAGAGTGAGAGAGAGAAATGGAAGGAAGCCAGAAGACTGAGAGACACAATAATGACTAGAATTTGGTACAGATCCTCTCACCAATTATCCTTGGTAATGTGTTCCAATGGCCCTGAGAGTCCTTATGTGGGAAACATGCAACTCTTATCACCTATCTGGGAGCATATATACACTGTTGGCAGCCTTCCTCATAGCTTTGATGTTGATGAAGGCCTCTTGATGTTGATGAAGGCCTCTTGATGTTGATGAAGGCCTCTTGATGTTGATGAAGGCCTCTTGATGTTGATGAAGGCCTCTTGATTAAAAGAAAATGAAACTACCATTCTCTTCCCGATGAAAACTTGTTTACCTCCTCTTCCAGCGGCGTTGTATTACTCCATAATGAAGTGCTAAATCCGTAGAATACAATAATAAAAAAAGAGTAAGGTTTAAAATGATATTACTCGCTGCCCCTAGCGGTAGTGTGTCTATATTACCCAAAATAAATATTGTTAGCTTATGTGACCCTTAAATATCTTTGCCGATGCGTGTAATACATGATATATAGTCCTTTGGATCTCAGAAAAGGAATGCAAAGTTACCTTTCTTACCTCTGAAGTAAGTGTAATATAACGGCAGTTTGCACTGCAATTCATAGTTAATTGGACACTTCAAGGATGTCAGTAAGAAAACGCGATAGGCTTTTGTAACACAGTAAAGAGGTACTCATGTAACTCTGCTCTTGTAATACATAGTAAAGAGATTAAAGAGATATTTGGCTCTTGGAACACAGTATATACAGGTAGATACTTTGCATTGCAGTACATAGTATATAGATACTTCTGCTATTGTAATACACAATAAATATATCCTAGGCTTTTGTAACACACAGTAAATAGATGCTCGGCTCTTGTAACACAGTAAATAGGTACACAGCTCTTGTAACAAAGAAAATAGATGCTCGGCTCTTGCAACGCAGTAACGATATTCTGTGTTTTCGACACAATAAAAAGAGTTGGCCGATGGCACTACACAGTATTAAATTAACAGACCAAGCAAGAGAATTTGCTTTTGACGTCCCTTGACATACTAAACAGTTGGTATATAACTGCAATACACTGGTTGATGACCGGCTTTAACTGGGATAAGGACAGACACCGGAGATTCTGTCCACTGACATTCTTCATTAGTGAAGACTAGATGAAGGCTTCACCCTTTACTAATGAAACCTTACCTGGAGGACAAATAGCAAAGGACTTGGAGCCCAACACTGAGGCTATCTGCTTAGAACTAACTACTACTATCTAGATAAAGTCCTATCGCTTATTATTTAGAAGACGATACATGTATAAGGGATTTTATGGGAAAAACAGCAGAAAATCTGGAACGCCCCATCGAAGATATCTGTCTATGGCTATCTAGATTAATTAAAGTGTATATGGGAGCACATGGACTTTGAAGTCCATACGGAGGCTATCTGCTGAGAATAATCTACTACCTAGATTAAGGGTTATCACGTGTAATCTATGTGTATGAGGAAAGAAAATCAGAAGGCTCTACTAACAACACGGTGGATCCAACTCGGGTGCTACAGAAAATATTAAAGAAAAGAAACACATTCAAATGGATTTGGTTTTCGAAGCCACTGTGTAAAATATATAATAATTAAAAAGCACAAAATTGTACAGCATTTCGGGCAAATTTCTGCAACGTTTCGGTCTGTGTAGGGTATTATTACTTCATATAGAGCGAAACGTTGTTCTATAACGTGTATTTTTGTTTTTCATCAGAGTAGCATTAACAGCGTGTGTTGATGCTAATAATGTGACTTCTCTGGCATCAAGACACCTCTCATGGAGGGTGTTGATGATACCAATAATGTGACTTCACCGGCATCAATGAACCTCTCATGGAGGGTGTTGATGTTGCTAATAATGTGACTTCACCGGCATCAAAACACCTCTCATGGAGGGTGTTGATGTTACTAATAATGTGACTTCACCGGCATCAAAACACCTCTCATGGAGGGTGTTGATGTTACTAATAATGTGACTTCACCGGCATCAAGACACCTCTCATGGAGGGTGTTGATGATACTAATAATGTGACTTCACCGGCATCAAGACACTTCTCATGGATGGTGTTGATGTTACTAATAATGTGACTTCACCGGGATCAAGACACCTCTCATGGAGGGTGTTGATGATACCAATAATGTGACTTCACCGGGATCAAGACACCTCTCATGGAGGGTGCTGATGATACCAATAATGTGACTTCATCGGGATCAAGACACCTCTCATGGAGGGTGTTGATGATACCAATAATGTGACTTCACCGGGATCAAGACACCTCTCACGGAGGGTGTGAAGGCTTACTCAGCCCTGTAACAACTTCAGACAGTATTACTAAGGCTGGCTCCTCCTCAGGAAAATTAATGAATAGAAAAAGAAATAATAATTCACAAAGATAAACCCTTTATTATTTATTAAAGCAAACATAAAACAATAAAACATGAAAGGTATATCCTATTTGAAAGAAAAACGAAAAATGAAATGAATAAAATAACAATTGAACTCAACGCTAATATATATAGGGGTGTCTGGTGTTGGTGACACTGAGTGTTGTTGAAATCGTAGCAGTTGCTGACGATGGAAGGGGGGGGCCGCAGGTGTTGGTTACAACCCACCGGTTCGTTCTTCACAGTATAGCCGCGAGTATTCTATCCCGATGACAGGAAAGCAGGTTCTTTACCGCTGCAATGATGAGGGGTTACGTCCTGCAATTTCATACAGGTGCACAGGTAATTAAATCCAAGAAGGGGAAGTCTCAGGACGTTAGTCCATCTCCATCAATTTTACTCGCTGATTGGCAGGTGACCCTCTCCGTCATCCAAGCTGGAAAGATAAGACAGGTTACCCACTGCTTAAGAAATCACTCTCCATGATAGGTACAATACCTAAAAGATGTGGTGATTATTACAACAGTCAACTTAGAGCAAGACTGAAAGGACTAAGTTTATTATTGGTCAAATGTGAAGCTTTCAACCAATAAATCCACTAGAATACAAGGCAGGCATGTACTTACAGTAGTGCTGGGAGCTGTGAGTCTAGTGATTACTGTTTGGACCGGAGCCCCACACGTCACCTTTCGGGGGGGGGGAAGGAGGAGGGGAAGGGATAGCGGGAGCTAGACTGACCCTACCTTAACAAGCAGCCGGCAATGAAACTATTGTTACTATATCACTACTCCTATCTATTGAACTTTTCCCTCACAGAGGGTGTTGATGATACCAATAATGTGACTTCACTGGGATCAAGACCTCTCATGGAAGGTATAAATTAACTAAATTCAATCAAATATAACCAAAATGTTGTACTGATAATAAACTGTAGCAAAAAAAATTATACGTCGGAAAACGGACTTTCTAGAGCCAACGAATCATTTCCCGCTTTAAGAAATTCTTCACGCCGGTGAAGGGCTCTTGTTCCACGGAATTAAAACTTAGTATCCCGGGGTATTTCGACCTGGCTTTCATGCCCATACTTTATTTGCATCAAGTTATTGATGTTTCATAATGAAAATTTATTTAGAATAACCTCAGTTATTAAAATATATTGTGCTCAAATTTTTGAAAACTAATGTAATATCTCGTGATTTATTATACCTCTGCGCGTAATGTGTGTGTGATTTATTTTGGGGGTTATTAAACCGTGCTGGGTTTATAAATGAGGGAAGGCAGGGGAGAGAGAGGGACGCTAAGCGAGTTTTGGTTTCGTGCTCACTACTGTACATCACCACAATATTCACCATGAAAATCAGAACTACAGTCACCATCACCACCACAAACACCATCCCTGCTAGTACTCCCACCACCATCACCTCTGCCGTCACCACCACCATCAGCACCACTTAAACGTAAACAAAACTAATACATACCCACATGAGATCACATGAACTTATTTAAATAAATCCAAAACTATCTTAGGTTATCTTACATTTATTAGTATCATTCAAAATCAGTGAAGAAGTTAATCAATAAATTAATCTCGTAATGGTTCAGTCTTTTTATTGTTGACTTATTACAACAATTAATATACATTTTGCTTTTTCGTCTATATAAATTATATTATGCAAAACAACCACTGTCAAAAATAGTGACCTTCCAAACGCTTTCGTGATGTCTCACATTATCAAGGAACTGATGATGTGAGAAATCACGGAAGCGCTGGGAAGTCCACTATTTTTTTCACAATGGCTGTTTTGTATACTGTGATATCACTTGTTTACTGTGATCTTATTGCATAGATTATATTATATAAACCAGTGTGAATCTTTAAGGGCAAGGAGTGGTTAAGATTCAAACTTACTTCCTTCCTTTGATAGCCGTTTGGTGTCTGTTCACTCAGGTTGTTGGCGACGGCGCTGGTAAAAAAAAAAAACAATACCTAATGCGTTTCCCAACCAGCTTGAAATAACTTGGCGAAAACAATGTCTTGCAGGACCTCGTTCTTGGGGATCCTGGTAGTCTATCAGAACACTGTCACTAAGCAGAGTTACGGGAAGCAACAGAGCAGAGACGGCCCACTAAACGGGAGACAGAATCTTGGACACATACGCCTCGGAAAGACGAGATAGGACCAAAGCCTTCCAAAATATGAGAAGCCAAGGAGCCCGGTGAGACACCGTAAAATCCCACAAGAAATTTGACACGTGTAAAGATGTCACATTTCTTGTGGTGAAACAGGAAGGTGGGAGTCAGGACGACCCATCTTCCCTCACCTTATCACTAGCACGTTCATGTGTGTATGTATGTATGTACGTACGTATGTATGTATGTATGTATGTATGTATGTATGTATGTATGTATGTATATGTATGTGTGTGTGTGTGTGTGTGTGTGTGTGTGTTACGATATATCGCTAGATCCAAATACATATACGAGTGCTAATCGGAGTGGGTGTATTACATATACATAAATATACATACATATTGTTCCTACACAAACATGTTAAAGAGTAAATATCAAAATAGTATACAATACCGACAGGTTGGTAATTAACACACACATATGCAACAGTAAGGTATCTTTATTTCGAAACGTTTCGTCTGCACAATAGGCTTCTCTGTACTCGACTGAAAAAGCCTACTGTGTAGGCGAAACGTTTCATAAAGATATCTAATTGTCGCAGATGTGTCTTACTTGCCAGCATGTATAAGAGTACCTTCAGCAGGAGCTGCCAGTACTATCAGGGCAGGTGCTGGTGTCCGCTGCAGTTATGACAAGTGAGGCTGCTCGCCTCCCTCTGATCATAATGAACTATCAGAGGAATTATGTTGTCGATCATAAATAGCTTCTCCTTCATCCCCTGAAGTGCAACATTGATCCTTAATTAACATTATGCACGTAGGTTGCATTATGTCAGTGCTGGCGCCCCTCTGCAACAAGCACACGGAGTTAAGCATGATTACGTTAATGCGTTGCGACTCTAGTGATTATATATACGGCAAGTGTGCAGATTGGTCCATTGATATTTTGTATATTTAGTTTTCTCTGTCTCAAGCTGTGATCAATATTTTTCTTAATATATTAATTTCCTTATAAAACCATAACTTCAAAATACATCGATAATCATGATTTTTATCCTGATTGATTACTTAACGTACATTTTAATTAATGGAAAAATCACCCGAAATCTCAACGTGTCAAGTGAAAAAGCATTGATTTTTCCCGCAATAGTTGTATTTTTCTAAGGGCTTTTAAACGTATTTTTTTTTTTCAGAATTCCGGGTCATTAACTTGGTATTTAAACTTCAAGCTCAGGATGACGTTACATGATGTATGTGTTTAACACAAAATGTGAATTAACGACCCTGGCCCATGGCCGGGTTCCGGGAGTATAAAAACTCTAGAAACTCAAAGATATCAAATGTAACATCATTATTTTGCTACTTCCTGTGGGAGGCTAAACTGGTGAAGGGGAGACTTCATCTTCCACCTGATATCATCGAGGGCACCGTAGGAGGTCCTTCTATATTGCACTTGAAAAAATAGTAGTTTTAATATGTCTTATTGACAGGTTACAGAGCTGTAGCTCAGGGTAAGGTTAAAATTTTAAGGCAGTACCAGAGCCCATTCATGTGCTGCAGATGCCTGCTCACCGTATTGGAGTGCTACTGTGGCGGAGACGTGGACACAACCTTCAGACATTGACACTTAACATCAGAGAGCTTTGCTTTGTGGCTTTGCATGAAGCTTTATTTTTTCCCATCCAAGTTGCCAACATTTTCAGCTATGTCGAAGTATTTTCCTGCTCGTATCCAGCATTTTATTCCCCGTGCCCAGCATTTTCCTCCATGTGACCTACATTCTCCTTCACGAGGCTTGCTTGTATTGTCCTTTATGTAGCCTGCGTTTTTTTTTCAAGAATCCGGCGAAACAGACGCACAATCTATTAGTATTAGCATATTATATATATATATACACACATATATATACAATAAGATCACAGTAAACAGGTGATTTCAGAATATGCAAAACAACCACTCTGAAAGAATAGAGAAATTCCAAGCGCTTTCGTGACTACTCACATTATCAAGGAACTATGAAAGTAAAGCATCCAAGGAAGCTATATAAGGGGTCTGGCCAGCACCTCACTATCAGATCCCACAACGGTTAAACACCTGACGCGCGCCGACTCAACTTGGATAGGTTCTTTGCACAACTCACCCACAAACTATTCTACCCAAGAAAATTTAAAAATTATTTGTCCAGTGTATTATTAAATTCTTCCCAAATTCTATTAATTATAAATGGATCTAATTTATATAAACCAAAGGAAATATTCATATTGTTGTCAAAACTGCTTTTTATGAAACAAGATTCATTTATATTCCTGTCGACCATGGACTTGCTTGATACTACTTTCTCAACTTTTTGAAAATCAATTGGATGGTTAAAATCTCTTACATGAATAAATAGAGCATTGGAATCTTGTCCAGTTCTAATGCTATATTTATGTTGTTTTAATCTTAGTTCGAGATTTTTACCAGTTTGACCGTAATAAACTTTATCACAAATTTTACAAGGAATCTTATAGACACATCCATCAGCATTTTGGGTGGAATTCTTTATCAAAAGTTTTTTTTTACTGTATCAAGATTTTTGAATACAACTTTAATATTAAAAGTCTTAAGAAGAGAAGGCATATCAACCAAGTTTTCATGATAAGGGAGAACCAACATATTTTTAGTTGAATAAGGCTGGTTGTCCCTTTTTGGATTGTAAAAAGTATTTCTAGCAACTTTAAAAGATTTATCAATTACATTTCTTGGGTATTTTAAATCATTACCTATTTCATAAATTTTGGATATTTCCTCATCTATGAACTCAGGACTACAAATTCGTAAAGCTCTCAAAAACATTGATGAGAAAACAGACAGTTTGACTCTATCTTGATGCGAGGAATAATAGTGGACAGAGGAACAGTTATTTGTAGGTTTTCTGTAAATTTTAAATTTGAATTCATTATTACCCTTAATAATTAAAACATCTAGAAAAAGCAATGAGTTATTTTCTTCAAACTCAACAGTAAAGTTTATAGAATGGGCTAAGCTATTTAATTTTCCAAGGAAATGGTGTATATCTACATTTTTGGGCATAAGACACAAAATATCATCAACATATCTGAACCATTTAGCTCTATTAGGGAGGATTGTGTTAAGCAACCTTGTTTCAAAAAATTTCATGTATAGGTTACTAAGAACAGGTGAAAGAGGATTTCCCATTGTCATACCAAACTTCTGAGTGTAAAACTTATCATTAAATGCAAATTTTGCATCAACAATGCAAAGTTTAATAAGTTTAATGATAGTAGGAACTGGCAATGGTAAATCATAGTTAACGAGTTCTTCAGATAAGAAACTTAATAAATCATCAACAGGAACTTTCGTAAACAAGGAAGTAACATCAAAACTAACCATGTTAAAATCATTTAAGTCAGTCAAGGAGCTTAATTTATCAACCAAGTCTATGTTGTTTTTAACATTAAAGTTAGAAATTTTGCCAACAATAGGGCTCAAAATATCAACAAGCCATTTGGATGATTTATATGAAACTGATATATATATATATATATATATATATAATATATCGTTCCCCAAGCATGAATATTGTAAATTCAATGTATATATTGATTCGTGGGTGACGATACAACCGACACACACTAATTCAAGAGGATATTTTCTGTGATGTTCGCAGAGAGAGGAACAGATGCGAAGCCGAAGAATAACAATGCTAATTTTAGGCTATGCAGCTTCAATTTACTGTTACCTGTTTGGAAGAAAATGACGCTGGAAGTGCTATGTACCCCAGCGGTGGTCTGGAAATGGTAGTCCTGCTGAGTGTCCCCAATACTTTGTGCCCTAGTGTTAGATTGTTAGTTACGGTTCACTGCCTCGTTTTTATATTGGTTTTGGTATCTTTTTTTTATTGGTAACTGCTGTTTCTTCAGAGAGAGAACACAGCTGGCTACAACTTCATCCTGTTCTCTGTCTCTTAACATTAAAAAGGCTTTTAAATGAGCTGATGTAGGTAACATCTCTTAGCAGCTTGTAAAAAAGTTAGGAACCCTAAACGTTACCTTGTAGAAATCTGTGCAAAAAGGGGAAAGAGAAAGAGAGAGATAATGTTTTTTATTTGTTTTTACTCAGCATTTTGTTTGTTGTTTCTTCAACACCTGGAAAGTATGTATATACAAGAGAACAGGATACATAAACATAATAAAAACAAATATGACAACAGCAGAAACAGTTTGTACTCTCGACTCATCCTGCGCTTGTAAACAGAAAAGAAATCTTTCTATGTTAAGGTATATTTTTTTCCCGAAAACTTTATGTATAAGAAGTATGCCATGAAGAAGGTACGAGACATTTTATGGGAAGAAAATGAAATTAAGAATACATAGGAAAATGTGATTAATATTACATTAAGAAAATTAAATTCAGACTTAATAGGTAAAATAGAAGAACTAAGAATACCCAGGAAAACTCGTGTCAGAATAAGTAAGAAAGAGGAAGTAAGTACGTGAGAGTGATATTGGGAATTTACAAGAAAACGAAACTAAACAAACAAATTAATTGATCTATGAACGCTTAAGATAATGTGACTGAAAACAACTATTAATGCGTTAATAAAACCAGGTAGGAATTATAACTAAGAATGTGCATGAAAATAAAATTAGAAACACGCAAGAAAAAGGATTTAGAAACACGCAAGAAAAAGGAATCAGAAGCACATAAATCAATTGAGAATTCGGAATCAAATATATTTAAAGAAGCTAGTAAGCGGATGGACGTAGAAAGTAGGATACGTAGAAGCTTTGTAGAAGAAAACGATCACCTCCTGAGTCCATTTCGTAGATCCTTCCCAAAATCGACTCCAGGTGATAAATTTCAGTTTAATTTTAAGGAAAAGACTGAACAAGTAGGTGGGTGGGAACGGTTAGTTTTGAGAAGGACCTTCCGTGTATCGGCCAGTAGGCGTATAACTTCACTAAAGCACCTCAATTACTGAGAAAGCTTGAAGTCTCTTGATCTATACTTCTTAAGAGCGTAGGTGAGAAAGGTAAATCCTTATTTACGCCTGGAAAATCCCAGAAGGACTGGTAACACAAGAACACAAGAACTGGAGGAACACTGCTGCAGTGTTCCTCCATTCTTATGTTCTTGTCTTAACACAGTAGAGTTGTAAAAGGAACTTCTTTCACGGTATAACAGGACGTAAATATAACACTAAGGTTTTTTCCTCTTTTTACCTTTATTTCTTAACTATATATCCACTCTGAGTAGTTACCATATTCTCGATTTATCAGTTGTAAGATGATCAGTCTCACAGCTTTGAAAGGAGGTGGTCAGTTCCTCAACCTCAAAATTACTTATTCTACCGTCTCCGGTGTCATTATTAGCCTGCATTTGACAGAAGAAATCGGCTACGCAGGCGAAATGTTTTGTCAATAAAGTTACCCATAAGTTGCAAGTGTGTCTTATTCATCAAGTTGTCGGTACTAGATACCACTAATAAGAAAATGCTGTAACTCGCATACTGTGTCACATTTACATAGTGTGAAGGCTTATTCAGCCCTGTAACAACTTCAGACAGTATTACCAAGGCTGGCTCCTCCTCAGGAAAATTAATGAATAGAAAAAGAAATAATAATTCACAAAGATAAACACTTTATTATTTATTAAAGCAAACATAAAACAAGGAAACATGAAAGGTATATCCTATTTGAAAGAAAAATGAGAAATGAAATGAAAAAAATAACATTTGAACTCAATGGGGGGGGCGCAGGTGTTGGTGACAACCCACCGGCTCGTTCTTTACAGTCTATAGCCGTGAATAATTAGTCCAGATGACAGGAAAGCAGGTTCATTACCACTGCTATGATGAGGGGTTATGTCCTGCATCTATACATAACAGGTAGATAGATCCAACATGGGACGTCTCAGGACTTTAGTCCGTCTCCATCAATTCTTCTCGTTGGTGGGCAGGTGACCCAATCTGTCATTCCAAGCTGTAAAGAGAGACAGGTTACCCACTGCTCAAGAAATCACTCTCCATGATAAGTGCAATACCTAAAAGGCGTGGTGATTATTAAGACATTTAACATAAAGCAAGACTGAAAGGACTAAGTTTATTATTGGTCAAAAGTGAAGCTTTCAACCAATAAGTCCACTAGAATATGAGCAGGCGTGTACTTACAGTAGTGCTGGGAGTTGTGAGTCGAGTGATTACTGTTTGACCGGAGCCCCACACGTCAACTTTCGGGGGGGGGGAAAGGTGGGGGGATAGTGGGAGCTAGACTTCCCCTACCTTAACAAGTAGCCGGCAGTCAAACTATTGTTACCATATACTTGCTCGATACTCCTACCTGTTGACCCCTCAAGGAAGGCTCCTTGACGCTGGTGAGGGGCTCTTGATCTAGGGAATTGGATCTGTGCTCCAGTTCCCTGAATTAAGCCTGAATGCCTTCCATCCCCCCATAGGCGCTGTATAATCCTACGGGTTTAGTGCTTCCCCCTTGATTATAATAATAATAATAATCCTACCTGTTGAACTTTTCCCTCACACATAGTTGTAGGTATATGCTACTGCTGAAGCACACTGCTGAGCATCACCAGATACCCATATGGGTATCTGGTGATGCTTGGCATCACAATATATACCCGATAGTTCATACCTTCAATTCCCCCGAGGTACACGTCACCCTTAGAATATTAAAAAACAAAACTAAAAAAACTTACATCATCTTCCAGCGAATTTCCCAGGACGTTAACTTTCACAGCCTCGTTAGAAAATACCCGAGATAATTTGGATTTTTAATGCAAGAAGAGAGAAGTGAGGTGAAGAAAGCGGCTAACGAGCACAAAAATGTAGCCAAAAAGGCAGCTATAAGTTTAAAATTAATGGTTGTTAAAATGTTGTTTATAGGTTGTGAAATTAACTGTAATTACCTGTATGACTCCCACTGGGGTCATACAGGTAATCAGGTGTGATCCGAGGATAGGGAAAGTAGCTCCAAGTCCTTGAACCATGAGCCCTTCACCAGCATCTAAAACTCCAAAGTCAATGACTGCTGTTGGATGGTTGATTTACTAGATTTCAACCCTTGTTGACTACACGAGGATAGTTTAGACTGCATATTTACGTGTTCACGCTTCTTGTATAATATACAGACATACATAACTCTTGGTGTACATACTGAGGTACATAACTATCTGTGTATTTACATTGATAGATACACACATCTTGGTGTATATGTGTAGATATTCTAGATATTCTTGGTGTAAATATGTAGATATCCTACACAACTCATGGTGTATACGTACAGAGATGCACAACTCTGAACAGAGATGCGCAGTTCATAGTGTATAATACACTATAATACACTATACACCTCTCAGTGTATATAAACTTGTACTGTTGTAAAATTCAAAATTGAAACAGACTTTGCCCAATGACCATTCGTTTTCACACATATGCTATTACATAACCAAAATAAGAGATTTTATGATCAAATTTAACATCTAAATCTATATGATAATTACGTACATTTAAAGATATGAAAATTAACTAATCGTTTAATATTTTATTACATGCTCAGTAATTACCCACATTGAGATAAAAATTCAGAGAGATTGAATGATCTGTATAATTCGATTCCCTTCTGGGATCCTCTTGAGCAGAGGATCCCAGAAGAGAATCGAAATACAGATCAATCGATCTTCTGAGTTTCTGTCTCCACGTGGGTTATTACTGAGCACTGACACGTGTTCGTTACACTTTAGTTATCCATTTCATGGTATGATGGTGCTTATTATAACTCGCCTCTCTCTTCGGGCACACCTGAACCCAGTAACAGCGAATGTACGGTTCACACACGGAAAGAAGTGGTATAAAATACTGACACGATCGAGAAATGCAGTGTCATGTGATCCTTTATTGACGACGTTTCGCCCCCACACAGTGGGCTTTATTGAACCCAGTATTTTTGGTGGCTTCATAAAGCCCTCTATGTGGGCGATACGTCGTCCATAAAGATTCGCTTTGTACTGCCACGGTTGATAAATGTAAGAATGGTCTTCAGGCACCTTAAACAGGGAATCGTGTAAGACGCTGTGCACCATCTATCAGAAGCAATCTCGAGTATGTAGCGCTGGTCTAGAGCCTGCCCTCCTAATAAGTCACAAACTTCAGAAATTTGCCTTCACGCTGGTTCCCGACTTAAGGAATAAGAACTCAGTGTAAAAGTCAAAGCACAAATCTACATCAGTCAAAATAGAAGAATGTACTAAGACACGCAAGGCATGTGAAAGATACGTAAGGGCATTAATAAAGTGGACAAAGTCAAATTAACATTGGATTTGCACAAAAGGGCATGTATTTCAACACGTTGGTGAGTCGCAGGGACAATAGAGAGTACAGGCCACTATAAGATTTTATGAGAAAATGGCACGAGGGAAATGACGAAGCACTATAATTGACTCCATACACGAATTTTTTTTTTATATTTTTATTTAAAACAACACAATACATTAAATAAATAAAAGAACACATTATCAGTTCTTACTCAAAATTATAAATCCCATTGTCATATACATTACATCCAATGTAACTATGTTAAGTAAGATTACACAAGATAACATAACAATATTCATCATTATTATTATAACCAAGGAAAACCCAAACCTACAATCTGCATTATTTTTTCCACTTTGTTATTTATATATTATTAATCCACATAACCTTCAAACCCTCCTTTACAATACTCATCATTGCCAGTGCCGACACAGCTGACACTTCTACCCCCCCCCCCCCGTATGTACAGTCCCCATTCTAAATATCATACATTAATTTCCCTAATGAATGGCCATTGAAAACAATTTCTACTAAAATAAACCAACCCAGCAGACTTCCAAACAAAAACAGTCAGGGTCATTATAAGACATGTAGGAACGAGTCCTGCAGTCATATATGTATACATATACGCATGCATATACACATACGTGTATGTGCACTTATTCATAAGAAACAACTAAATCATACATAGAAATAAATCGCTAAATGACTTGTCTGCAAATAAACTAAATATTACAATTTATGATAGAACTATACCAAAGACATTGGTTCCCCCAAACACCCTACTCATACACAAAGTTAATGTTACTGATTAACACAATATATAATAGGACCTTCCATACAAAATAAGGGGATATATAAACCCCATCAAATACTTATATATTTTCGTACATAGTGCATAATGTACATATTCAATACAATAATAAAAAAAGAGGTGTATGACAAGGCTAAATCTATCTTCAGATTAAAAATATATAAGACATAACCTCACATTTTACATATAAATATAAACCTCCTATATAAAATGATTCTTATAACAATAAGGGAAAAAACCGAAAATCACATAACTTTTGACTCTGTGATTTTACAAAAATTCATAAGGTCTACATACTCCTACAATAAACTTTACCCACATCAACCACCGTGCAAACCAATCAACCATACCTCACCAGGCTTCCAATCACACCAAGAGGGCGCACCACTGAAGAGACCAACCCCTTGCCTCTCACCCCTTACTCAAACGGAGTAAACGTTCAACAGTAAGTCCACGATATCCCTCCGGAAAACTAATTACCCACCTTCCCCCATATAATTGTTTGTTCCTACATGCTGTCCTATAAAAACTCGCCGCCAGCGCTTTTATCCTAATGTTCCCCTCCACCTCCCTCATCCCCCAAGAAACATACAAGTAATCA
The DNA here is from genome assembly GCF_038502225.1 of Cherax quadricarinatus. NCBI lineage: Eukaryota > Metazoa > Arthropoda > Malacostraca > Decapoda > Parastacidae > Cherax > Cherax quadricarinatus. The sequence goes on from NC_091318.1 coordinate 23,572,005, forward strand.
ACTATTACATATCTGATAGCCCTTCCCACCTCTTTGGGTACCCCTTCCATATCTAACATTAAAGCCCTAAGGGGTGATATCTTTCCCCCCCCCCAATAAAAAGAAAACCCTCTTCAACCACAATCTTACCACCTCCAATGCAGAACAGAAATATACTACATGAAAAGCCGTTTCAACTTCCCCACAAAAAGCGCATGACGCCTCTTTCACAAAACCCATTCGTCTTAGCACCTCTTTCGATGCTAACGTCCCCATAAGAAATCTATATACTAATTCCCTCGCTCTTGCCGGTATTCTTAATTTACTAAATTCCACCCATATCACTCTCCAATCATATGTGGGATACACTGCCATCCCTTGCATTAATTCCTGACGACGGCCCACACCCACTAACCGTTTTACCTTGAGTTTTTTAACATTGCATACCTTTAACATAAACCGCAACATGTCTTCACACTCCACTAAGTCCCTGCCACCCCACCATTTGCGGATATCCCCCATCACCTCCCCCACCCGAAGACCCCTTTCCCCCGCTGCCCGAATATACCTCTGCTTCACATATAGCTCCTTCACCCTAGACCCTAATGCAATCAATCCCAGTCCTCCCTGCCTTACCGCAGTCATTACTACATCTTTGCCCAACCACGCCCTTCCATAGCCCCACACATACCTTAAGACCCTTCTTTGCATTTCCATAATATCCTGACTTCTTAATGGGTAAATTTCCGCCACTCCCCACACCTTACTATAAATCAGCGTATTTACCACCACAACCCTTTGATGCAAGGTTACATCCCCGGCCCTTAGACCCCTCAGCCTACTCAAAGCTCTGTCCATTACCATTTCTGAATTAACCCTCCTGCTCTCCTGTGCATCTGCCAAAAACAAAATCCCACAAATCTTTAGCCTATCTACAGTTATCCAACCAAACTCCTCCCCCAAGGTCCCTCCTACCCAAGCGCCTACCTCCAACAACCGTGATTTCTGCTTATTAACTCTCATCCCAGTAGCATTCCCAAAAATCTCAATTACCCTTCCCACTTTTCTTAAATCTTCAATCTCATTAAGTAAAACAGTTGTATCATCTACATAACCAACAATATTCCCACAATATCCTCCACTCTCCCCCAACCTTCCCATCCCACCATCAACCAGAACATAGAAAGGGTTCTGCATACATGCAAATAGTATTTGGGAGAGTGGACACCCCTGCCTTAAACCCCTTCCCATGCTTACTGAACTACCCAACCTCCCATTTACCTGTACTCTCATTGATGCATTCTCATACAAAGTCCTCACCCATCCAACCACCCTCCCTCCAAAACCCATTCTCACCATACTCTCAATCAAAAATTCCCTATCCACATAATCATAAGCTTTCTCCCAATCCAGACCTAGAATACCTCCCTTATTACTACCCTCAAGGAAATCCCGAATACGACCATGACCTACCCGCATACTCCTCCCCGGGATACCAAACTGTCCCCCATGTATCACCGACCCCATGACCTTCTTCAGTCTATTACCCAAAATTTTCGCAAAAACCTTGTAATCAGCGCACATCAAAGATATTGCACGGTAAGCACTCAACTCTCTACCCCCCCCCCCTTCTTTGGCACCAAAACTATGACACCCATACTTTGCGATATGCCCAACTTCCCACTAGTTAACATATGGTCCAATAGCCTAACAAAACACTGCCTAATACACCCCCAATGTGCTCTATAAAAATCATTTGGTATACCGTCTATCCCTGGTGTTTTCCCGGTACTCATCCCGAAAACTGCCTCTTCCACCTCAACCTCACTTATACCAACCTCCAACCCCACTCTATCCTGCTCACTTAAAACGCTATGGAACCCCCCTTCAAAAAAACCCTCCCAGGAACCCCCCTCCCTCCAACTCCATTTCTCTCTAAACCAACTATCAGCATAGAGACTCATACTTTCCGTATTGGATAGGACTCGACCCACTGGATACCCTCCCACCCCAGGGCTTGTCTCCAATTGTAGAATGGTGGTTACACTCTGTCGGTCCCGAAATTTACGTAAAACATACCCAGACGGTTTATCACCCCACAAAACATCCTCTAACCCCGCCCTAACCCTAATTGCATCAAACCTATCATTGTGTAATTCAGCTATTCTACTCCGCAGTCTGTCCATATCATCCCTCCTACCACCTCCCCCAACATAACAATCTTGCAACTGTCCCTCCAGATAATTTTGCAACCCAAAACGCCACCTCGCCTCCTCTCGTCCCCTAGCCTTAAAAAAATTCGCTATTCCAGGTTTTGCCTGCATTTCCCACCAATCTAACAGATCTATCTCCCTGTTCCTAGCCTCCCAAAAAGGCAACCACCAATCACTGAAAAAAGGCCCCTCCCCCTCCTCCTTAAGAAGCCTTACATTTAATTTCCAGTACCCAGAATAAATACGCACCACTCCATCCCACATCAAATCTGCTATTACCGCTCTGTGATCAGAAAACCCCACATCGAAGGTTTGCACCCTCACAACATCTATACCCTGCTTAATATAAATTCTGTCTAATCGCGCTTCATATCCCCTACGGACGAACGTATGCTCCACTAGGTAACCCCCCCTCCCCACCACATCAACAACCCCAATATCTCGCAATACATCCCTCAGCACACTCAGCACACAACCCGCCCCTCTCGGTTCGACATCACCACTCCTAATCACACAATTCCAATCACCTCCTATTACTGTTATAGCAGGCAAACCTCTCAAGTGATACAGCAATACCTCTCTGACAAAATCTACTTTTACCCTGATATTACTAGTTGCTGGCATGTAAACTCCCACGAAACTAACTCGACTCTCACCCCAGACGCCATCCACCCTCACGATCCTCCCACCCCCCCCCCTCTTCCCAACCGATGACACGCAAGGGGCTGGTCTCCTTTACCGCAACTGCTACCCCACCTTTCAATTGCAAACCACTGGTTACATACATCCGATATCCTTTCACCCTCAACACACTACCAGCCCTGTGATTATGCTCTTGCAAAAAGCATATGTCAACATCAAACCGCCTTAAAAACCACTCCAACCAAACTTTCTTGACCTCAGTCTTAAGTCCATTAACATTAAGCGTGACACATCTGAAAATTACAGAAGGGGCGGCTTTCCCCTATGCCTCTGGGATTTACCCACTGCACTTTTCATATTACGTGTTCCTTTGCCACTCGAGTTTTCCTGTGCAATCACTTCCCCCCTCCCTTTCCCAATTTGCAACTCAGGCACACCTCTACCACTATGTGTCCTCGGCTCCACAACCGCTGCCCATGACTTCTTCCCCGGCCTCTGCCCTGGGGTAATGACCTCATCTATCTCTGATGCCGCAGTTCGTTTCCTAGAACTCACACTTACGCACATATCACCCTCAGACAATTCCTCCTGGTGTACCTCCACGGCCACCACATGCTCCCGCCCAATCTTACTCAAGTCTTCCTCAACAATTTGTTGTCCCTCCAAAGTTCCAGCTTCACATGAACTGAGGACACCTTTTGCACAGGGTTCCTCCTCATCCAAAAAATCCTTGATCACATCTGCCAATAACCCATCCTGGGTTGAAGCTTCCTGGACGAAAGTCTCCTCAGATGTCACCTTCAACTCCCCCGACGCCCCTGGGAGAGTGACACATGTCTCCGCCGCCGCCACCTCCCGGTCGACCTCTTCGCTCCAGAGGTCATTCCTCCGGCCTCCCGAGGCATCAGAGCCAGGCACCAAATTACACGACTGTTGAATCACAATTGGAGTGTCGAGAATTCGAGAAGCCCGCCTCCTAGGACACTGGGCTGCCATGTGCTCATAAGAGCTACATAGACGACATGTTTTCCTTTGCCCAGCATAGTACACATAAACCTGTGTTCTACAACCGATCATCGTAACATAGGATGGTATAGGCCTTGTTAAGGTCATTTTAAGGGTGTAAGAACCTTCCGGCATTCCTTCATATGGACCATCCCTCCACACCCCCATTGTTGCAGAATGCACTGTCCCATAACTTCGAAAATACTCCTGCAGGCCATAAGCCGTAGCCTCGAAGGGTACATTCCGTACCTTCACCCATGTGAAGTACTTAGAGACGTCATGTAACACAACATCCATCGTTGAATTCACACTCATGCGTTGTTCCTGGTAATGCTCGACAATTCTTGTGTAGTAATCGACTCGTAGAAATTTCACAAAGATTCTTGTTAAACCATTAAGGGCGACGCCATACAATTCCTCGTTGGGAATACCATATGTATCCCTGATGATGTTAGGGAGAAGGACGTTCATCGTATCTCCACTTAACGTACCACGAACCAGCTCTATGCAGATAGTATTCACTCTCCGTACTGTATGTTCCGCCATGTTGATATCCCAATGAGCAGCGCACGTCCTCACTACTCAATGGTTGTTGCTGAACTCATACACGAATTTACTAGTATCATAGAGCTCCAGAAGCTTGGAACAGTCTACGCCAACAGACTGAAAAGTATGAAATTAGGCCAGAAGCTAATTTAATCCACGTAGGCACAGCACAGTGTACAGCTTTGTGAAAACACACCCACACACGTTTAAAAAAAAAATCCCGTAAAAAGTGATACCTTCAAACAAAAAAATAAAGTAGAATTCTTTTCCTTAAAGGTGGTGCGACACTAATGGTCCAATACCATTAACGCGAGACCATGAGAGAAAAGGTCAAACTGCGTCATAAACTTAAGTGTTACCAGAAGTTTGGTGGGCCTCAGGCGGAGGGTCTGCAACTGAGCTGTAATTGTGACATAATAAGAGTCGCTTAATCCCAGCAGACGGCACCACGGACACCTGTAAGTGCCACAGTAGCCCCAGGCACCTAGATACAATTTTTTATGGAATTCTAGGAGCAAAATACTTCGCGATAATTAGTTTAACAAGGGGGGGAAATTTAACGAAACTTTTCTGAAAGGGAGAAAAAAATTCTGGGCCATTGTTAAGGAAAAGGTAGTGAACTACCTTAGGTTTATATTACGTATAAATAGCATATAAAATTAGATTTACAGTATATTAGCAGTCAGAACTATAACAAATGTAAAGGGAAACGAATTCATTATCTGGAAACATCGTAATATTTTTTTATGATTTGACTTGTAGATTCATAGGGAGGAAAAACACACTGCGTTATCTCCATTAATTTTCAAAAATTTAAAATTAAGAACTAAACATGCGATAGATGTTTACTGTTGATAAGTTGCTGCAATGACATAGTTCATCAAGGTACACATTAATATTGAGGTATCCACTAGATGAGCTAGGCTACCTAGCAAGACATTCCTTGAACAAATAGCCTACATCTGTTTATGCGAAATGGATGAGTTAGCGACTGCTGTCTCGTCTTAGTTGTATTATAACGAGTTACTGTGGCAATATAGACTCAGTATTTTGATACAACCGTGTGAGACTAACCTTCGTTTGTGGAAGATTTTGAAACTGACGCTGCAGATGTGTACGAGGGATGAATTTGAAAGAAATTCCGTATGTTTTGCCAGGCGTGATTCACTGCGATTTGCCAGGCGTATCACGTGAAAAGTCGCTGTTCATTGACCTTTGCAAAGGTGTATTTTAAGACATGTCATACTAAACCATAATTCAGTAATTAATTGTTCAATAATTATTTTTGCGGAGGTATGGATAGCTTCCTCGTATTTAAAAAAAAATGGGCGAGATCTAACCTGGAGTTATAGGCAATATTAGCCATAAATAGATGAAAATATATCTTACCTGAGCAGTTTCCAGGACCTTAAAAGGAAGATTTCGTGACAATTTATGTGAGGGAAGGAACAGATGTTAGTATAGAAAGTTATTATTGTTATTATATTCGCTGGGAAGTGCATAATACTCCAAGACGATACAGCAGCTGAGGAATCATATATATTATATATATATATACATTACATAATGTCGTGCCGAATAGTTAAAATTGGTCAATTAGCAAGAACTCGTTTAAAATTATGTCGTTTCTAAAATTTTCTCTTATACGTTTAAAGATA
>NC_091318.1:23583047-23638047 GCF_038502225.1 Cherax quadricarinatus
TCATACAAGTGTGTCAGCCTGAGGCATGGGGTTCATACAAGTGTGTCAGCCTGAGGCATGGGGTTCATACAAGTGTGTCAGCCTGAGGCATGGGGTTCATACAAGTGTGTCAGCCTGAGGCATGGGGTTCATACAAGTGTGTCAGCCTGAGGCATGGGGTTCATACAAGTGTGTCGGCCTGAGGCATGGGGTTCATACAAGTGTGTCAGCCTGAGGCATGGGGTTCATACAAGTGTGTCAGCCTGAGGCATGGGGTTCATACAAGTGCCAGCCTGAGGCATGGGGTTCATACAAGTGCCAGCCTGAGCCGGGAGACATCAGTTCATGCTCATGCTAACATTATATATTAACTCCCTTTCATTAATGCCCTGAATTCTGTATTTGAATCCGGCTGTGTTTGGGGCGTATGAGATTGAAAAGATTGATTTCATACATTATTAATGACAATATAAAACCTGCGTCATCGCTGTAGGCGAAAGTTTAAATAATTGTCTCTTGGTATTGTTTTTGGGTAGATAATTATATCGTGACATTGTGTACGTTTATTATTCTGTTTACTCTTTGATGAGTGGGAAAATTTCGTGGTGGTGGGCAAACAATTATTGCAACAAAAAGTGTGCTCAAAACGAATATTTTAACCTGTGAGTGCAAAACTAACACTTGGTAAGTGCGTGCAAAATTATAACTCAGCAAGTGCATACAACTCACGAAATCGCAATAATATGATTGAGAACAAACCACAGAAAGACGTACTTAACAAACCACAGGATGTGGTTTGTTAAGCACTTACAAAAACCTTAAGATGATTGCTCAAAACACTAAAATTAATAAACTAACAAACGTACACAGAACTAACTCAAACTACACAAAACAACACCTTAACAAGTGTGTAGGAAATTAGTATTAAACATTCATATAGTATAATCAATAGTGGTAAAATAATAAGAATCATCTATCAGAATCAAATAATAAGGGCAGCATCAGCCCTTGCCGTCTCTACTCATCTCCCCACAGAGTGTCAACTAAAAGTCACTGGGTTTTCTAAAGACGAATGATGCAAATCGTGAGTTCACTGCACACTCGTCACAGCCACCAAAAATTTCCATTCCTTTCCCCAAATCCCCGTATTCACTGGAATTTTTGCATGCAAATTATATCAATGAATTTTAAACAGATGAAATCTGAATTTAGATCATCGGTAAACCTAAGAAAGAGCTGGTAATGGTTCTAACGCGATCATCTCCGAGAGTTGCAGATGAAAGCTTACGAACCATCTCATAATAGCTCTTAACAATCTTCCACGAGAGTTGCCTCGCGATCTTATGCTGATGAAGGTGCTCAAGGCAAGAAAAATACGAATTGTTTTGTATGCTGCGATAACTGTGGCAACGTAGTTTTTCTTACGCGGGCGTCTCAAAATTAGTAGCAGAAGCAACTGGAGAAACAACAACAGAAGTACTAACTACAATAGCAGCTGCTGTGGCAGCAGAAACTATAGCAGAACCAGCAGCAACAGAAGGATCACATACGACGCATTGGCTGCAGTAACAGCAACAGTAAAAGTAGCAACAACATCTGCCAAAGTAGTTGCAGGAAAACAGCTACAGCAGAGACAACAGATACAGCAATTATATTTACCTGGAGTTTACCTAGAGAATGTTTCGGGGGGTCAACGCCCCCGCGGCTCGGTCTGAGACCAGGCTGCAGCTGCAGCTGCAACAGAGACAGTTAGGTTTAGAGGGGTCAGAAGGTGTGGGTACTAGACGCAGCGCTCCCGTCAAATCCAGCTTCATATGCAATTATTTTTCTTGACTCGTATTACATCTGAGATATTATTATTATCCCATAAACTCCATCTTAGGTCTACCAAACTTTTCTCGCCAGTCTGTCAGAGCTGTACAATGCCCACGCATTCCCATAAACATTAACTCGCAGAAATTTGCAGAAGACAAATCAGTCGGACCGAATCTGGGTATAAGCCACCCCTCCCCTCAGTCCCTAATCTTCCAAACGACATTAATAAAGCCCCACAAATTGCCTCTTGAAGACATATACTTGAGAAAATAGACCATGAATTCCCCGACTTAGGCTGCTCCTCCCCACAACCCACGAAGGTCCACACATTACTGGAGAGACATTGTTACTGTCATCTGCGTTGTGCTGTGACCGTGGACTGTGCATATGTAAGGGGAATGTGTGTGTATGTGTGTGTGTGTGTGTGTGTGTGTGTGTGTGTGTGTGTGTGTGTGTGTGTGTGTGTGTGTGTGTGTGTGTGTGTGTGTGTGTGTGTGTGTGTGTGTGTGTGTGTGCGTGTGTTTGTTTATTTTCGCCAACTTGTCTCTACAAGATGAAGCTGCCTCTGAACTGGGTGTAGAATTAATTCTTTCTAAGCCCTGTCGGCCCCATCATACCTATTTTTAAAGCTACTACTTCGTTCCAGTTATTCCACTTCCTGACGGCCCTGAGGCTGAAAAAAAGACTTAACATCCCTGTGTCAATTTTCCAACTGTGCCCCTCGTGCACCAGTCTTCCGCCTCTCGAACAGTCAATCCCGGTTCGACACTATCAAATTTTCTGCTCAATTCGTAAGTATAATTTATCAGTGGAGAGTTAGAGACATTCAGGCTCCATCCAAGGAAGAGTAGACCCCCCCCCCCAACTCTCTCCCTCGAAGGCTCGATTGGTAGTTCACTCAGCTTACACACTGAGGTCCGTGGTTCGATCCCAGGCACGGGTGGAAACATTATGACGTATTTCCTTAAGACACCTGCTATCCCTGTTCATCTAGCAGTAAAATAGGTACCTGGTACTCTTACCTACGGAACCATTCTACTTGCAAACCTTTATACTTCTCTCGTTTTTGGACAGGCTTCATTAGGTGTGGATTCCAAGCTTATTCTACACACACCATGGTTCTAAGCTGGCGCTGCGTACTCTAGGTTTCCACGCTGGTGCTGCGTGCTCTAGGCTTCCACGCAGGTATTGCGTGCTCCAGGTTTCCACGCTGGTGCTGCGTGCTCCAGGCTTCCACGCCGGTGCTTCGTACTCCAGGCTTCCACGCCGGTGCTTCGTACTCCAGGCTTCCACGCCGGTGCTGCGTACTCCAGGCTTCCACGCCGGTGCTGAGCACGCCGGGGTTCTGAGCCTATGCTATGTACTCCAATATGGACCTGACATGTCATGAATTATTCATCGTTGAGATTCCTGAAGTCAGTTCAAGAAATGCTGAAAGCAAAGTTATTCAGGATTTGTAGGACTCTGGCGATATGCTCTGTGTTATGTTCACCCCGAGATGCATGCCCTCTACCTCAGGGAGCAGAAGGTAAGGATAATACCCACTCTTGATGTAAGGGGAGTAAGAATGATAGGTACCCCAAACCTAAGGGTAGTAAGAATACTGCCCACCCCTTAAGGGTTTAGGATAATACCCTCCCTTAACCTAGGCATATTAGGTAAGACACATATGCAGCAGTTAGGTCTTTATTTCGAAACGTTTCGCCTACACAGTAGGCTTCTTCAGTCGAGTACAGAAAAGTTGATAGAAGCAGAAGACGATGTAATGCAGTGTCTGACAGAGTGACACTGCAACACAAGGGTATCTTGGTACAGACCTGAAATCAACTTTGTCAACTTCTATTAGTGAGAATGTCTGGATTTGAGAGGGACCTGACCTTCCAACGACAACATTCTTACCTCTACTAGTGGCCTACATCTCACCTCCTGGCGGTATATAAGGCTCCATCCTGTCACTTCAACTCCATATTGTTTCAGACTATGGAACAATACTCTTCTCCAGACTGAGGGACTGACCACCTCAAAAATTCAAGGGTGACGGACTGATTACATCGTCTTCAAGTATCTTCTGCTTCTATCAACTTTTCTGTACTCGACTGAAGAAGCCTACTGTGTAGGCGAAACTTTTCGAAATAAAGATACCTAACTGTTGCATATGTATCTTACCTAACAACCTGTCGGTATTTTATACCATTTGAATGTTCAACCTAGGGATAGTAAGGATAATGCCCACCGCTGACCTACTGGCTGGTCTAACCTCTCACACTAACACGGGTCTACAATTTTCACAACTTTCTGATCACCCTCTCCCCAAGCATAAACTTTATCAATACTTTCCTGAAGTGAATTTTGTAATTAAATCCTGAAAATAATTTCTTTCCTCACAGATTTTCTATTTCGTACATGACTTTTCTCGAGGCAGAGGACCAGAGACATTCATAAAAAATGACGAATTTTTTTTTTATCGGCCCAAATTGTTAAGGTTTTCTCCTGGCCGAATACTCTCGAACGTCACAAAACAGAAGATTTTAGACGGCCCCGGTTAAAGATCTTTATACATTGAAAAAAAAATATGGTATTACATTATTATTATTGGTAACGCTAAACCCGTAGGGATTATACTACGCCTGTGGGGAAAGGGGAGGATAGAAGGCAGACCCAATTCCCTAGATCATGAGCCCCTTTACCAGCGTCATGGAACCTCCACTGAGGATGGGGGGTTACATAAAAGCGTAAGGAACACTGCAGTATGCCTACTGGCCCATACTTGGCACATCATTCTCAAAGACAAACCCACTAACAAAAATATTTGCCCGACCCATCTTGATCTTGATAAAGGACTCTTGATTTAACGAGATGGAGGTGCTCCCTTTCCTTGGATCAAAGCAGAGTGTCGTCATTCCCCGGGAGATGTATGACCCACCAGCCGGGCTGGAAGGCACTTAACACCTACGCCTCCGACCATTCTCGTTGTTGGTTTTTCCCCGTCTTTAACACTTTAACACTTTAATTACAAAGAATTAGAAAGTGTTAGAATGTTTATCAGAGTTACGAGAATTCTAAGATTTTCTCAAAATAACCACGAACGTTGAAACTTAATTTTGTATCACTTAGTTCCTTTCAACTTAAAAATCAGTATTTAAAATGATTATTTATTCATTTATGTGTTTACTTACCTGGAGAGGGAGATGCAAAATTATATAATTTGTCCTTTCATGTGGAACATGAAAATCAAAACTGAAGCCATTGACGAGGTGTAGTTCCTGGTCTTGAAGGTTACGTCTTATGTAATGTATGTTGACAGGTCTTAACCCACCCCATCTCAACCCGTCTCCATCTTAACCCACCTCCATCTTAACCCACCTTCATCTTAACCCACTACCATCTTAATTCACCCCATCTTAATCCGCCTCATCTTAACTTACCCCATCTCAACCCGTCCCAATCTCAACTCATCCCCATCTCAACCCGTCCCCATCTTAAGCCACCTCCATATTAAGCCACCTCCATCTTAACCCACCTCCATCTTAAGCCACCTCCATCTTAACCCACCTCCATCTTAACCCACCTCCATCTTAACCCACCTCCATCTTAACCCACCTCCATCTTAAGCCACCTCCATCTTAACCCACCTCCATCTTAACCCACCTCCATCTTAACCCACCTCTGCAGGGACTCGAGGTGCGTACTGAGTAAACAGTAGAAACAGCATTTAGATGTTCCTTTAGAAATGTGAATAATAAAATGGAAATTGATTTTTTCTCACTTTTTGTCTCACTCCGAAATTTCAGAGGGAAATCTGATGTATATATTGACAAGAAAAAAATATAAAAACATTTTCGCAGACGTTTATCAATAAATGTTTTTGTCTGAATTGTTCTCTTCTTCCATTGTTCAAACTGCATTTGAACAGCGTTAGTAGAATTCGTAGTTACATTTGAACAGCGTTAGTAGAATTCGTAGTTACATTTGAACAGCGTTAGTAGAATTCGTAGTTACATTTGAACAGCGTTAGTAGAATTCGTAGTTACATTTGAACAGCGTTAGTAGAATTCGTAGTTACATTTGAACAGCGTTAGTAGAATTCGTAGTTACATTTGAACAGCGTTAGTAGAATTCGTAGTTACATTTGAACAGCGTTAGTATCGTAATTGATTACACTCACTCACCGTTAGCTTCCCTTACTGAATAATCAAGAAATTTCAGCCAGAGTCTAAAAATAACGAGAAATTTCTTTACATATAAACGTTTTCGGGAGGAATCTGGTTGTCTACATGTTTCAAGAGTCTGACCAACCAGCATCTGGTGGGTCTGCCGGCCGCTTTTAGGAACAGATTGGCTGACCAGGCGGTCAACCAGGACGTCTGACCTTAGGCTGCCCTCCAGGTACAAAAACATTCTCGGTACAGATTTCCTGTGTCACATAGGTATATCACAGTCTCCCTTGTCACAGTCTCCCTGTCACAGTCTCCCTTGTCACAGTCTCCCTTGTCACAGTCTCCCTTGTCACAGTTTCCCTTATCACAGTTCCCCTTGTCACAGTCTCTCTCGTCACAGTCTCCCTGGCCACAGTCTCCCTGGCCACAATCTCCCTGTCACAATCTCCTTGTCACAGTCTCCCCTGTCACAGTCTCCCTTGTCACAGTCTCCTTGGCCACAATCTCCCTGTCACAGTCTCCCTTGTCACAGTCTCCCTTGTCACAGTCTCCCTTGTCACAGTCTCCCTTGTCACAGTCCCCCTTGTCACAGTCTCCCTTGTCACAGTCTCCCTGGCCACAATCTCCCTGTCACAGTCTCCTTATCACAGTCTCTCTTGTCACATTTTCCCTTGTCACAGTCTCCCTGGCCACAATCTCCCTGTCACAGTCTCCCTGTCACAGTCTCCCTTGCCACAGGCTCCCTTGTCACAGGCTCCCTTGTCACAGTCTCCCTTGTCACAGTCTCCTTGGCCACAATCTCCCTGTCACAGTCTCCCTTGTCACAGTCTCCCTTGTCACAGTCTCCCTTGTCACAGTCTCCCTTGCCACAGTCCCCCTTGTCACAGTCTCCCTTGTCACAGTCTCCCTGGCCATAATCTCCCTGTCACAGTCTCCCTTGTCACAGTCTCCCTTGTCACAGTCTCCCTTGTCACAGTCTCCCTTGTCACAGTCTCCCTGTCATAGTCTCCCTGTCACAGTCTCCCTTGTCACAGTCTCCCTTGTCACAGTCTCCCTTGTCACAGTTTCCCTTATCACAGTTCCCCTTGTCACAGTCTCTCTCGTCACAGTCTCCCTGGCCACAGTCTCCCTGACCACAATCTCCCTGTCACAATCTCCTTGTCACAGTCTCCCCTGTCACAGTCTCCCTTGTCACAGTCTCCTTGGCCACAATCTCCCTGTCAAAGTCTCCCTTGTCACAGTCTCCCTTGTCACAGTCTCCCTTGTCACAGTCTCCCTTGTCACAGTCCCCCTTGTCACAGTCTCCCTTGTCACAGTCTCCCTGGCCACAATCTCCCTATCACAGTCTCCTTATCACAGTCTCTCTTGTCACATTTTCCCTTGTCACAGTCTCCCTGGCCACAATCTCCCTGTCACAGTCTCCCTGTCACAGTCTCCCTTGTCACAGCCTCCCTTGTCACAGTCTCCTTGGCCACAATCTCCCTGTCACAGTCTCCCTTGTCACAGTCTCCCTTGTCACAGTCTCCCTTGTCACAGTCTCCCTTGTCACAGTCCCCCTTGTCACAGTCTCCCTTGTCACAGTCCCCCTTGTCACAGTCTCCTTATCACAGTCTCTCTTGTCACATTCTCCCTTGTCACAGTCTCCCTGGCCACAATCTCCCTGTCACAGTCTCCCTGTCAGTCTCCCTTGCCACAGGCTCCCTTGTCACAGTCTCCCTTGTCACAGTCTCCCTGACCACAATCTCCCTGTCACAGTCTCCCTTGTCACACTCTCCCTGTTGTTAGACTTGTGCGCCTAAATGGCAAGCTATCAACATTATTACTTAACAAAACTAACTTTACTGAACAAGTTTTCACTGGGACAAAGTTTCTCGTTCTTAGATCTTCATCGAGTCATGGTATTATCTAAGTAATAACTTTCTTTAAAGAATATTATCTTAAGATGTCATCCGCGTGCATCTTCTAGGACATTTGTGTTGACTAGTCATCCACTGAACAAGTTAAGAGCGTCACCCTCGCTACGTTATAAAAACGTCTGGCCTTATATGCTCTTCAGACTAACGTATTCGCTCGAGTCACTCGTGCAACTCAATTAGAACTCGGCATAACTCAATTTAAGATGTGAGCAATGTGTTATGTAAATGAATTTTTTTTTTTGTAAGGAAATTTGTGTGAGTAGTGTGTCAGGTTTTGACAGCTGAGAAAGGGACGGAAGTCGAAATGTAATTTACTGAGGAATGCTTGTGAGTGCGTGTGTGTGTGTGTGCGAGAGAGAGAGAGAGTGTGTGTGTGTATTTGCATGTATATTTGCGTGTGTGTGTCTTGCAACTCCTTTATTCCTCTGTTTTCATCTCTTCAATGAGGAACTTAATTTTCTTAAATTCTTACACCCTGAACTAAACCACAACAACACAGCAGACGGGCAACATCACTGCTTCAGCAGAGAAGACAAAAAACACACTACGACACAAATGGAAGCAGAGACATGATAGAAAACGTCAGATGATGGCAGACACCGTGGAAGAGACACAAGCAACAACACAAGGCAAGGCAGCACTCAAGGAACACGAATAAACTTATAGAAAATACTGTACACCCGAGATACTTCTTGTGTTTCAACCTCATTTGCTTTCCCTGGCAGGGAGCAGAGGCGGGGCCTTCGTTCACAACCACAGCGTACAGTACACCGAGACGTGGAATGATAACATGCTATCTGGGCATCATAGTTGTGATAAATGGAATCCAAGATGAGGTGGATATCTCAAGTTCCTTCCTTTATGAAAAAAAAATTATAGAAAAAAGAATAAAAATTTAATTGATAGAGACGAGGATGTAAAATTAGAAAAATGTAATTTTTTTTATAGTAAATAGAAAAAATATGAAGTTAAATAACCTGAATCAATCAAAATTGAAAAAGAAAAAATAAATTAGTGACCAAAAGCTAACAGTGGATGACTTACTGGTATCTTGAAGGCTCCGTCGATAATCTGTAGGGTAGAGACGAATTATCATTATAATCATGGGGGAGCCCTAAACCCGTAGGATTATACAGCGCGTTGGGGGGTAGAAGGTATTCAGGCTCAATTCAGGGAACCGGAGCACAGATCAAATTCCATAGATCAAGAGCCCCTCACCAGCGTCAAGGAACCTCCCTTGAGGGGAGGGTACATGCGAAGACTTAGATGTTTCGGTCAGATTTTCTTATACTATTGTGGTGATGAAGACAGTAGAGCTGACCAGGATGATCGTATCGTAACTATCACACACTTGGAAAGGAGCTCTGGTCAATACAGATCTTCATACGATTTCCTAGGTGAAGTGGAGGCTAGTAGAGTCGGCAAGAACATCCAAATCGTAACTCAGGCATTCGATTGGGTAGGAATCTAGTACCTAAGCCAATGCAGGTAACCTGATACAATGATCAGTCCCGAAGACTATTTACTGAGAGGAGAGTCAGACATTACTGGCTTACCCAGGCTAGTGGGTAAACACCAGTAGTTCTCCTCCAGGATGGTAAGGGGTGTTGGCTCTTGCAAATCCCGAGTAGTTTGACAGGCAGATAACTACTCGTTTACCAATAAAATTTGTAATTGATGCTCTTATTCTTCAATGGTACACTATCTGTACATGACGGTAGACTATCTGTACATGACGGTAGACTATCTGTACATGACGGCGACCTATTTCGGTATGAACACGCCCTACCTTGAGCCAATTTCACACAATCATAACACGAGGGTACCATCCTCTCTTGGTACGATAAAATTATCTTGATACAATGGCAACCTCTCTTATTACGATGGCACCCTACCTTGTCACAGTGGCACCCAATCCTGATATCGTAATAGAAAAATCGGAATAGCAAAAATGTTGGACTTGTGGGAATAAAGAGTCGAGCTCACGGGTCCTGGGAAAGCTATAACCACCTTCAGAAAACCAAACGAGAATGGAAAAGAGAAAAGTTAAACCTAAATGCCAAGAAGATACAGTTTATGGCCACGGGAGGAACACCACAAGGAAATGAGAATTACACTTCATGCAAAAGAAATATTTATGAAGGGAATGTTTAGAGAACTGGAATCAATCCAGAGATCTGCTTGACTGGAATAGAGAATTGGATGTGCTTCTAATATTTATATATTAGAAGCTCGTCTAACAGAGAGAAGAAGCTTGAAGAGATGCCATCAATGGTTTAATGTGAAATGATGCGAATCAGTTGAAGAAAAATAATGTATGAGGAGAGAAGAACCACTGAACCAAATATATGTTTTTAACTTATTAATTTAATTTTCAAGTTGTAAGTAAAGAACGTATTAAAATAAGAAAATTAACATAATAAAATAAGAAAAATATTGCAAAATAAAAAAAATTAACTTCATAAAATAATTTTTTTCACGTTAATTTTCATAATATACTACATCAATTTTCCAACATTAAAGTTTCCTAAAATCCTTCGAATATAATTTTCAGTGATCATGTTGGATTACGTTATGTCAGATTATGATACGTTATATTATGTTAGGGTGTGTTAGGTCATGTTGTAGAAGCCCAAACATCCAAATTGTATGCAGTTAACATAAGAACGAAGGAACACTGCAGAAGGCCTACTGGCCCATGCGAGGCAGGTCCAAGTCTCCTACCGGCTTAAGCCAATGCACCCAACCTAGTCAGGTCAGGTCACATTAAGTTGCGACAAGTTTGACATTGCTGTGGTTGTACATAACCAGAAAACGTTCAGATTTGCACAAGTATCCTTGGTGGTGTGAGAACGTGTTGCCAAATGGGAATCAAGCAACGTGAGATGATATTCTTGGGCGAGAGGGAGAAGACGAAGAGGAAGAAGACTAAGATGAAGATTCATGGTAGAGAGACAACACATTCAGGAAGACAGCTGGTGATGGCGAGGCAGCTGGTGGCGCGTCACAAACAGCAAGCTGGTGGTGTATCAGCCACCAGGTGGTGCGCTAGACAGAGGTGCCAGGTGGCACACCAGGTGGTGTGCCACAGGCAGCCATCTGGTCGCTTCTCAAAGCCCGGCGTATCTGCTAGTAGCAACTGGAAATTAAGACCACCTTTTAGTAGTGATTTAGTAAGCTACATGAAAAATCTTCAATATCTGCTGTTCCAGTGCAAAAACAGAATAGCTCTTCTCTAAGTAAGTTAACTCAGTACAGATTAGATACAGTCAGATACGGTAATATACAGTCAGGGAACACTCAGAACGTTCTTGGCAACTCAAGAGAACACCCGACACGTTAATAATACGTAAACAAAACGCCTAAAAGTTCTTAAGACGTTCAAGAACACTCAGACCTCCTTAAAACGTCAGAGAACTTCCAAAAGTTCTTAACACGTTCGAGAACACTCAAACCTCCTTAAAAAGTCAGAGAACTTCCAAAACGTTCATAACACACTGGACCACCAGAACGTTTATACATCACTGATCATCCCTGAACAAACGTTCATAGCACGTCAGCAGGATCCGAACCTTTCGTAAAAATAAGTATTCGTTAGCCAAAAAAAAAAAAAATCCTGAAAACCAAGAGTAAATATATATTCTCTTTGATTCATGCTGATATTCCTCTCGAAGAGTTGAGCCTCATGTAAATTTATAAATCCAAATTACATGAATCTCCGACAAAATTGCCAAACTTTATATTCATAATCTAATATTTTCTCTTTGAGAATTTAAGTTGGTGTTTTATGCAAATTATTTATGCATTGATACTGAAACTCTCATTAGATATTCATGAAAGTCTGAGTTTCCAAATTTATTTACAGTATATGCCAGGTTACCTCGCAACAGATTTATAAAGCCGGAGTGAACACAGTGTACGGCTTCGCAAAATAAATTTGTCTACCAAAAATTTTTAGTCCCGCGTAAGTTCTAGGACAAACTTCTCTCTAGGGTTTCGAGGAGAAACATCATGTTGGTGTAAAGGCTCTTTATTATTATTATTATTATTATTATTATTATTATTATTATTATTATTATTATTATTATATATATATATATATATATATATATATATATATATATATATATATATATATATATATATATATATGTGTGTGTGTGTGTGTGTGTGTGTGTGTGTGTGTGTGTGTGTGTGTGTGTGTGTGTGTGTGTGTGTGTGTGTGTGTGTGTGTGCTTTTCAACGTATACATAAGTACATAAGCAAATATAGTACACACACACACACACACACACACTAGACTTGTATATTCATGATTCGGAAGCAAAAGCCATAACTATGATGGTGATATTTTTCAAACCAACTCTGGCAAATGCATAACAATTCTCAAGTAATCCAGAAATAATGCAACCAATACTGGGAAGAAGATGCGGTAAGAATGGTGACAAAGCCAAGTATAATGTTTATTAAACAGGATTCAGTTATTAAACAGGATTCATTTTGTTCCATTGACCATTTTCCATGGTCAGTGGAACAAACTGCCTAAAAAATACTGAAACAGGGTTATCCAAAGCCATCTTACCTGACCTATCCTTCCCATCCACCCACACTCGCTCACTCTCTGACTGGACACACACACACACACACACACACACGCACTTCAAGATGACTTGGTTAGGCTATAGGAATAGTCAGACAAACGGATACTGAAATTCGACCCCAGTAAATGCAAAGTTATGAAAAATGAAGGAGACGAGAGAAAACCGGAGAAGGACCCTGAGGTAAGCATAGTACCAAGCATATCACCTACTCAACTTGAAAACAGCTTTAAGGGATACTAATAAAGAATCATCCATGAGTCTGGAAACAGCGTATAGATTTCCAGCAACACTGGTTCCAGAATTGGGACAGTTGACCTACGAAAATAGACGAACGAATAACTAGGGAAGTAATGATGACGTGTAAAACTAGGGAAGTAATGATGACGTGCAAAACTTCAAGGATGCGAAAGGGAAGATTTTTGTAAAGAAGAGCTCAGGAACAAAGAGGAACACTTGGAAGTTAAAGATGCAAACTAAATCTCAGAAGGAGGAAGAAGCTGTGGTTATCTCCACCTTCCGGCATCTCACGTCAGTCAAGGCGCTCACAAAGGGCCTCATCAAGTTCCAAGAGTGTGTTTGCATCCTATTTGCCAAGATTATTTTTTTCAGACTAATGTCCTTACCATTCATATTAAAAACGATTGCTTCACATACTGTTTATTTAATCTAATTGCTGTTACTGTCGCATGCGTGAGGGAAAATACACACAGGAGTCGTTTTGAAGACTCGTTCTGTCCTATGGTGGGTTCGCACCAAGAACGAACCACTGGTGTTCGGTGCAATAGACGATGTTGTCCACTGAAGAGATGAGAGTGCGGAGTACTCGTTACCTTCATGGTGGTCTCTGTAGAGCGACAGCTAACTTGTCATGCAGACTCAGTGGGGTCCAACTATTTTGATCCTGGCCTCTCAAATAAGCTCACAAGATTGTCATTAAGTGTGGGATGGGAAAGCTACACATCTCTTTACAACAACTTCAGCCTGCGTATTCAAATGTGCTCTTTGTGAGATCTCTGATTGTAGAGTGGAGGCTGCTGAGTGCGTGACACTCCCACTAGAAGCTATGAGTGAATGTTCCTCCCCCCCCCCCCCGAAAAAAAAGAAAAAAGGTGGAATGAAACAGGCAAGGGCTCCATTAGCAGTTGGGAAAGTAGGTTTTTCTGGGCGTCCTGGATAATGCGTTATAAAAAGAGTATATCCCTCCGATCTCTACACGCCTTCACTCAGCTCTGACAAATTTTGCAAAGATTTTTTATACGACAACACTTAGTTCTCTACTCGCTTACAAAAATGACGATTAAAAAAAGCACAATTATGAGTATCAAATACATGAATTTTAAACAACAAAACGTAGCTTTTAAATATCATATTCAAGAATTATAAGCAAAACTAATAATAATTTAAAAATATCACACATGAATTATTGGCGAGAAAGCATGATAATTTCCCACCGTAACACTCTTAGGACTAAGTGAAAAATATTTATGCTAGACCACACATGTTAACATCGGATTTACGTAGATTCGGGTTTTACCCCGACATAGTTGTTCAAATTTAAAGTCAATTGGCTAAATCGACTAACAGGCTTTGGTTTTCCTGGCTGACCAGTCTACACTTCACTTAAACAACTTTCTAAACGAGGTGAAGAAGGGATCGACTAAGACAGAGGGCAAAGGAGGGCAAGAAATTTTAATTAGGACGAAGGGAGAATAAGAAGCTTAGGAACGAAGGGAAGATGTTTGACCTTAAGGATTAAATAGGGAGAGAGTAGAAAAGTCTGCTAAAGGACAGGGGAGGAAGATAAGACCCAGAGGGAAGACGCTAACGGGCCCAAAAATATGTGGAAAGACAAGGCAATGATGAAACAGAAAGAGACGAGGAAAAAATAACATTAAGAATAACAGGAGCAATAAAAATATCTAGAAGAGTACCGTGTAAAGATATCCGTGGATACACTGAAAAAAAGATAACCACCTGCGAGGGAAACAATGTCCAGATCCTCGCTTTATGTCTCTACTCTAGTACTTGTCGATTTATTTATATCTTTCAGTTCTACATAACTTACATTGCAATTCACGAAGAGTTAAGTTCGTGCGTATCATTCCTCGCACGGTGTGGTGGAGGCTCGACCCTTCGTTAGTTTATCGAGGCTCCTTCGGTGAGGATTTAGGAGCAAGATTCTTGTAGGATTTATATTTTGGGAGAGAATGATTAATAATGAGCACTGGAAGGAACTTTTGCCGAGATGAATCGTCATTTGTAGTGTCTGCAGATGACGGACGATGTTACGCGGACGTGAAAAAGGATGCTCTGAAAAATTATCTTAAGTAAAATATGGAAAGGACGGAGGGATGAGAGAGCGAGAGAGAGAGAGAGAGAGAGAGAGAGAGAGAGAGAGAGAGAGAGAGAGAGAATGGTAGGTGGAAGCGCTTCTCAAATGTCATCAACGAGACTGATGATGCGGTAAGATGGGGTATGGTGGAAACCGAAGCTGAGGAATTCTTAGACAGGAGAACCAGCCACCCTCTTCCCTGCTAAAATATACCAGTATCTTATTTAGAAGTGAAAATTTTGTTATTGTTATCGTTATTCAAGCAGCAGCAGCGGCTGTAGCATATATTATCAATAATATCCCATTCACCAAAAAAAAAAAAAAAGATCAAAATCATAATAGACTGGAAAACAAAGTGTTTATAGAAATACATGCGAGAAGGGAAAATAGCATAAAAAATAGAAAGGAGAAAGATGACTCTGTATATGTGCAGCAGAGTAGGAATAGTACAATCGTGAAGGACGCTGGTGGAGGCAGCCTTTACAACAGAAGAGAGGTATGTGTGTTGCATGGTGAAACGAGACTCATGCTTGATTGGCTCACACAAAGGATGGAAATATAACTCGACAAAAGGCTGAGGAATTCGCTAGGAAAAGATTTAGCTATCGAAACTCCCGGACAAAACGCACAAGAGTAAAAAGAACAACACATTGGTGTTGAAAGTGGAAAGGAAGAGAGAGGGAAGGGATACTGACAGCGAGGGAAGGAGCTGTCCACAATGGTAACAGTGTCGGACAGGTGACTGGCAAGGTGTTCTGCACATTGGTAACAATGGGAGATAAAGTGACAAAACTCAATGGAGTGATCGAGGTTCAACCTCAGCTACTGCACCCCTGAGGGTCAACGATGCGCTGTGGCTAAGACGAGGGATAATGTAGAAAAAGACACTTATATCCAGTTCAGGACATTTCACCTGACTCCTACCACTATATATACTCGTTTTCTTAATTGTTTCTGCATTAGTACTGAAGAAGTTACTCGTGGCGAAACGTTTCCTTTAATAAATGTCCTGAACTGTACATAAGTGTCTTTTTCCATATCTTGTTTGTATTACCATACCATTTCTCACGAGGGCTAATATTCCCACAATTCGGGTTTTAATCCCGGTCACTAATGAATTCTTACATTCGTTCGTCCCGAATTCTCAACACATGTTACAAGTGTTCCCCGTATTGGTAAGTAAGTTTATTCAGGTATATACAAATACAATTGAAAATTGAGACACTTATGCACCATATGGGAATCTTTATTTCCTAAATAAAGATTCCCATATGGTGCATAAGTGTCTCAATCTTCAACTCGTCGGTTTTCGAAACCATTCATCACAAATATAATTACATAGATTATCAAACATAGCAGCATATGTGAAGAGAACCTAGAATAACTCAAAAAGTCAGACAAAGTGACTTATTTCTATTGGTAACAATGTTAGACATGTGGAAGCTGCTCATGTTAAATACTTGTCGAACTTGTGTCTGACTCGTCAGCTTTTAAATTAATTTCAGTGAAGGGGAGCGTAATATTATTTTTTTTCTAGCTACGGTATTTATTTTCAAGGCTACTTTTTTTCCTTCAAATGTTTTCGTAAATATTTGCTGTATTTAGGTGAATGAAAGTTCCTCCTTGGGTCATGTTTGCTGTGTATTGCAAAATGTTCCGTGATTTTGTTAACTCGTAATGTTATCGGGGATAATTATATGTAATTAAGATTTTTTTGCATGATAAATATCCCCTGTGTGCGGCTTACTGCCGTTGTCTTCCATCTGTTCCAAGCTCTCCTCCTCCTTCCCTGCTCTTCTCTTCTCTTTTCTTCGCCTTCCTCTTCCTTCTCCTCCTCTCCGCTCTCCTGTTGTTCACCTTCTTCTTCCTCATCCTCCTTCTCTCCATCCTACTTCCCCTCTCTTCCACATCCCCACCGTCTTCTTCCACCCTCCATCTCATCTTCCTCTCTTCTCTCCTCGTCCCCTCCGCCCTCCCCCTACTCTTCTTCCCCACCTTCATTCTCCTGCTCCTCCTCCTCCCCCACCTACCTCCTCCCCCACCCTCCTCCTCCACGCAGTATTGTTTCTGAAGGTTAAACGTCTATTTTCAGTTTTTTCAACGGTTTCAAAATGTCACGGCTCATTTTCTTGTTCCGCGCAAATGCAAAAAAAAATTCTGCGTCAGACGTAACTACATTCATATTTTCTCTACTGTTTTTCCCAGTTTGGATATATAAATATATATATATATATATATATATATATATATATATATATATATATATATATATATATATATATATATATATATATATATATATAAATATATATATATATATATATACATATATATATATATATATATATGTATATATGTCTATGTGTGTGTGTGTGTGTGTGTGTGTGTGTGTGTGTGTGTGTGTGTGTGTGTGTGTGTGTGTGTGTGTGTGTGTGTGTGTGTGTGTGTGTGTGTGTGTGTGTGCGTGTATGTGTTTGTTTTGTTTGTTTTCCAATATGATGCTGCAACAGTGAGTTAGTATTATTTTTAATCCACTTAATTCTTTTGTTAATGGTTCACAATTTGCGAGATTCTTAAACTGATTATGTTTTCAACTTGTGTTCAATTTACGAGCTTAGTTCGAGAATCCTATTAGCATAACAAATATTTAGTTGTTTCTGTTTTATTAACCAAGAACTACAACCTGATGCTTATTCAGTGCTTTAAATATGTTCTGTTTCAGACGTTGTCAAATTTACACTATCGTTACCATCTTGCAACTTTAGTGACCGATTTACTATCATAGTACATAAATCCTAATAATAGAGCAAGTAAAACTAGTTAAAAACAAGCAAAGCTATTCGAAATACATTTTTCACAATCCCCATTCCATAGCCATAGTTCGTTCTGTGTCACCGGCAGCAAGTTTCGGAAAATTTAAACGAAAAGGCAAATATCCCATCTATTTATGCCCAAAAGAGATACTGAGTTCTTAGTAAGGCAAGCACCTGTGTAGAGAGTGACATCCTTCCCACAGAACAGGTCCCCGACCACCAGGCACCAACCACTCTGTAACCGTGTTGAAGGTAAACATTGTTACCACAAACCTTCAAGGAAGATGCAAATTTTATTTCAATATCTTGCAGCTGCTTCTCCTTAGTAAAAAAAAGTTGTAATGTGTATTTATTGTGTTCTTGTTCCTTATCCTATAATAGCCATTGGCACAACTTTTTTGTTATTGTACTTGCGATCGATTGGAGAAAGTCTTTGAATGTCTCCTGGCGAAAGTTTACAGTTTCCTGTGATCCTCTTCATCATATCATTGAATGTCCCCTGGCTAAAGTTTTCTTCTTTTCCCTTGGATCCACTGAAGGAAGCTTGTGACCATTTCGTATGTCCCGTGCCTCCCTTTCCATGTCTAGCGGAGCACATTCTAAATGCCTCCTGATTCAAGCTTCTCCTTGCCAGTGTTAAACTGGAGCAAGCCTCTGAATGCCCGCTTTCTCAAACTTTTTCTTGACAGTGATCACTGGAGCAATCCCTGGACCCGTCTGCAAGTGCCAGTAAGGATATCTTTAAGACGTGTTTAAGAAGATTATTTGGGTACGGATTATCTCTAATGAATTACCTCTGGTGATTCTGGGGATGGAAGTTTTCCAATTATTTGAAGGGAAAAAACTGGTTTCTATGCTGTTGCTGCATCTGAACATTTATATTGAAATTAAAAACCTTTATTTTTTTCGCAATATTTTAGCGGTTTTATTTTCAGTTTTGTCTTGCAATTTTTGGAAATTTTATATATTCAACTGGAACTGATATATTTTTTAATAAAAAAACAAAATTAAATTAGAGTAAACTACTGACCACTGCCTTTATTGATTTCTACAGATCCAAAGTGTAAGTGAAAACAAATAAGAATCTTTATAACTTAGCTGCAAAACAAGATTTTATTGGAACAACTTTTAGCTCTGTATCAGATCATATCTGACGTGCTGCTGGAGTGTGAGTGAGGTAACATTTACGGAGTCAGGGAAACTGGTCAGCCAGACTTGAGTCCTGGAGGTGGGAAGTACAGTGCCTGCACCCTGAGAGAGAGGTAAGAATGTTGTAGTTTGGATGGTCATGTGAACTGTAAAGCCATCACGCTTCTGGCAAGACAGTGATGGAATGAATAATGGAGAAATTGTTGCTTCTTTTTTCGGCTCACCCTGCCTCTGTGGGAGACGGCCGGTGAACTAAAAAAAGAATTAGATGATGTTTATGGAAAGACAGCTTTTTCAATTACAATGAATAGCTACGTTATTCTAGTTATTCATATATTTGACTCCCTAAACTTTACAGTAAGTGAAATTCAAATCACTGTTTCCAGAACTGATCTGGCCACTTGATGAAAATGTCAAGACGTTGAAATTTATGTAAAAGAGACACGTGTTTAAGGTTAGCTAACTACTTTTAAGGAACGTTTCCCTTATCAGGCATTGTCAGTCCAAATAAATTGATAAAGCTCCTTTATTAGCCCAGCATCTTTATCAATCCAAATGAAATGATAAAGATCTTTACCAGTCCAGCTGGAGCGATAAGGCCCCTGATGGGGGAACGCTTCCTTAATAAAGTTACCGAACATTACACACACATCTCTCATACATTTAGTCAATATTGTATACATTGTTAGTGACAAAGTGGAAGGTATTAATGACCGCTTCATATTTCTACCTGAAGAATGTGTGTATTTGTGCTTTTACGGTGTATTTTGTTATGGAATACATGAACCCGTGACACACCTGTGGCAGGTTTCGTGAGTCATTGTGCTCTCGCACACCGTCCCTATGTCAGCTCTTCTTGTTGAGTGGTTAACCAGCCTGTTGCTGCCAGCGGCAAGCATGCTTACATGTGAATTTAAATATGTTAAGAGAAATATATTAAGAATGTCTCCTAGCATAACTACTGCATCTGCTAGTATGTCAACTGTGTCTTCTAGTATATCAGCTGTGTCTTCCAGTATATCAGCTGTGTCTTCTAGTATATCAGCTGTGTCTTCTAGTATATCAGCTGTGTCTTCTAGTATATCAGCTGTGTCTTCTAGTATATCAGCTGTGTCTTCTAGTATATCAGCTGTGTCTTCTAGTATATCAGCTGTGTCTTCTAGTATATCAGCTGTGTCTTCCAGTATATCAGCTGTGTCTTCTAGTATATCAGCTGTGTCTTCTAGTATATCAGCTGTGTCTTCTAGTATATCAGCTGTGTCTTCTAGTATATCAGCTGTGTCTTCTAGTATATCAGCTGTGTCTTCTAGTATATCAGCTGTGTCTTCTAGTATATTAGCTGTGTCTTCTAGGATATCAGCTGTGTCTTCTAGTATATCAGCTGTGTCTTCTAGTATATCAGCTGTGTCTTCTAGTATATCAGCTGTGTCTTCTAGTATATCAGCTGTGTCTTCTAGTATATCAGCTGTGTCTTCTAGTATATCAGCTGTGTCTTCTAGTATATCAGCTGTGTCTTCTAGTATATCAGCTGTGTCTTCTAGTATATCAGCTGTGTCTTCTAGTATATCAGCTGTGTCTTCTAGTATATTAGCTGTGTCTTCTAGTATATCAGCTGTGTCTTCTAGTATATCAGCTGTGTCTTCTAGTATATTAGCTGTGTCTTCTAGGATATCAGCTATGTCTTCTAGTATATCAGTTGTGTCTTCTAGCATATCAGCTGTGTCTTCTAGTATATCAGCTGTGTCTTCTAGTATATTAGCTGTGTCTTCTAGGATATCAGCTGTGGCTTCTAGTATATCAGCTGTGTCTTCTAGTATATTAGCTGTGTCTTCTAGTATATCAGCTGTGTCTTCTAGTATATCAGCTGTGTCTTCTAGTATATTAGCTGTGTCTTCTAGGATATCAGCTGTGTCTTCTAGTATATCAGCTGTGTCTTCTAGTATATTAGCTGTGTCTTCTAGTATATCAGCTGTGTCTTCTAGTATATCAGCTGTGTCTTCTAGTATATCAGCTGTGTCTTCTAGTATATTAGCTGTGTCTTCTAGTATATCAGATGTGTCTTCTAGTATATCAGCTGTGTCTTCTAGTATATCAGCTGTGTCTTCTAGTATATCAGCTGTGTCTTCTAGTATATCAGCTGTGTCTTCTAGTATATTAGCTGTGTCTTCTAGTATATCAGCTGTGTCTTCTAGTATATCAGCTGTGTCTTCTAGTATATCAGCTGTGTCTTCTAGTATATTAGCTGTGTCTTCTAGTATATCAGCTGTGTCTTCTAGTATATCAGCTGCGTCTTCTAGTATATCAGCTGTGTCTTCTAGTATATCAGCTGCGTCTTCTAGTATATCAGCTGTGTCTTCTAGTATATCAGCTGCGTCTTCTAGTATATCAGCTGTCTTCTAGTATATCAGCTGCGTCTTCTAGTATATCAGCTGCGTCTTCTAGTATGCCAGCTGTGTCTTGTAGTATATTAGCTGTGTCTTGTATATCAGCTGTGTCTTCTAGTATATCAGCTGTGTCTTGTAGTATATTAGCTGTGTCTTGTATATCAGCTGTGTCTTGTAGTATATTAGCTGTGTCTTGTATATCAGCTGTGTTCTAGTACATCAGCTGCGTCTTCTAGCATATCAGCTGTGTCTTCAGGTATATCAGCTGTGTCTTCTAGTATATAAGGCATTTTTAAGAATAGGAGCTATATTTTCTAGATTTCTAACAGGTCAACTTATCTTTCCAGTCAGTAGCTTAAATCTAGCAAGTTAGGAAGAAACAATAACTAATTTAAGCATGGGAAGCGTTCAGCGTAGAAGTGGACGGCCGGTCTGGTTTTACTGCCAAACTTTAGGGTGAAAGATGGGGATTTCCGTTTCAAACTACCATCGAAAGTTTGGTAATCCGTGGTAATGTCCTTCGTTGAACTGTCTCGTTAGGCAATAGTACAGAAGTTTTGTTGTTGCTGGTGGTGTTCAGGGTGGAGGTGCTCCAGGTGGGTGGTGGTGGTGCTTGGTGGATGTGCTTTCCGGCGGTGTTCACCTTATGTTCGGCGGCAGTGTTCAAGAGGGGTAGTTCAAAGTGGTAGCAGCGGTTGCGGCGGCGGCGCTCAATTCGTAACAGTCTGGTGGCAGTACTCAAGTTAGAGGTCAGGTTAACCCGAGAAACCCGAGCAGGGTGGCTTACTACACTCAAGCCCTTAGGTCCTTCCCTATGACGCAGCCCACAAGACACTACCAACTTGCTTGGTGAGAAAGGGCAACATGTCTTAGGAGACTTACCAGAAAGCTTCTCCCCGCCCGGGGATTAACCCGGTTACTTTCGATTGTGAAACGAATACTCTGCTGCTCAGCAACAAGACAGTGCAAGGTTGTAGTTACCTTTTTTCTACCATTTATAAAAGGCACTTGTTTCTAGATACTTGATATTTTATGCGTGCATGCGTGTTAAAGTGTGAGTGTGAAAGTGTAAGTGTGAAAGTGTGTGTGTGTGTGTGAAAGTGTGAGAAAGTGTGTACTCACTTAATTGTACTCGCCTAATTGTACTTGCAGGGGTCGAGACTCAGCTCCTG
The DNA here is from genome assembly GCF_038502225.1 of Cherax quadricarinatus. Taxonomy (NCBI): domain Eukaryota; kingdom Metazoa; phylum Arthropoda; class Malacostraca; order Decapoda; family Parastacidae; genus Cherax; species Cherax quadricarinatus. The sequence continues at coordinate 23,605,366 of NC_091318.1, forward strand.
TGTGTGTGTGAGAATGTTTTTGTGTGTGAAAGTGTGTGTGTGTACTCACCTATTTGTGGTTGCAGGGGTCGAGTCACAGCTCCTGGTCCCGCCTCTTTACTGGCCGCTACTAGGTCACTAGTTCCATGAGCTTTATCACACCTCTTCTTAAAGCAATGTATGGATCCTGCCTCCACTACATCACTTCCCAGAATATCCCACTTCCTGACAACTCTGTGACTAAAGAAATACTTCCTAAAATTCCCGTGATTCATCTGAGTCTTCAGCTATCAACTGTGACCCCTTGTTGCTGTGTCCCATCTCTGGAACATCTTGCCTCTGTCCACCTTGTCAGTTCCTCTCAGCATTTTATATGTTATCATATCCCCTCTATCTCTCCTGTCCTCCAGTGTCGTCCAGTGTGTGTGTACTCACCTATTTGTACTCACCTATTTGTGGTTGCAGGGGTCGAGTCTTAGCTCCTGGCCCCGCCTCTTCACGGTTGCTACTGGACCCTCTCTCTCCCCGTTCCATGAGCTTTATCATACCTTGTCTTAAAACTATGTATGGTTCCTGCCTCCACTACGTCACTTTCTAGGCTATTCCACGGCCTGACAACTCTATGACTGAAGAAATACTTCCTAATATCTCTCTGACTCATCTGTGTCTTCAACTTCCAATTGTGACCTCTTGTTTCTGTGTCCCCTCCCTGGAACATCCTGTCTTTGTCCACCTTGTCTATTCCGCGCAGTATTTTATATGTCGTTATCATGTCTCCCCTGACCCTCCTGTCCTCTAGTGTCGTTAGGCCGATTTCCCTTAACCTTTCTTCATAAGACATTCCCCTTAGCTCTGGAACTAACCTTGTCGCAAACCTTTGCACTTTCTCTAGTTTCTTGACGTGCTTTATCAAGTGCGGGTTCCAAACAGGTGTTGCATACTCCAGTATGGGCCTGACGTACACGGTGTACAGTGTCCTGAACGATTCCTTATTAAGGTATCGGAACGCTGTTCTGAGGTTTGCCATGCGCCCATATGCTGCAGCAGTTACCTGGTTGATGTGTGCTTCCGGAGACATGCTCGGTGTTATACTCACTCCAAGATCTTTCTCCTTGAGCGAGGTTTGCAGTCTTTGGCCACCTAGCCTATACTCCGTCTGCGGTCTTCTGTGCCCTTCCCCTATCTTCATGACTTTGCATTTGGCGGGATTAAATTCGAGAAGCCAGTTGGTGGACCAGGTGTCCAGTCTGTCCAGGTCTCTTTGAAGTCCTGCCCGGTCCTCATCTGATTTAATTCTCCTCATTAACTTCACATCGTCTGCGAACAGGGACACTTCTGAGTTCTAACCCTTCTATCATGTCGTTCACATATACCAAAAATAGCACTGGTCCTAGGACCGGCCCCTGTGGGACCCCGCTCGTCACAGGTGCCCACTGTGATACATCATTACGTGTGTGTGTGTGTGTGTGTGTGTGTGTGTGTGTGTGTGTGTGTGTGTGTGTGTGTGTGTGTGAGTGTGTGTGTGTGTGTGTGTGTGTGTGTGTGTGTATCTGTCTGTCTGCCTGTCTATATGTCTGTCTGTCTGTCTGTCTGTCTGTCTGGATGTCTGTCTGTCTGGATGTTTCGAGTGGTTCCCAAGAGGTAAACTTTAGTTCGACTGCTATGAAAACCAGCGTTTCTTTGACAGAACTTTTTTGCTGAAAATTGTTTCCAAAGTCAATTTCAACACATTTCAAGAGTTTAAATTTTACTTGGCAGATGTACATAAACTTATTTGAATCTTTCACACCAAGTTAGGTGATCTAATTTCCTCTGAATATTACACGATTTATTCGATCTCGACGAAAATTAATTCGTGTGCGCCGAGACACAAATATTGACTGATCTTAATATTCAAGTTCCTCTGAGTGATAATATACTGGCGTATTCCTGATTTCTTTTCTACATTTATCCTCTCCTTTATTCGCAAGCTCCCGATGAAGGACCAACAATACTGCGAAAGGCCTTTAGCATCATTTTCATCACAATCGGGGCTATGTTGCTGATTTATTATCGTGTATGTTACGATATCCCTTGCGCACACATTCACACATTATATACACACAATATAAAACACAACTGACACAAGATTTATAGCGTCTAAATCCAATATTTGTATGCTAAAAGCTACAAGTACTAATATTGGAAAAGGTTATGCTGGAACTCAAGAAAATTTGTGCAAAAAAGAAACACTTGATAAAATAGGAAGAGCAGTGAGAAGAGGAAATAAACAGAATTACTGAAGAGGAGCATAGCCCAGTGGGACTTAAAGATGCAGGAACGTAGAGTAACACTGACTCCCGGACCACACCCCAGGACACACTCCCACACCCCCGGTACTCACCCCAGGACACACTCCCACACCCCCGGTACTCACGTAAGTACACACTCCCACACTCCCGGTACTCACCCCAGGACACACTCCCACACCCCCGGTACTCACGTAAGTACACACTCCCACACTCCCGGTACTCACCCCAGTAGACACCACCATACTCTAGTAGACAGGACCATACCCCAGTATACTGTCACACCCCAGTACACACCACACCCCAGAAGACAAGACCACGCCCCAGAACACACCACCACACTCCAGTATACAGGACCACGACCCAGTACACACCACACTCCATGATACAGGACCACGCCCCAGTACACACCACCACACTCCAGGATACAGAACCACGACCCAGTACACGGCATACCCCAGTATACTCCACCTCACCCAACTACAAATGAAAACACCTCAGTACATATGAGAACACCACAGTAAATACCACAGCCAAACAGTACACAATACCACACTCAAGCACTATACAATACCACACTCCAGCACTACACAATACCACACTCCAGCACTATACACTACCACACTCCAGCACTACACAATACCACACTCCAGCACTATACACTACCACACTCCAGCACTACACACTACCACACTACAGCACTACACAATGCCACACTCCAGCACTATACAATACCGCACTCCAGCACTATACAATACCACACTCCAGCACTACACAATACCACACTCCAGCACTACACAATACCACACTCCAGCACTAGACACTACCACACTCCAGCACTACACAATACCACACTCCAGCACTAGACACTACCACACTCCAGCACTACACCATACCACACCCCAGCACTACACAATACCACACTCCAGCACTACACAATACCACACCCCAGCACTACACAATACCACACTCCAACACTACACAATACCACACTCCAGCACTACACAATACCACACTCCAGCACTAGACACTACAACACTCCAGCACTACACCATACAACACTCCAGCACTACACAATACCACACTCCAGCACTACACAATACCACACTCCAGCACTAGACACTACCACACTCCAGCACTACACAATACCACACTCCAGCACTACACAATACCACACTCCAGCACTAGACACTACAACACTCCAGCACTACACCATACAACACTCCAGCACTACACAATACCACACTCCAGCACTACACAATACCACACTCCAGCACTAGACACTACCACACTCCAGCACTACACAATACCACAATCCAGCACTATACACTACCACACTCCAGCACTACACAATACCACACTCCAGCACTACACAATACCACACTCCAGCACTATACACTACCACACTCCAGCACTACCCAATACCACACTCCAGCACTACACAATACCACACTCCAGCACTACACAATACCACACTCCAGCACTACACAATACCACACTCCAGCACTACACAATACCACACTCCAGCACTACACAATACCACACTCCAGCACTACACAATACCACACTCCAGCACTACATAATACCACACTCCAGCACTACACAATACCACACTCCAGCACTACACAATACCACACTCCAACACTACACAATACCACACTCCAACACTACACAATACCACACTCCAGCACTACACAATACCACACTCCAGCACTACACAATACCACACTCCAGCACTAGACACTACCACACTCCAGCACTACACCATACAACACTCCAGCACTACACAATACCACACTCCAGCACTACACAATACCACACTCCAGCACTACACAATACCACACTCCAGCACTACACAATACCACACTCCAACACTACACAATACCACACTCCAGCACTATACAATACCACACTCCAGCACTACACAATACCACACTCCAGCACTACACAATACCACACTCCAGCACTATACAATACCACACTCCAGCACTACACAATACCACACTCCAGCACTAGACACTACCACACTCCAGCACTACACAATACCATACTCCAGCACTACACAATACCACACTCCAGCACTACACAATACCACACTCCAGCACTAGACACTACCACACTCCAGCACTACACAATACCACACTCCAGCACTACACAATACCACACTCCAGCACTAGACATTACCACACTCCAGCACTCTACAATACCACACTCCAGTGCTACACAATACCACACTCCAGCACTACACAGTACCACACTCCAGCACTACACAATACCACACTCCTGCACTACATAATACTACACTCGGGTACTACACAATACCACACTCCAGCACTACACAATACCACACTCCAGCACTAGACACTACCACACTCCAGCACTACACAATACCACACTCCAGCACTGGACACTACCACACTCCATCACTACACAGTGCCACACTCCTGCACTGGACACTACCACACTCCATCACTACACAGTGCCACACTCCAGCACTACACAGTACCACACTCCAGCACTACATAATACTACACTCCGGTACTACACAATACCACTCTCAAGCATTATACATACCTCACTCCAGCACTACACAATACCACACTCCAGCACTACACAATACCACACTCCAGCACTACACAATACCACTCTCCAGCACTAGACACTACCACACTCCAGCACTACACAATACCACACTCCAGCACTAGACACTACCACACTCCAGCACTACACAATACCACACTCCAGCACTACACAATACCACACTCCAGCATTACACAGTACTACACTCCAACACTACATAATACCACACTCCAGCATTACATATTATTACACTCCACTACTACACAATACATCACTCCAGAACTAGACACTACCACACTCCAGCACTCCACAATACCACACTCCAGCTCTAGACACTACCACACACCAGCACTACACAATACCACACTCCAGCACTAGACACTACCACACTCCAGCACTCCACAATACCACACTCCAGCACTAGACACTACCACACTCCAGCACTCCACAATACCACACTCCAGCACTAGACACTACCACACTCCAGCACTCCACAATACCACACTCCAGCACTAGACACTACCACACTCCAGCACTCCACAATACCACAATCCAGCACTAGACACTACCACACACCAGCACTACACAATACCACACTCCAGCACTAGACACTACCACACTCCAGCACTCCACAATACCACACTCCAGCACTAGACACTACCACACTCCAGCACTCCACAATACCACACTCCAGCACTAGACACTACCACACACCAGCACTACACAATACCACACTCCAGCACTAGACACTACCACACTCCAGCACTCCACAATACCACACTCCAGCACTAGACACTTCCACACTCCAGCACTACACTCCAGCACTACACAATACCACACTCCAGCACTACACAATACCACACTCCAGCACTACACAATACCACACTCCAGCACTAGACACTACCACACTCCAGCACTACACAATACAACACTCCAGCACTACACAATACCACACTCCAGCACTACACAATACCACACTCCAGCACTAGACACTACCACACTCCAGCACTACACAATACCACACTCCAGCACTACACAATACAACACTCCAGCACTACACAATACCACACTCCAGCACTACACAATACCACACTCCAGCACTACACAATACCACACTCCAGCACTACACAATACCACACTCCAGCACTACACAATACCACACTCCAGCACTACACAATACCACACTCCAGCACTACACCATACAACACTCCAGCACTACACAATACCACACTCCAGCACTACACAATACCACACTCCAGCACTACACAATACCACACTCCAGCACTAGACACTACCACACTCCAGCACTACACCATACAACACTCCAGCACTACACCATACAACACTCCAGCACTACACAATACCACACTCCAGCACTACACAATACCACACTCCAGCACTACACAATACCACACTCCAGCACTACACAATACCACACTCCAGCACTACACAATACCACACTCCAGCACTACACAATACCACACTCCAGCACTACACAATACCACACTCCAGCACTACACCATACAACACTCCAGCACTACACAATACCACACTCCAGCACTACACAATACCACACTCCAGCACTACACAATACCACACTCCAGCACTACACAATACCACACTCCAGCACTACACAATACCACACTCCAGCACTACACAATACCACACTCCAGCACTACACAATACAACACTCCAGCACTACACAATACCACACTCCAGCACTACACAATACCACACTCCAGCACTAGACACTACCACACTCCAGCACTACACCATACCACACTCCAGCACTAGACACTACCACACTCCAGCACTACACCATACCACACTCCAGCACTACACCATACCACACTCCAGCACTAGACACTACCACACTCCAGCACTAGACACTACCACACTCCAGCACTACACAATACCACACTCCAGCACTAGACAATACCACACTCCAGCACTACACCATACCACACTCCAGCACTAGACACTACCACACTCCAGCACTACACCATACCACACTCCAGCACTAGACACTACCACACTCCAGCATTACACAATACCACACTCCAGCACTAGACACTACCACACTCCAGCACTCCACAATACCACACTCCAGCACTAGACACTACCACACTCCAGCACTACACAATACCACACTCCAGCACTAGACACTACCACACTCCAGCACTCCACAATACCACACTCCAGCACTAGACACTACCACACTCCAGCACTACACAATACCACACTCCAGCACTACACAATACCACACTCCAGCACTAGACACTACCACACTCCAGCACTACACAATACCACACTCCAGCACTACACAATACCACACTCCAGCACTTGACACTACCACACTCCAGCACTACACAATACCACACTCCAGCACTAGACACTACCACACTCCAGCACTAGACACTACCACGCTCCAGCGCTACACAATACTACACTCCAGCACTAGACACTACCACACTCCAGCACTAGACACTACCACACTCCAGTACTACACAATACCACACTCCAGCACTAGACACTACCACACTCCAGCACTAGACACTACCACACTCCAGTACTACACAATACCACACTCCAGCACTAGACACTACCACACTCCAGTACTACACAATACCACACTCCAGCACTAGACACTACGACACTCCAGCACTGGACACTACCACACTCCAGTACTAGACACTACCACACTCCAGCACTAGACACTACCACACTCCAGCACTAGACACTACCACACTCCAGCACTAGACACTACCACACTCCAGCACTAGACACTACCACACTCCAGTACTAGACACTACCACACTCCAGCACTAGACACTACCACACTCCAGCACTGGACGCTACCACACTCCAGCACTAGACACTACCACACTCCAGCACTAGACACTACAACACTCCAGCACTAGACACTACCACACTCCAGCACTAGACACTACCACACTCCAGCACTAGACACTACCACACTCCAGTACTAGACACTACCACACTCCAGTACTAGACACTACCACACTCCAGCACTAGACACTACCACACTCCAGCACTAAACACTACCACACTCCAGTACTAGACACTACCACACTCCAGTACTAGACACTGCCACACTCCAGCACTAGACACTACCACACTCCAGCACTAGACACTACCACACTCCAGCACTAGACACTACCACACTCCAGCACTAGACACTACCACACTCCAGTACTAGACACTACCACACTCCAGTACTAGACACTACCACACTCCAGCACTAGACACTACCACACTCCAGCACTAGACACTACCACACTCCAGTACTAGACACTACCACACTCCAGTACTAGACACTACCACACTCCAGCACTAGACACTACCACACTCCAGCACTGGACACTACCACACTCCAGCACTAGACACTACCACACTCCAGCACTAGACACTACCACACTCCAGCACTAGACACTACCACACTCCAGCACTAGACACTACCACACTCCAGCACTAGACACTACCACACTCCAGTACTAGACACTACCACACTCCAGTACTAGACACTACCACACTCCAGCACTAGACACTACCACAATCCAGCACTAGACACTACCACACTCCAGTACTAGACACTACCACACTCCAGTACTAGACACTACCACACTCCAGCACTAGACACTACCACACTCCAGCACTAGACACTACCACACTCCAGCACTACACAATACCACACTCCAGCACTACACAATACCACACTCCAGTACTAGACACTACCACACTCCAGCACTACACAATACCACACTCCAGTACTAGACACTACCACACTCCAGCACTACACAATACCACACTCCAGCACTACACAATACCACACTCCAGCACTAGACACTACCACACTCCAGTACTACACAATACCACACTCCAGTACTACACTCCAGTACCACACTCCAGTACTACACTCCAGTACCACACTCCAGTACTACACTCCAGTACCACACTCCAGTACCACACTCCAGTACTACACTCCAGTACCACACTCCAGTACTACACAATACCACACACAGTCTTGCTATATATTCAACCTTAGTTGAAGCTCTTATCTTTCGCCTAACTTCTGTCTCATTATCTTGAGCAAGGATTGTAATGCAGGCTATTTTTTACATATGCATTTTTTGCTAGACTCTCTCTCTCTCTCTCTCTCTGTCTGTCTGTCTGTCTGTCTCTCTCTCTCTCTCTCTCTCTCTCTCTCTCTCCATCCGACTTTTCTTATGACTTCCTTCCTCCTACATCCTTGTTTGTCTCTCCTTTTTATCTCCTTTGCAGTCGACGCTCACAGCTAAAGCATATTTAACCTGCGCTGCGTTGAGACACACTCTTTCGCGGTCTGTAAATTTGCGAAATTAAAGTGTGGCACGTGTTAAGTTTGGGCAAATGTTGTCAAGTGGCGGTGGTGTTGTGAGTGTGAGCTGTAAGACCCAGACCCTCACTCACGAGTCTAGAAAAAGGTAAAAAAAAAAAATTGCGTTATTGTATTCCAAAGCAGGCGTTAAACCCGTATGTTAGGGGATTGAGGATTGAATGAGGATTGAAATAGCACATTAAAAACTGTGATTATAAGATACATATGATGATTCTGTTTTATTTTATTTCAGTGGGAATGCCAGAATCGTAGGGTAGAAGACCATACTATTCCTTGGGGAATGAGGATCAGTTAAACTATCCAAGGCGGGAAGCAGAGCCAATTATTTGGGTCAAGAGCACCTCACCTTGACGGGGTTAATATGAAGTGATGGAGTAGAAAATAAACCTGGAGCTTTAGGAGTAACCATGACTATAAACACTACTGGAAGGACTTGTTCCAAATCTCCACATTGAAATAACCACTTTAAGAGAGCCGTGACATGGGAACCATTTCAAATAAAAACCTCAAACAGTCCCAGTACCTCTTGTATTAAAAAAAATATTACTAATAAACCTCTTTCTTCAAGAGGGAATCAGACAGTTTGTAACAAACCAATGATAATCAGCCGAGTTGTTGTTCTTCCTTTTGATTAGGTGCCGGTATCTCGAACAGTCTAAATGATCAGCTCAGCAGCCGAGAAATCTGGTGAGATCGGGCAGCGGGAGTGATGATACAAGCAACCATTAACAAGTAGACAAAAGAAATAGGCAAGCACCACTACCCTTCCCCAATACAAAAAATACTGTTTAAAGGTCCCTAGACGACACGTTCCTCCATCAACAAGTCAGACCCCCGAAGGAAGGAAGGCATTAAGACTGCATTATGTATACGCAAAAGTCATTTTTTAGAGTGGCCTTTGATATTGTAATTAATATCTAAATTCTTAAAAAAGCATTCATCAAAAATTCTTCAAGGATTGTGTTGTATTTCATCAATATTTCAATTACACATCATGAAGTGGGATATATGATATTAATACTGTGATATATTAATCTTCAAATTACATTCACTACAAAGGCGTATGAGTGATACTTTGACTGAAGTGTACAAAGAGATGAAAGACATAATGCTAATATAATATGGTGTTCAAAACATCAAAGCAAACCTGTAACAATGGATTGACGTGGAATATATTCAGATTTAAAAAAGGGCTTATGTAAGCATTTCCCTGGCATTGTAGAGAGAGAAATTGTCAAGTAGCGTCAGGTTTGCTAATTCTTTGTTAAGGTTCAGAAAAAGAAAGACAGATATATTAAAATAATTTGTCAAGCGGACCTGCTTCGCATGGATCACTAGGCCTACTGCAATGTTTCTTTTGTTATGTTCTTCTTGTGCTCAACATATAACACGACTCAGTGAACACTCAATGAAACGCAACACAGCTTCCTGCCATGACAGCATCATCTCCTCTCTCCCGCATCCCATCCTCTCCACTATTAAACTTTTCTTATTTTCCATAATCGTCAACATTTTTATTCATAGCCTTTTCACTCTACCTAACCTCTCCCCCGTGACGCGGCTCCTTGGAGCGGCTGCTACTCTACATAATACACTGTGCTTCTCACACGCTCATCTTAAAAGTGTGGTAATACTCTCCCTTCCCAGGCGTTCACTTTTCCCTCACCTGATCCTTAAAGGCAAGGGGAAATTTTATCAGTTTTGAAGAAAGTGTATGCTTCCACATTACTGCTGATGTTTTCTCAAGATGATCACATAAGATATCCAGTAGGAACACTTGCGCACATTGGGTGTTAGTTACGAATCAAAGTTTGATTTTAAAATTGGAAACAATGTAAAAGGAGCTTTGAGTGTTTGCAGAAGCCCAGTTATGCTAGCTTTCATTATGTTCGCTTGATAATTGGTGATTTTTGCACTGTTTTATCAGCTGTTTTATCTGATGTTGTGTTTACTGTTCCTCCTCCTTCTGTATCTCTCATTGTTACTATTACTACTCTATTTGTTTTCGTATTATTACTGCGTCTGCCTCACTGCTTCTGGTGCTGCTGCGTCTACCTCACTGCTTCTGGGGCTGCTGCGTCTTCCTCACTGCTTCTGGTGCTGCTGCGTCTACCTCACTGCTTCTGGGGCTGCTGCGTCTTCCTCACTGCTTCTGGTGCTGCTGCGTCTACCTCACTGCTTCTGGTGCTGCTGCGTCTACCTCACTGCTTCTGGGGCTGCTGCGTCTGCCTCACTGCTTCTGGTGCTGCTGCGTCTACCTCACTGCTTCTGGGGCTGCTGCGTCTTCCTCACTGCTTCTGGGGCTGCTGCGTCTTCCTCACTGCTTCTGGGGCTGCTGCGTCTTCCTCACTGCTTCTGGTGCTGCTGCGTCTACCTCGCTGCTTCTGGTGCTGCTGCGTCTACCTCACTGCTTCTGGTGCTGCTGCGTCTACCTCGCTGCTTCTGGTGCTGCTGCGTCTACCTCACTGCTTCTGGTGCTGCTGCGTCTACCTCACTGCTTCTGGTGCTGCTGGGTCTACCTCACTGCTTCTGGTGCTGCTGCGTCTACCTCACTGCTTCTGCCGCTGCTGCGTCTACCTCACTGCTTCTGCTGCTGCTGCGTCTACCTCACTACTTCTGGTGCTGCTGCGTCTACCTCACTGCTTCTGCCGCTGCTGCGTCTACCTCACTTCTTCTGCCGCTGCTGCGTCTACCTCACTGCTTCTGCCGCTGCTGCGTCTACCTCACTGCTTCTGGTGCTGCTGCGTCTACCTCACTGCTTCTGGTGCTGCTGCGTCTACCTCACTGCTTCTGGTGCTGCTGCGTCTTCCTCACTGCTTCTGCCGCTGCTGCGTCTACCTCACTGCTTCTGGTGCTGCTGCGTCTACCTCACTGCTTCTGGTGCTGCTGCGTCTACCTCACTGCTTCTGGTGCTGCTGCGTCTACCTCACTGCTTCTGGTGCTGCTGCGTCTACCTCACTGCTTCTGGTGCTGCTGCGTCTACCTCACTGCTTCTGGTGCTGCTGCGTCTACCTCACTGCTTCTGGTGCTGCTGCGTCTCCCTCACTGCTTCTGGTGCTGCTGCGTCTACCTTACTGCTTCTGGTGCTGCTGCGTCTACCTCGCTGCTTCTGGTGCTGCTGCGTCTACCTCACTGCTTCTGGTGCTGCTGCGTCTACCTCACTGCTTCTGGTGCTGCTGGGTCTACCTCACTGCTTCTGGTGCTGCTGCGTCTACCTCACTGCTTCTGCCGCTGCTGCGTCTACCTCACTGCTTCTGCTGCTGCTGCGTCTACCTCACTACTTCTGGTGCTGCTGCGTCTACCTCACTGCTTCTGCCGCTGCTGCGTCTACCTCACTTCTTCTGCCGCTGCTGCGTCTACCTCACTGCTTCTGCCGCTGCTGCGTCTACCTCACTGCTTCTGGTGCTGCTGCGTCTACCTCACTGCTTCTGGTGCTGCTGCGTCTACCTCACTGCTTCTGGTGCTGCTGCGTCTTCCTCACTGCTTCTGCCGCTGCTGCGTCTACCTCACTACTTCTGGTGCTGCTGCGTCTACCTCACTGCTTCTGGTGCTGCTGCGTCTACCTCACTGCTTCTGGTGCTGCTGCGTCTACCTCACTGCTTCTGGTGCTGCTGCGTCTACCTCACTGCTTCTGGTGCTGCTGCGTCTACCTCACTGCTTCTGGTGCTGCTGCGTCTACCTCACTGCTTCTGGTGCTGCTGCGTCTTCCTCACTGCTTCTGGTGCTGCTGCGTCTACCTTACTGCTTCTGGTGCTGCTGCGTCTACCTCGCTGCTTCTGGTGCTGCTGCGTCTACCTCACTGCTTCTGGTGCTGCTGCGTCTACCTCACTGCTTCTGGTGCTGCTGGGTCTACCTCACTGCTTCTGGTGCTGCTGCGTCTACCTCACTGCTTCTGCCGCTGCTGCGTCTACCTCACTGCTTCTGCTGCTGCTGCGTCTACCTCACTACTTCTGGTGCTGCTGCGTCTACCTCACTGCTTCTGCCGCTGCTGCGTCTACCTCACTTCTTCTGCCGCTGCTGCGTCTACCTCACTGCTTCTGCCGCTGCTGCGTCTACCTCACTGCTTCTGGTGCTGCTGCGTCTACCTCACTGCTTCTGGTGCTGCTGCGTCTACCTCACTGCTTCTGGTGCTGCTGCGTCTACCTCACTGCTTCTGGTGCTGCTGCGTCTACCTCACTGCTTCTGGTGCTGCTGCGTCTACCTCACTGCTTCTGGTGCTGCTGCGTCTACCTCACTGCTTCTGGGGCTGCTGCGTCTACCTCACTGCTTCTGGTGCTGCTGCGTCTTCCTCACTGCTTCTGGTGCTGCTGCGTCTACCTTACTGCTTCTGGTGCTGCTGCGTCTACCTCGCTGCTTCTGGTGCTGCTGCGTCTACCTCACTGCTTCTGGTGCTGCTGCGTCTACCTCACTGCTTCTGGTGCTGCTGGGTCTACCTCACTGCTTCTGCCGCTGCTGCGTCTACCTCACTTCTTCTGCCGGTGCTGCGTCTACCTCACTGCTTCTGCCGCTGCTGCGTCTACCTCACTGCTTCTGCCGCTGCTGCGTCTACCTCACAGCTTCTGCCGCTGCTGCGTCTACCTCACTGCTTCTGCCGCTGCTGCGTCTACCTCACTGCTTGTGGTGCTGCTGCGTCTACCTCACTGTTTCTGGTGCTGCTGCGTCTACCTCACTGCTTCTGCCGCTGCTGCGTCTACCTCACTGCTTCTGCCGCTGCTGCGTCTACCTCACTGCTTCTGCCGCTGCTGCGTCTACCTCACTGCTTCTGCCGCTGCTGCGTCTACCTCACTGCTTCTGGTGCTGCTGCGTCTACCTCACTGCTTCTGGTGCTGCTGCGTCTACCTCACTGCTTCTGCCGCTGCTGCGTCTACCTCACTGCTTCTGGTGCTGCTGCGTCTACCTCACTGCTTCTGCCGCTGCTGCGTCTACCTCACTGCTCCTGGTGCTGCTGCGTGTACCTCACTGCTTCTGGTGCTGCTGCGTCTACCTCACTGCTTCTGGTGCTGCTGCGTCTACCTCACTGCTTCTGCCGCTGCTGCGTCTACCTCACTGCTTCTGCCGCTGCTGCGTCTACCTCACTGCTTGTGGTGCTGCTGCGTCTACCTCACTGCTTCTGGTGCTGCTGCGTCTACCTCACTGCTTCTGGTGCTGCTGCTTCTACCTCACTGCTTCTGCCGCTGCTGCGTCTACCTCACTGCTTCTGCCGCTGCTGAGTCTACCTCACTGCTTCTGGTGCTGCTTCTACCTCACTGCGTCTGGTGCTGCTGCGTCTACCTCACTGCTTCTGGTGCTGCTGCGTCTACCTCACTGCTTCTGGTGCTGCTGCGTCTACCTCACTGCTTCTGGTGCTGCTGCGTCTACCTCACTGCTTCTGGTGCTGCTGCGTCTACCTCACTGCTTCTGGTGCTGCTGCTTCTACCTCACTGCTTCTGCCGCTGCTGCGTCTACCTCACTGCTTCTGGTGCTGCTTCTACCTCACTGCTTCTGGTGCTGCTGCTTCTACCTCACTGCTTCTGCCGCTGCTGCGTCTACCTCACTGCTTCTGGTGCTGCTTCTACCTCACTGCGTCTGGTGCTGCTGCGTCTACCTCACTGCTTCTGGTGCTGCTGCGTCTACCTCACTGCTTCTGGTGCTGCTGCGTCTACCTCACTGCTTCTGGTGCTGCTGCGTCTACCTCACTGCTTCTGCCGCTGCTGCGTCTACCTCACTGCTTCTGCCGCTGCTGCGTCTACCTCACTGCTTCTGGTGCTGCTGCGTCTACCTTACTGCTTCTGGTGCTGCTGCGTCTACCTCGCTGCTTCTGGTGCTGCTGCGTCTACCTCACTGCTTCTGGTGCTGCTGCGTCTACCTCACTGCTTCTGGTGCTGCTGGGTCTACCTCACTGCTTCTGGTGCTGCTGCGTCTACCTCACTGCTTCTGCCGCTGCTGCGTCTACCTCACTGCTTCTGCTGCTGCTGCGTCTACCTCACTACTTCTGGTGCTGCTGCGTCTACCTCACTGCTTCTGCCGCTGCTGCGTCTACCTCACTTCTTCTGCCGCTGCTGCGTCTACCTCACTGCTTCTGCCGCTGCTGCGTCTACCTCACTGCTTCTGGTGCTGCTGCGTCTACCTCACTGCTTCTGGTGCTGCTGCGTCTACCTCACTGCTTCTGGTGCTGCTGCGTCTACCTCACTGCTTCTGCCGCTGCTGCGTCTACCTCACTGCTTCTGGTGCTGCTGCGTCTACCTCACTGCTTCTGGTGCTGCTGCGTCTACCTCACTGCTTCTGGGGCTGCTGCGTCTACCTCACTGCTTCTGGTGCTGCTGCGTCTTCCTCACTGCTTCTGGTGCTGCTGCGTCTACCTTACTGCTTCTGGTGCTGCTGCGTCTACCTCGCTGCTTCTGGTGCTGCTGCGTCTACCTCACTGCTTCTGGTGCTGCTGCGTCTACCTCACTGCTTCTGGTGCTGCTGGGTCTACCTCACTGCTTCTGCCGCTGCTGCGTCTACCTCACTTCTTCTGCCGGTGCTGCGTCTACCTCACTGCTTCTGCCGCTGCTGCGTCTACCTCACTGCTTCTGCCGCTGCTGCGTCTACCTCACAGCTTCTGCCGCTGCTGCGTCTACCTCACTGCTTCTGCCGCTGCTGCGTCTACCTCACTGCTTGTGGTGCTGCTGCGTCTACCTCACTGTTTCTGGTGCTGCTGCGTCTACCTCACTGCTTCTGCCGCTGCTGCGTCTACCTCACTGCTTCTGCCGCTGCTGCGTCTACCTCACTGCTTCTGCCGCTGCTGCGTCTACCTCACTGCTTCTGCCGCTGCTGCGTCTACCTCACTGCTTCTGGTGCTGCTGCGTCTACCTCACTGCTTCTGGTGCTGCTGCGTCTACCTCACTGCTTCTGCCGCTGCTGCGTCTACCTCACTGCTTCTGGTGCTGCTGCGTCTACCTCACTGCTTCTGGTGCTGCTGCGTCTACCTCACTGCTTCTGGTGCTGCTGCGTCTACCTCACTGCTTCTGCCGCTGCTGCGTCTACCTCACTGCTTCTGGTGCTGCTGCGTCTACCTCACTGCTTCTGCCGCTGCTGCGTCTACCTCACTGCTTCTGGTGCTGCTGCGTGTACCTCACTGCTTCTGGTGCTGCTGCGTCTACCTCACTGCTTCTGGTGCTGCTGCGTCTACCTCACTGCTTCTGCCGCTGCTGCGTCTACCTCACTGCTTCTGCCGCTGCTGCGTCTACCTCACTGCTTGTGGTGCTGCTGCGTCTACCTCACTGCTTCTGGTGCTGCTGCGTCTACCTCACTGCTTCTGGTGCTGCTGCTTCTACCTCACTGCTTCTGCCGCTGCTGCGTCTACCTCACTGCTTCTGCCGCTGCTGCGTCTACCTCACTGCTTCTGGTGCTGCTTCTACCTCACTGCGTCTGGTGCTGCTGCGTCTACCTCACTGCTTCTGGTGCTGCTGCGTCTACCTCACTGCTTCTGGTGCTGCTGCGTCTACCTCACTGCTTCTGGTGCTGCTGCGTCTACCTCACTGCTTCTGGTGCTGCTGCGTCTACCTCACTGCTTCTGGTGCTGCTGCTTCTACCTCACTGCTTCTGCCGCTGCTGCGTCTACCTCACTGCTTCTGGTGCTGCTTCTACCTCACTGCTTCTGGTGCTGCTGCTTCTACCTCACTGCTTCTGCCGCTGCTGCGTCTACCTCACTGCTTCTGGTGCTGCTTCTACCTCACTGCGTCTGGTGCTGCTGCGTCTACCTCACTGCTTCTGGTGCTGCTGCGTCTACCTCACTGCGTCTGGTGCTGCTGCGTCTACCTCACTGCTTCTGGTGCTGCTGCTTCTACCTCACTGCTTCTGCCGCTGCTGCGTCTACCTCACTGCGTCTGGTGCTGCTGCGTCTACCTCACTGCTTCTGGTGCTGCTGCTTCTACCTCACTGCTTCTGGTGCTGCTGCGTCTACCTCACTGCGTCTGGTGCTGCTGCGTCTACCTCACTGCTTCTGGTGCTGCTGCTTCTACCTCACTGCTTCTGCCGCTGCTTTATTGCTGTCATTTTCTTAATAAACTGTGCTGCTGAAGTGCCTTTACCTTATTTTGCAGCTGTTTTGTTGCCATTTTTGCTGCTGTTGCTGGACACGAGTCCACCCATTTATGTACTCTTACCTTCCCTTAGCTGACTTTGTTTACCTTCCGTCAAATTTTACACTCTATTTCCCCTTCTCCCCTCCATCCTTTTTTCCCAGCTACCCCCTCCTGTCTTCCCTGCCACCCATCCATCCCAGTATTCCCTCCTCTCTCTTCCCTCCCTCCTCCCCTTCCTTCATCACATCTCCCCAGCCTGTATGTTGATCTTGTTTTACTCTCTCTTACACTTCGCTTCCTCCTGTTTGCCTTTTATACAAGCTTAGTTCCTACCTCCTGTCCTCTCCTTTCCTACCCCGTGTCCTTCCTCTTCCTACCTTCCTCCTATTCCTCCTTCTCCTCCCATCCTCCTATATTTCATTCTCTTGCCTTACAGTTCTCTTAATCCCATAATGGTAACTATATAGTAATAAGTATTCCTAATTAGTGATAATATTGCAGTGCATTCCAAAAATGGTATTACCATAACATATTATATATTATAACGGTACTTCCATAACGTTGTAAATTATAATGTTATGGTAGTTATGCAGATTCGTGACAACAGTGTGTCGTGCCAACAGTGTGTCGTGCCAACAGTGTGTCGTGACAACAGTGTGTCGTGACAACAGTGTGTCGTGACAACAGTGTGTCGTGACAACAGTTTGTCGTGCCAACAGTGTGTCGTGACAACAGTTTGTCGTGCAAACAGTGTGTCGTGACAACAGTGTGTCGTGACAACAGTGTGTCGTGACAACAGTTTGTCGTGACAACAGTGTGTCGTGACAAAAGTTTGTCGTGCCAACAGTGTGTCGTGACAACAGTTTGTCGTGCCAACAGTGTGTCGTGACAACAGTTTGTCGTACCAACACTGTATCGTACTATTACAACCCAGGAACCCCAAGGCCTGTTATCCTGGGTGTAAAGGGAGCAAAATAAACACAGCAGAAAAACTTTTGACTTGTATTATCCTTCTCCAATTTAGAACAAGTATATACACTATATACATTATGTACAACAATAGGTATTAGTGCACTCCACGGTAAGCAAGGCAGAATAGAAGCCACTAGAGAGCAGACCGTGCTTCAACCAGCTCTAGAATGGGAATGACAAGGGCAGACAGGTGAGTGGTACCCACAACACCTCTGCGATTGCCAAAACCATCTTCTCATTGGCTGGAACCTGGGTACTGATTGAACGACGGGGCCCCATCATCAACCCTTAGTACCTGGTTCGCTGGTTGGGGGAGATAGCCTTTCAGTGAGGATGTGTACATGCGCCGAATAAAGGTTACGTACTCTTTGCATGCCACACGTACCAACACTGAGTTGTACCAACACGTGAACAGCGGATATTTCATCATGCATAATCAGTCACCAATATTGTTTCAACAAAAGAATTACCCATGCACAAATTTCAAGAAAAAAAATATCCACATTACAGGCTAAAGTAACACATTGCAGTCATTTTAATATCTTCATATTAAATAAGTAAAAAAAATGTCCACTAAATATAAACTCTGGCGGCCACTTCAATGCAAACTTCTTCCCGGGATGACAGTAAAGACGGTATCTTAATTAAAATCAATGGAATAAGTTTTCTCTTCTTACATCTGCACTAGTAGGAATATCCCCCCCCCTTACCATCACTTTATTCACCCCTACACACACACACACACACACACACACACACACACACACATACACATTTGCAGTACCGTGTTGCACTGTGCTCATATCTGCATTTCCTAATCCACGAACGTTAAAAAATAGATGCATATTGTAAGAGAATTCTTTTTCATGCATTTCTTAAAGCTTTGTTTTGGTTCTTTAGAATTTCTTTGCATAAATGGCGAAAGGAATATTAAAACTTTCACTTATACAAACAAGTATAATTTAACAACTTTTGCAACAACTTCCGTCAATGAAAACACGATGTTAGTGTGACGACGTTTCGCTCTAAGTTGAGAATTTTCAAGAGCTAAACGTTGTCCCAGTAAAATTTTGTGTTGCTTCAAGAGTCTTCGTTCTAGTATTTGTCATTCTACATACAATTATAAAGACATCTGCGTTGTATTTTTGATCTAGAAAAAGTCTGTAGGCTTCTTGAAACCTCAGTAGTATGTAAGGTTAAGGTAAGTTTTGCTTACTAAGGGTACGTACGTCTTTCAGCCATCGTCCGTCGACACTGTGCGTCCATTATTGGACATCTTAAAGATGTGCTCGAGTGAGCCACTGTCATGCTCTTTTCCCTCCCTATCCTCTCCTTCCCCAGCCACCATTGCGTTACTCAACATTACCCTAGCCTTGCTCTATCCCAGCAACATCCTTCATCCCTCACCACCTAGCCACATCCGAAGGTCACTCTGCTCTACCTCACACTAACATCATCTCATTAATAGAATACAGTACCGACAATTGAGAGAGTAAGACGCACGTTAACGGTGGGTAGATAAAGTGTAGGTTATCAGTCTCTCACCCTTGAAGTAGTAGTGTGATGGCCTCACTACTTCAAGACTGAGGGACTCTTCACCTTCTCTTTATCTTTCTACTGTTTTTGCGTCTCCAATGTTCATATTAATAGTTAACACAGATGAGTGACAACGTGATCAAAAGGCTAGGTAATATCTCCTAGTATATTGCTGACGTGTACTCACTTAAGACTCATCACTCCTGGTTTAGCAGGCCTAGGCTTTTGCAAGGCTGTTTTTTCACCTGTAGTGAAGGAAACGCATAACCAAACAAGCTTTTTATGGTAGAGCATATCGCTCTATGTAGATATTATCATGTTATGCGACTTAAAAAAATGCTTTACGAGGGAAAGTAGTATTCTGGTTATAAAGAGTATAGAGGGAAAAAATCTACAGGGTGAAATATCAACGCACCTATAAGAAACAGTTGTAGGCAAGTACCATCAAGGATAAGACCTCGGAGCCAGTAAAGTGTCGATAAGACCACCAATGAAATCTCGTTCTTCAACGTGTACCCTTTCTTCCCCAAGACCCCTAACGTCTCCTATAAATCAGACCTAAGGAAGACCATTAAAGCTAACGTCTGGTTTTCTATGTAGCCAACAAGAAGTCATCTGAAACTCACGCCAGGCTGTTTCAGTGTCGAGGACTTTGAAGCGCGCCATCAGTTCTAGCAGTAGGTAGAATCCTCAAAGCTCATGCTTATGTCTGTCTGTAGTTAAGAAAGACCCCCACATCTACCACACAATGTGTTCATATAAACACATACTCTTATTAACTCTGATATTTCTCTAATAAGAAAGTATACCATATTATAGTCGAGAACAGTTTCCGTAATACATTTTTTTGCTTCTAAACTTTGGGAAGCTTGTAGGAACATAAATTCATATAAATAATCTAAACTTTAGTCTAGGAAATACTCGGATGGGGATATTAAAATTTTCCAAGCACATAATCTTTATGAAAATATTGAAAATCACGAGCGTTGACTTTATAAAGAAAGTTTAAACTTAGCTAGACGATATCTTTGCCCCGCGGTCAGGCAGCATCAGTATGAGAATATTAACTCACACACACATCATAAATAATATATATATATATATATATATATATATATATATATATATATATATATATATATATATATATATATATATATATATGTATATATATATATATATATGTATATATATATGTATATATATATATATATATATATATATTATATATATATATATATATATATATATATATATATATATATATATATATATATATATATATATATATATACTCTCTGAATGGAACTTCATTAGGTACACCCTCCTAGTACTGGGTAGGGCGTCCCTTTGCCCCAAAATAGCATGATTTCTTCCAAGCATTGATTCAACGAGATTATGGAAACATTCCTTAGAGATTCTGGGCAATATTGACATGATAGCATCACGTAGTTGCTGCAGACTTTTCGGCTGCGAATCTTATGTTCCAGTACATCTTATTGGGATGTCAAATTCTAGCCCTACCATCCGCATGTCGCAACAGAAATCGGGATTCGTTAGACCATGCGACGTTTTTCCAATCCTCAGCTATCTAGTTTTGATAAACCTTTGCCCACTGTAACTTCAGTTTCCTCTTCTTAGCTGATAAGAGTGGAACCCGATATGATCATCTGCTGTAACCCATCCACTTCAAGGTTCGACGTGTTGTGAATTCAGAGATGCCCTTCTGCATACTTATACTGCAATGCGAAGTTATGTGAGTTGATGTCATGCTTAAGTTATCTTGAACCACTCTGGCCATTCTCTTCTGTCCTCTCTTGCAAGACATTCTCACTCACAGAACTGCCGTTCGCTGGATGTTTTGTATTTTTCACACCATTCTCTATAACCTCCAGAGACCGGTCTGCGTGAAAATCGCAGGAGATCAGCAACATGTTTCTGAGATACTCAAACCACCTAGTCTGGCAACAATAATTATTCCACAGTTAAAGTCACTTAAATCACATTTCTTCCTATTCTGATGTTAGGTCTGAATATCAACAGTACCTCTTGACCATGTCTATATGTTTTTAGATAATTGCATTAGCGAGCAGTTGAATACATATATATATATATATATATATATATATATATATATATATATATATAGGTAAGTTTTCTAAGATATATATATATATATATATATATATATATATATATATATATATATATATATATATATATATATATATATATATATATATATATATATATATATATATATATATATATATATATATATATATATATATATATATATATATATATATATATACATATATGCAAAACAACCACTGTGAAAGAATAGAGAAATTCCAAGCGCTTTCGTGACTACTTCCATAGTTCCTTGATAATGTGAGTAGTCACGAAAGCGCTTGGAATTTCTCTATTCTTTCACAGTGGTTGTTTTGCATATTCTGAAATCACCTGTTTACTGTGATCTTATTGCATATATATATATATATATATATATATATATATATATATATATATATATATATATATATATATATATATATATATATATATATATATATATATATATATATATATATATATATATATATATATATAATGTCTTGCCGAATAGGTCAGTTGGTCAATTAGCAAGAACTCATTTAAAAATTATGTCCTTTCTAAAATTTTCTCTTTTACGTTTAAAGATATATTTTTTTCATTTAAGTTAGTGTAAAAATTTAATAATTTTGTACCAAAAGAACCTTACAGAACCTTCAGAGAAAACTTACCTAACCTTATTATAACAAGCGCAATTTAATTCAGCCTAATCCAACTAAATATGTTTTAGATAAAATTTATAATAATTTAATGATAAACAAACACAATGAAATATATTTTTTTTGTAAGGTTCAGAATGAACCTAACGAAAATTTTCGCTTGCCTTATTCGGCAAGAAGAGCGTTGCTATTTAAGCCAAAATCGCAAGTTTTACCTATTCGGCAAGAGATGTGTGTGTGTGTGTGTGTGTGTGTGTGTGTGTGTGTGTGTGTGTGTGTGTGTGTGTGTGTGTGTGTGTGTGTGTGTGTGTAAGTGTGTGTGTGTTAGTGTGTGTGTGTGTGTGTGTGTAAGTGTGTGTGTGTGTAAGTGTGTGTGTGTGTGTGTGTGTGTGTGTTTGTGTGTGTTGGTGATATGAATGGTGGTAGCCTCAATATACCCGCATTTAGATTTTCTCTGATGTGCAAAGGAAATTTGATATCCAAGCCTTCTCGATATATATCGAAAAATGTTTTATCGTTTGTTCATCTCCTCAAAGAATTCTCTGTCGTTTCTCGTGAGTTTCTTTCCATTCTTCTTCAATCTACTTACCTAGTCTTTTATTGTCGTCTTCTGTGACTGTGAAACAGCTTCGCTTCAGTATTGCATATTCATTCATGGCCATTTTGCTCACTGTTTTTTTCGGGCCCACACTTCCTGTATCTGTTCCATGGTCTGACATTTCCTTCCTATTTTTGTCTTTCTGCATATCTGGTTGAACCACGGGCCCTTTCTTTTCACCATTTTCTCCACTTTTGAGCGGGAAGTTCTTTGAACCTCGTACTCGGCACTTTCCAAGCAGGTACTCCATCTTATTCGTTGATTTTCCTTCTCGTTCCCTTTCCCATTGCACTGCATTCAGGGATTCCCTCATCCTTTCACACTTTCCTCTTCTCTGGTCTCTCCTGTCCCACACCTGCTATTCTTCCCTCAGTGTTTATTTCGACAAGGTGTTTTGAAATTTAGCACTGTGAGGTCGCTAGCACCCAGAGGCCCCTTATAATCTATCTCACCTGTATCAGATGCACTTTTGTAAATGCTTGGTTCAGTATTGCATGTTTACCCCCTTCAGTCTCACGCCGTGTTTCTCATATGCTGAGATTTGATCACTATCTCCATCTTAGCCCTCCACGTTTCTGGTTCCTCATGTGGGATCTAATTCTACAGGTGCATTTCTTTGAGGTTCAAATCTTTCAGGATTAATAGCCTCGCTTTTGTTAGACGGGCTCTTCTTGCTACTTCAGGTATGCTTTGTTGTCTTCATATTCATATCTTGATTTCTATTATATATATTTTTGGGTAAGTTTGTAGATTAATGTTTTTACTATATCTATTCTGAATCCTACTGTCATCATTCTGGCCAGCCGCTTTATAGACATTTCTCTCGTGTCTGTATATTCCTCTCGTTTCTTCAGAACATCAATGGTTCTGATGATCAGTGCAATGCCTTCCCCTCTGCTTCTTCCTTTCATAATTGGTGTGTGTGTGTGTGTGAGTGTGTGTGTGCGTGTGTGTGTGTGTGTGTGAGAGAGAGAGAGAGAGAGTCTGTGTGTGTACTCACCTATGTGTGGTTGCAGGAGTCGAGACTCAGCTCCTAGCCTTGTGTCTCTGTACGCACTTGCGGTTCTGAAACCACGAATTCACGAAAACACATACAAATTCATGAATACCGATTAACGAACGTAAAAAATTCCAGCAACTGCGCAGGAAATTTATACCTGACACGATAGAAAATTTATTGAATCATTAAAATAGTCTTCCCGGGTAAGTCTCCATGTGGTACCATCCGAGGAATTTGTTAGCAATATCTGTCGTAGGAACGACTTCAGGCTTTAAACCTACTGCTGAAATACAAACGCGCGGCTAGACATTACTTGCTGGTAGGGAGAGGCGGCCACACCATCGCCACCGTAACTGACGGCTTAAATCACAACGCCCTGGAGTTGGATCTGCGACCCTCTGTTTGGGATTTGAAAGTTTCGAGGATGGAACTATCCCTCTTCCGCTGAGAGTATAGGAAGGTTTGGACGTTATCTGTGTGTGAACGAGTTAAGAGAAGTTAAGCCCCAGGAAATGTGGATCGGAATCGAGCACTGGGAAGACTTTTCCGGTCTTGTTGGATAAGAAGTGGCTTACTTTCCACGTTGTTTGTAAACAATATTTCCCCCTCGGGATGCTAAGTGAACACGAGAAGCATGTCTCAGGATAGAAAATGTGAAACTTGGTCTCCTCTAAAAACAATAACTTAAAAAAAGGGATTTGGGCGGGGTTGGGAAATGGGGAGGCCGGAGAGGGAGCTCTTAAACAAAAGCAAGAGCAACAAGAACAATTTCCCCTCTACCAACCCCAACCCCATATCTACCACCCCTACACTCGCTCCCCCTCCTGACACCTGCAATTTCTACAATAATGCGAGAAGACCTGTCATTTAGAGAATGCAATTTAGCAAATGCCCACGTTGGCCAAAACAACGACGGGTGGATAATGAGAACTTTCAAAATAATAGAAATAGCGCCAATAGCAATACTATTCGAATCACTTGTACTCTCACGAATAAAATTTTGTTTGGTATTGACGTCTCCATTCAAGGCAGGAGAGAGATCGGAACTAGAATTTGTAGAGATAGTGTTTGCTGCCCCAGTATTGCCAAGAAGAGCATTTTAAACTATTGGGAACACCTCAAGTGTCATCTCTGGAGCGAAAAGGAGGGAGAAATGCCAGATAACATATACATGGTAGACTCAAGGACCTAGTCCCAAATCTACATAATACCCTAACACGAGGATTGGCCAAGAACTGGGCCGCTGGGGCGCTGATCCCCGGAACACCGTCCAGTTAGACGTGCCGGAGTGAGAGATGCGGAAGGGCAGAACAGACCTATTGAAAAATCAGGGGGCGGCATAAACACAATAGGAGAACATCCGTGGTAGAAAACTCTTCACTCAGCTACCTGCCAGGATATTAGAAATATTTTTGGAATATGTGTAGAAGCATTCTAGAGAAAACTGAATCTCTACCTCCCCGAAGTGCCCAATCAACTAGGCCAGCAGGATGCTAACAGCAACATCCTGGTTAAACAGGAAACTCAGAGAAAAGCCTAACCCTCGGCTGGTCTGCGAAGTTAGAAAGCCTCCCGAAACCGTTCACAGGTACATCACTGGTTGCATATACAGCCTCACCATTGGAGTTCCAACATTACCATTGGAACCGCTGCCACAAAACTGAAGCTCCAGCAACACGGCAGCTCTGATGTATGCCAGCAGCAATCAACACCACTGTAACCTGAACAAGCCTATTGAAACCAGGGTAACAATATACCATATAGTAACAATGGAATAGGCAGCTCAGCCAGGCACACCACAGCAACGGCCAATTAGTGGACAGGACGAGAAGTACAGCAATATGTGGTGGGTCCTGGACCACGGGATGAGGTTGGTCCTGGACCACAGAATGAGCTGGGTTCTGGACCAAGAAAGGAAGTGGGTCCTCGATCCCGGGATATGGTGGTAGTGGAACCTCGGACTGTAGGTGATGGGAACCGGGATGGGGTGAAGTCGGAGACTGAGTGGGTAGTGGAGTCAGAGATAGAGTGGATGGAAGAATCGGAGGTGGAGTGGGTGGCAGAGATGGAGGTAATCAGTCCCTCAGCCTTGGAGGCTGAGGGACTGATTACCTCATCTTTTGTATATAGTTCTACATTCTTCCAATTGTGTCCTCGAATATGTATTGATAAAACCACTGGATGGCGAAACGTCTACAATAAAGACAGCCAGATGTTACACATGTAACTCATCCTTCATCTTGTCAGTACTGTATATCAATACATGTGCAAAAGTACGAAACTACTAACACCTGCTTTTATTTTGCTCCACGTATTATACTACTGGTCTGAATTCAAGTGAAAACAAATATAGGACGAATGACTAAGACAAACTAAGCCGAGTAGCGTTAATTTTAACGTTTCTCTCAAGGGACTCTTCATCGAGCGTAGAGTCATTATGCTAAAGACTGTTTTGTATATCTTTTCATTCACTTGTCAGTTTGCTGCCTCTCTCACCTGCAAGACGATAATGGTACAAGAAACAAGACTTTTTCTACCTGAGGTAGGTGATGACAGGTCACATTTGCTGCTGGGAAAGTACACGTTGATGATCACGAGATTGCATAATGCAGCTGTTGGAACTGCTGTGCAGAGAAATGGAAAACTTAAATAAGTGGTAATACTCTCTCAAGTGTGAATAATCTTGGGAGAATAAAAGGTAATACTCCCAAGAGTATTATCTGTTATTACTTCCCTCTTAACATTGAAGACCGAGGTGGACACACTAGGGGTGAAATTTAACTCTGAGAAAACTGTATACACAAGTTTGAACCTGCCCAGTTAAACAGAATTTGTTAACAAATTAATCCACACTTCTCACTTTGTTTTATATATGTGTGGTTTATTTGTGATTTGTTGTGGCGGCGGTATTGTGGCTCCGATTGTTCATTTGTTAGCAGTGTGAGTGGTCAGGGATCGCACATTGGACGATGGATCAAACTCACTTTTTGTTGTGCTGAAGGACCTGCCCAATCACGCGGGTTTAGCCCGTCACATCAAATAAAATAAGAATGGAGGAACATTGCAACAGGCATGCTGGCCCATGCTAGGCAACTTCATCTTACACCCACCCACACCTACTCATGCATTTGCCTAACCTATTTTTAAAGCTACACAAGGTTTTCGCTTCTGTAACGCTACTCGGGAGTTTATTTCACTCATTCACAACTCTGTTATCAAATAGTTGCTTTTATATATCTTTTCTAAATTTAAATTTTCCAACTTGAATCCACTGCTCCGAGTCCTGTCTTGGTTAGATATTTTTAGCACGTTATTTATTTCCCCCTTTATTTCTTCCTGTCTTCCATTTATAGACCTCAGTCATATAGTCCCTAATTCTACGACTTTCTAGTGAGTGCTGATTCAGTGCTCTCAGTCTGTCCTCGCAGGAAAGATTTCTGATAGACGGAATCAACTTTGCTATCCTAACTGTTGCACACATGTCTTGGTGACTAGTTTGTATTGATCTGTTTATAAGACTAGCTAATGCTTTGCAGATTTCCTCCTTATATTCCTTAATAACCCTTGAAAACAGGCGGGGATTTGTTTGGTTTTAATCTATTTTTCTGAGAACCATGTCACTAGTGACTTTGATTATACATACATATTTCCATCCTGACATATATATTTTTTTATTTCTAGAATTTCTCTACTAGCATAGTTTAGAAAGACGCGTAAGCAAACATTAGAGCATATTTATTAGAAAACGTTTCGGTCCTGGGACCTTGATCACTTCTAACAGGTTAAAGACAGTATATATAAGCGGAGAGTGCGGTGTGAGTGAGAAGAAATAAGCGTTGAAGTTTGTATACATTTCTTTGTCACTGACAGCGAGCTGACCTGAACAACTTTTAAGTGAGCCATAATCTTACTTCAGTGTACCTGAAAGAAACCTTTTGGGATGCGTCTTTAATCTCATAATCTCTTTTGTCTCCTCGTTCTTTATTCTAACAAACCATTATGTGAAATGTAAGTGAAATTATATATGTACCCACCTGCCAGTCTTCCAGACTACCAATCATCCTGTTATCCCTTCTGCCAGACAACGGTCCCTATATGCCTACCACCCTATCAGCCAACAAGGCTGTCTGCCTGTCTGCCTGTCATCCTGTCAAGCAGATAGGCCACCAACCAGTCTGTCTGCCAACCTATCTGTCAACCATCCTGCCTGCCATCCTGCCTGTCATCCTACCTGCCAGTGGCCTCCGTCTCTGACACAGGAATTATTGTAATGGACAGCTTGGGCTACACTCAGCAAATGAAATAATGAACGCGCCACAAAACCCGGACCAGCACTATGATGATTAATGACCACGTTAATTGTGTTCTATATCATTTAAGTCTATTTATGCTGTTTGTGTTGCAGTTATCGTGAGTTGAATTATTTTTTAATCACGATAAACTGAAGCGATGAAAACAGTAATAGAGGTTGATAATTTCGGCATTTTCTTCGCTAATTCCCAACAAATTTGCATTTGTTTTACTCCGCATATACATATAAATAGACACGCTCACATTCTCTCAATTTGTTATGTATATATATATATATATATATATATATATATATATATATATATATATATATATATATATATATATATATATATATATATATATATATATATATATATAACTCAAAGTTACAAGCCCATCTGTGGCTACGCCTGAAGTACAGAAACTCATCACCTGTCCCCGCAGGTGAGCCTGGTGTCCGTGCCTCGCCACGGATAATAGGCCATGTATGAGGGATGTGGAACAAAGCGTGTAGGCAGGACCTTAGATGCATTGCGAGACTGTAAAGTGTAATTCCGTTAAGCGTCCATGTTTGGGAAACTCCGTCAGCTAACATAATGCAGTTATGCGGCTTGTTATTCGGCGGAAATCATTCAATAATTGTCTCATTGTCGTGATTCCTGGAGGAGTAAAGGGAATTAGAGGCAGGATAAGGAGAAATCAAGGGTGATGGTGGTGGGAAGGTGACTGGGAGTGTTGATGGGGGATCCATGGGCACGTAGTGTGTTGCAAACACAAAATAAGATCCAAATAATTACATGAAAAACTACACACTGAAGAAGGGGTAAGAGCCAGGAGCTAATACTTAACCCCTGCAGCCACAAACACACACACACATGGGGAGGGGTATGTAGGTGAGAGTTGCAATCACCAATTTCTTAAAAGTTCGAGTTTTTTTTTTTTAATGTATACAGTTAACAAGGCGGAAACAAAAATGGCGCAGATTACCTTCTTCCTCACTTTTATTCTGACACACACGAGCCTGTTGAAAGAAAATTAATAACCAGTCATTTAAACTAAATTTTGTGGAAAAGATTTACTGCTCTCTTTATTTCCCTCAGCTTTATTCAGCCATCAATAAGAAAAAAAAAGGGAATTTGATGGAGGAAGGTTTCCATGACAGCACTCAGAAATTAACGTTTTTACACACAACAATCAATTTGCTCAAATGTCGTTCTATTCAGCCTGGATTAAAAGTAATTATTTTTACCTTCACTTTTCGTGGACGAAGGACAGACATGCATCATCACTAGTCACTGCTTCATTGAGTTATCATGCGCCACTAAACTAAGTAAACTCACCGAATGTGTTTATTATTATGACTATAATTAACAGCTAAACCCTCAAGGGAGTGAATGTGGGTTTTAAACTCATTATGGTTACATGCTTAGCATATTCGCCCACAAGCTAAACTAGAGACACAAGCATAATGTGTTTACAAGCTTACTTTGGACGCACATCACAGCAGCTGTAAGTTTTGTGTGTTCTCTCAGGTGTCAATATACATAAGGTAGCAATTTCAACACATCTATATGGCAGAAAGTGTGGACACAATTTCTTTTTATTATTTATGTGTAATTACAGCTTATGGTGTCGTGCATTTAGTATTTGCGTTTGCCATGTCTCAGGATACGACGTACATAGCTGGCTGACACCCAGCTACTAGTTTATTGCTTGGTGGACGGGCAGCGGGTGAAGGACTTGCTCATACGTCTAGCCTTTCATGAGGTTCGAACTTGGAATCTTTATGGGTCGAAAGTTTTGATGCTTCATCTCGAAGTCGTGGCTCCATGTTTACAGTAATCTCCAACTTAATTTGGCCACTATATCACTCTGGATACGTTCCCATTGACTTGGCAGTGTTGCTACATGCTAAGATTATTCATTCTATCACTACCCAGTTTACATAAGCACTTACTCGGCACCTTTTCGCACTGGGTGAATATACAATCTCTTTTCACAATGCCCTCTAAGTTTCTCTAACTCGTCCTTTTCTTTCTTGATGGCTCTGATAACTGTGTTAAGTCGTATCCTAAAACTTAATAAGTGAAAGCGATCACTTGTTTGTTCATTCATTTACGTTTATTCTATTTCAGTGATTTAGCGACTTACGTGGCCACGTTTGTGATCCTATTCTGACCCCACCGAGACATGGGTCAGCAGCTAAGTACGAACCACAGGTCAACAGTAGTTCACACCTCCCTATTAATGGGCTAATAAATAAAATTCCACACTTTTAGGTATTAAGTCATGACCATCCACCTTGTTACACCTTTGCCATTAACCGTACTCACTGGTGGGCATATATCACGAGTGTGGCAGGAACTGGCAGTTGAGTGTTCGCAGCAAGTTTGTTGAGATGGGCGTTTGAGTGACGGACTGAAATGAGCCGACCAACTCACAGGTCAACTTTGACACACTCATTCAAACTTTTTCCCCACAACTTTGGAGCTGCGTTTGTCATTCCCTCTTACTAAATGTTTAGTCTGGCGGACATTGGCATGTAGGTTAGTTTATCTTTTCGTCATGCGAATCGCGGTTCGCCTGGGAATGAAGGAAAGTGTATTTCTGGGTCTTTGGAAGACGAGACAGAGCTCTGCTTCCGGCCACTCAGCGTGAGTGAGACAAATCAGCTGGGAAGAGAATAGTTGGCTGTCAGCACTCGTGTGTGAGAGAGAAGAGAGATGGAGGAGGAAGAAGAGTAAAAGGAAAAAAAATGAGAAAGAAAAGGAAGAGAAGATAGGTACTAAAGGAAAGGGAAGGAATCATCAGAAAATAAGAGAATGCCAGTAAGGAGTCCTGAAAGCTCTTACTGTGTGACGTAGCTAATATATTTTCTGTGCTTTTCCTGGCGCAGAAGATGCGGAAGGGAAAAAAAAATGCCAGATGGGCAAGACGTAGTGACGGAGAGCCAAGATAAAAACAAAAAGGAGAGAATAACAGCCGGGGACAAACGAAGGCTGATGATATTTGAGTATTTGAGGTTCAGGATTCTTAGAAGAAGAGAAGAGCGATGCTTCACCTTCATTCCAGCTGTCTTGTTTTCCAACCGGTAGTTCCCAACCTATTTTAGGTGGCCCCCTTCCCTATCGCAGTTGACCCTCATCCTCACAATCCCCCCTTCCCCTCTTCCTCCCCTTCCTCCTCCTTCCTTCAGATAAAATTCTAAATGTTAAAATCATATATATATATATATATATATATATATATATATATATATATATATATATATATATATATATATATATATATATATATATATATATGTATATATATATATATATATATATATATATATATATATATATATATATATATATATATATATATATATATATATATATATATATATATATATATGATACCCTCACAGCTTCACACTGTTGTGCTCTGAATGCCCACAAACAAGCTTTTAGGGGAAGAAAATAAGTGACACTGGCAGCAGAGAATCCTTTTATTTTTAATACAACATTTCGCCCAAGGTTCGGCTACCAATGTCTTTATTTCCACGTGTCGGCTATTGTCTACAAGGAAGCCCTTTTGTGTGGGCGTCCCAGGGTTGGCACCCAGGTTGTCCTCATTTCCCTTTAACCCGGCACTGTTTGTATGCACATCACAGTTATTATACTGAAATATGTATCTTGTGTTGATGTGAAGGGAGAGAGCATGTTATAATAAGTCCACAGCACAGGTTATATATGTACACCGTTAAGTGTATGTCTCTCAGTGCTGAGGTGTATGTCTCTCAGTGCTGAGGTGTATGTCTCTCAGTGCTGAGGTGTATGTCTCTCAGTGCTGAGGTGTATGTCTCTAAGTGGTGAGGTGTATGTCTCTCAGTGCTGAGGTGTATGTCACTCAGTGCTGAGGTGTATGTCTCTCAGTGCTGAGGTGTATGTCTCTCAGTGCTGAGGTGTATGTCTCTCAGTGCTGAGGTGTATGTCTCTCAGTGCTGAGGTGTATGTCACTCAGTGCTGAGGTGTATGTCACTCAGTGCTGAGGTGTATGTCACTCAGTGCTGAGGTGTATGTCACTCAGTGCTGAGGTGTATGTCACTCAGTGCTGAGGTGTATGTCTCTCAGTGCTGAGGTGTATGTCACTCAGTGCTGAGGTGTATGTCACTCAGTGCTGAGGTGTATGTCTCTCAGTGCTGAGGTGTATGTCTCTCAGTGCTGAGGTGTA
>NC_091318.1:23643047-23660547 GCF_038502225.1 Cherax quadricarinatus
ACTCCTGAATTTCACCTCACTGTTCCTAAAGAGTGTAACATGTAAACTGGAACTGCTGGAGAAGATCGCAAGATCCTAGTTTAACATGTGGAATGCTCTGCATTTTCCCTCATAATGCCAACACTGGCTCAAAAGTGCAAGGTAGAAAAGTGAGCTGGATATTCCTAGGTTAAGAAAACTTAAGATTCGACGACCACTGGAGAACAGGAAATTGGGGGAAAAACAAAAACAGAAGATATTGCCAAGGAAAATGAAAAAGTTGATTAGCAGAACACTTGATAATGTGAAAAGTCACGAATGCGCTTGGAATTTCTCTATTCTTTCACAGTGGTTGTTTTTGCATATTCTGAAATCACCTGTTTACTGTGATCTCATTGTATATATATATATATATATATATATATATATATATATATATATATATATATATATATATATATATATATATATATATATATATATGTATATATATATATATATATATATATATATATATATATATATATATATATATATATATATATATATATATATATATATATATATATATATATATATATATTACAGGAAACATTACAGGGTAATAAAACTAAACACAATAAAAGATAATTACAGGAAGACTTGGACAGACTTTAGATTGTTGCACACTGGCAACACATGTAAGATTGTTGCACACTGGCAACACATGTAAGATTGTTGCACACTGGCAACACATGTAAGATTGTTGCACACTGGCAACACATGTAAGATTGTTGCACACTGGCAACACATGTAAGATTGTTGCACACTGGCAACACATGTAAGATTGTTGCACACTGGCAACACATGTAAGATTGTTGCACACTGGCAACACATGTAAGATTGTTGCACACTGGCAACACATGTAAGATTGTTGCACACTGGCAACACATGTAAGATTGTTGCACACTGGCAACACATGTAAGATTGTTGCACTCTAGCAACACATGTAAGATTGTTGCACTCTAGCAACACATGTAAGATTGTTGCACTCTAGCAACACATGTGAGATTATTACACACTGACAACATGGGAGATTGTTGTACACTGGCAACATGGGAGAATGTTGCACACTGAAAACATGGGAGACTGATGCACACTGCCAACATGGGAGATTGTTGCACACTGCCAACATGGAAAATTGCTGCACACTGCCAATATGGAAGATTGTTGCACACTGCCAATATGAGAAATTTTTGCACATTAGCTACATGGGAGATTGTTGCACACTGGCAACATGGGAGATTGTCGCGCACTGGCAACAGGTGTGAGATTGCGTCATTTACCGCAGATAACCTTTACTCCTCCAGGTGATTGACTATTTCCCAGTGATGGCCGCCACACTCCTCTGACACCTCTCCTGTAACTTACAACCTGATGACCCTCCTGCACCTGTCTCGTGACCTGACGATTCTCCAGTACCTGTCGCGTGACCTGAAGGCTCTCCAATGTCTCGTGATCTGACAATCTTCCAGCACCTGTTGCGTGACCTGAGGACCTTTCTGCACCTGTCTCGTGACTTGACGACTCTCTTACATCTCTCTCGTGGCCTGATGATCCTCCAGTACCTGCCTCGTGACCTGACGACCCACCAGCATCTATCTTGTGACCTGACCACTCTCCAGCCCTTCTCTTTACCTGACGACTTTCCAGCCTCCCTTTCTTGACCTGACGATCCTCCAGCACCTGTCTAGTAACCTGACAACCTCTACCACATATCTCATAACCTGATGATTGTACAGTCCTTGTTTCTTGATCTGACGGCTTTCTAGCGTCTCTTTTTAACCCCTTTGTTTTCACCTGACGATCCTCTTCCTCTATCTCCTGACTTGACCTAATCCCCCATCAGCAGGTCTGATGAGAAGGACCTCTGCTGGCGGCCGAAGAATGCAGCTCCAATTTCACCCAGCGTTTCGTTCTATTTTCAGTTTTTGTATCACGTAATTGAGTTATCCAGAATTTAATGTTCAATCAATATTTCGTGTACTGGTGGTTAATTTTCTTTATCAACAAAGATTCAGTGACATTAATCTATTATGCGAGAGCTGAAGATTCAGATTCACAATTTATTTAAAAAATATGTATAAAGAACCACAGGTAAGCAACAGCATTTAGAATTCTGCACTTGTAGTCTCGGTCCTCAGTTACAGTGTGAAGTGGGGTACCAAAACTTTGTTGAAAATATTCCACTCCTGGACGAAAACCATTCGCTCGGATCTAATTTGATTACCAAGGTGAATTCAGTGTTAAAACTCCCCAAAGTAAACACACACACACACACACACACACACACACACACACACACACACACACACACACACACACACACACACACACACACACACACACACATACACACACACACAAACTCACAGATACATGCATAAGACAAAGTATGTTAGACCCATGATGGAGTATGCTAGACCCATGATGGAGTATGTTAGACCCATGATGGAGTATGTTAGACCAATGATGGAGTATGTTAGACCCATAATGGAGTATGTTAGACCCATGATGGAGTATGTTAGGCCCATGATGGAGTATGTTAGACCCACGATGGAGTATGTTAGACCCATAATGGAGTATGTTAGACCCATGATGGAGTATGTTAGACCCATGATGGAGTATGTTAGACCCATGATGGAGTATGTTAGACCCATGATGGAGTATGTTAGACCAATGATGGAGTAAGTTACACCCATAATGGAGTATGTTAGACCCATGATGGAGTATGTTAGACCCATGCTGGAGTATGTTAGACCCATGATGGAGTATGTTACACCCATAATGGAGTATGTTAGACCCATGATGGAGTATGTTAGACCCATGATGGAGTATGTTAGACCCATGATGGAGTATGTTAGACCCATGATGGAGTATGTTACACCCATAATGGAGTATGTTAGACCCATGATGGAGTATGTTAGACCCATGATGGAGTATGTTAGACCCATGATGGAGTATGTTAGACCCATGATGGAGTATGTTAGACCCATGATGGAGTATGTTAGACCCATGATGGAGTATGTTAGACCCATGATGGAGTATGTTAGACCCATGATGGAGTATGTTAGACCCATGATGGAGTATGTTAGACCCATGCTGGAGTATGTTAGACCCATGATGGTGTATGTTAGACCCATGATGGAGTATGTTAGACCAATGATGGAGTATGTTAGACCCATGATGGAGTATGTTAGACCCATGATGGAGTATGTTAGACCCATGCTGGAGTATGTTAGACCCATGATGGAGTATGTTAGACCCATGATGGAGTATGTTAGACCCATGATGGAGTATGTTACACCCATAATGAGTATGTTAGACCCATGATGGAGTATGTTAGACCCATGATGGAGTATGTAGACCCATGATGGAGTATGTTAGACCCATGATGGAGTATGTTACACCCATAATGGAGTATGTTAGACCCATGATGGAGTATGTTAGACCCATGCTGGAGTATGTTAGACCCATGATGGAGTATGTTAGACCAATGATGGAGTATGTTACACCCATGATGGAGTATGTTACACCCATAATAGAGTATGTTAGACCCATGATGGAGTATGTTAGACCCATGATGGAGTATGTTAGACCCATGATGGAGTATGTTAGACCCATGATGGAGTATGTTACACCCATGATGGAGTATGTTACACCCATAATAGAGTATGTTAGACCCATGCTGGAGTATGTTAGACCCATGATGGAGTATGTTAGACCCATGATGGAGTATGTTACACCCATGATGGAGTATGTTACACCCATAATAGAGTATGTTAGACCCATGATGGAGTATGTTAGACCCATGATGGAGTATGTTAGACCCATAATAGAGTATGTTAGCTGGGGTGTGCAGCTCACCATTAACAAACAATTCAGATATTCACAGTTCACAAACATACAAGGTGGATTTCCCTATTAAGAAATTTGTGCTCTGAAGACCAACTAAAGACGCTAAATGTATTGGTATAGATAAGAATGAGGCGATATAATGACTACATTTAAATGACGGTAAAACACGCTGCAAAACACACTTTTAATGGAACAACGTTTCGCTCTGTGTAGCGCTTTATCGAGCTCTGTCCTGACTTGACAAAGCTTTACACAGAGCGAAATGTTTTTTTCTTCTATAACGTAAATCTTTTGTTCACTATTGTCGGCAGTACGCTATTTATATCCGTCTTTAATAAGACACTAAGACTCCAACACAGAATAAACACGTAACGTGGAATTAGCTACCGGGAGATTACACAACTTTATACTGCAGAACA
This sequence comes from Cherax quadricarinatus, assembly GCF_038502225.1. Taxonomy (NCBI): domain Eukaryota; kingdom Metazoa; phylum Arthropoda; class Malacostraca; order Decapoda; family Parastacidae; genus Cherax; species Cherax quadricarinatus. The sequence continues at coordinate 23,647,343 of NC_091318.1, forward strand.
AAATGAGTGAAAAGAAATGTAATTAATACTTTTTTTATAAATAGATCAGTAGACGATGGAACTGCAACAATTATTACAAATGTTAAATTTATTAGTAACATTCAACAAATGGAAAAAAATACGTTATGAACATAGGTTTTATGTAGTAAGCCAAAAAAAAAAAGAAAAACTAGCTGCGCACACGGGAGTGGGTATTGACCATGGGTTTTCAACGCTGGTAAACAAAACGTTCTGTAGTAAAACAGCTGTAAATGGAGAATGAGGTGAACTGGAGCCCAAAAAGATGTAAACTATCAATGGGGGAAAAAAAACGTGAAAATTGAATAAGGTAAGAAAAATGGTTGAGCACGAGGCAGTATATTGCTGCCCCACGTGAAGAAGGAAAGTCAAATGTCAGCTCAGAAAGAAGACCACTCAACCTTTATTTATAAATGAAAAGAGGAAAAAAGACATTGAGGACACGTGTATCCATCACGGTTTTGTTTTCAGAGATGAGAACCTGTGCAAAAAGTTAGTGGGAACTACACATATCTGTCACTTTTTCTGTTTTTTGGGTCTGGGTTCATCGTCTCCGCGACGACCTGTCTTATACATGTTATTCTAGATTGAAAGGGATGTATGATCATGAAAAATTTTATGAAATATATATGAGAGGGTAAACATAAGTGTATATGAACTGCATTAGAAAATTCGTAAGTTTAACCTATCATATTGCATGTTCGTAAGAGAGAAAGAGAAGACCTGTAACCCTGCTATAGTACAGAACCCTTTAGCAGGCTTCCTTATCACACTCGTGTGTTAAGACAGTGTCAGCGTAGGTTAAATTAAATTTTGAGGGAATAACATAACGATCAATGAGATATTACGGGAAATAAGTGAAAGTGAACCAAATCTGATTGCAACTGCTCTTGAGTTTTCGTGGAGATACAGAATAAACGACATAAAGGATATAAGGCATAAGGACCTAATACAAGCAGTGAAAATATATGTCTGAGATTAACGGATTATGTCCAAGATTTTGGGACAGAGCTAAAATAATTCATCACAAAAGTTGCAGCTAAAATAGAAAGCTAAAAAAAAGGCAGGGACAAACAACGGGAAAGTTTTATAAGAAAACTAGCCAAAATTTACCGCTTTAGTAATTACAGATACGAGTAAATTACTGATGTATCGATCAGCAAACGATAAATACTGACGTAATAAAATAAGTAAATGTACACAAATACTAATGGGAAATGAAGAGATAAAAGAAGAATGAAAATGAAGGAATAATTAGTCTTTAAAAGAGAGGCGAGAAGGAAAGGGGGAGATAACATGCAAGAAGAAACGAAACAAGCACCATAGAGCATGGAAGACTGTCGACAGCCTAAGAGATCAGGAATAAGACAAATGTACAAAACTTCGTTGTTTTTATTGCTGAAACGTTTCGCCTGCAGAACAGGCTTCTTCAGTTGAATACTGGCGAATTTAGAACTAGAGAAAACACTTAGCAGTTTTGACGTGGTAAATCCGTCAGCCTTGGTACAAAGTGGTTAACTTGAGGGACTGACTACCTACTCCCAAAGCTGACGGACTGATCTAGTCAAGACTACTGCAATTTTTCAGTATTTTATATCAGTAATAATGTGATTCTAAGAGATGATAGAACCGTAGCCAGGATCCATGCCACGAAGATGAACCACCACAACAGAGACATAATTAAGAATGTGCTAAATAAACTTGAAATGCAAAGATATTTGCGGGGAGTCACCATAAAGTTAGTAGAATAGAATAAATAGTGAGTACGTTCTCTCAGTGTTTGTCCTGTACATCCCAGCAGCTGCAAACGTTACTTTCGTATAAAAAAATGAGAAACATGAGAAATATTCTAGATTATGACTCACTCACACAGACAATGAGAGGAATTGACATGGTGGTCAAAGACAGGATGTTGCAGAGATGGGACACAGCAACAAGGGGACACAGTTGGAAGTTGAAGACACAGATGAATCACAGGGATGTTAGGAAGTATTTCTTCAGCCACAGAGTAGTCAGGAAGTGAAATAGTTTGGGAAGCGATGTAGTGGAGGCAGGATCCATACATAGCTTTAAACAGAGGTATGATAAAGCTCACGGTTCAGGGAGAGTGACCCAGTAGCGACCAGTGAAGAGGCGTAACGAGGAGCTATGACTCGACCCTGCAACCACAACTAGGTGAGTACACACACACACATATACACACACACATTAAATACCATTCATTAGCATAACAGTAAAATATTTGCACTCTAAGAATTGAACGTTTTCTGCAAACTTCTCAAGAGAATTTTATTCCACATCTTCCACGTTAAGAGAAGCTGCGTATTGAAACATAACCAAGTCCAGTGAACAATTTTTTTTCATAGTTTGACTAAGGATGGTAAAAGTTAAGTTAGATAAAAAAAAAACTCTTCCTCTGCACTGGCAGGAAAGGATTAAGCCAATAGGCCACAGGCGAAGGCTTTCCTTTTGTTGTGGAGATAAAAAGAATTGTGTAAACCAGAGGAAGAAAATGAAGTCAAATATGTCTGTATATATATATATATATATATATATATATATATATATATATATATATATATATATATATATATATATATATATATATATATATATATATATATATATATATATATATATATATTACTCACTCAAATATTATGTTCAAAACACTCTTTTTCTCTATTAAATAATGAGGGAACATTAAATCTCGAGTTTTGTTATCCTACTTTCACCTTATTGATGACTTCTGAAGTTACGAGAATCTCCGCTTAATTTTCAATCTTAATCCCACCAAAAGGTGACTCTGATTATTAAATATCCATGAAGACAATGGTGTCACTCACCCAACTCGTTGACTTAAGAAAAGGGAAGGTTTCGTTTTGAGGATGGAGGATAGTGTATCCTTCATTCCAAGTGATGAATGACCCACAAATGTTTAGCGCCTCTCAAAAAGATAGAAGGAAAAAACGCTCATGTTTACTTAAACGGGGACACAAAAGGCACAATAATTTTCTTGTCATGTACTTCTAACATTGCTAACAATCAGAACATAATCCACGTGAATATTGACTGTAGACTATAATAACAGACTATAGCTATGTTTTTTTAGTTCAGCTGGAAATTTTCATTATAGGATGATCAGTTAATGCTGAGGAATTATTACTTTATGGGTTTGAATCGGCACGAATGTATTTATGAATTAGTCAGTTATTCGTCGGATTAATTTTGTAAGTGATAATTGCTTTGCTGTGTAGTTTTATTTATTATTAAAAAGTCATCAACTCTGGACATAATTGTAATTAATATACATATTTCATACGGTACAATAACGCATAATATTAATATACGGTTTGCCCACTATGGGATTTATCAGTGAAATACAGAGCATGAAAGAAAACACATTGTATAGAGGACAGGGATCAGGTTAATTACGTAAAGGTAGGTCAGGTACCAGTGCGTAGTCACCTGCTCGTAAAGTGTGTGGTGTTTACCTGGAGTTTACCTGGAGAGAGTTCCGGGGGTCAACGCCCCCGCGGCCCGGTCTGAGACCAGGCCTCCTGGTGGATCAGAGCCTGATCAACCAGGTGTAGTAGTAGAATTGGTTCAGTGAAGACAAATGCTAAGAATTGAAGAATTCTGGGCCGCTGTGTTGGATACTGCCGTTAGGGCTGCCTCGAGACAATGATGCTTGTACAAATCATCTTCATTTGAAACTAATCTGGATTATTTTCACTTCATCAGGCGTCCCTGTGTGTCTTGTCTCTGTTGCCCGTATGTGTGTTCACTCACTCGCTGGTTTAGACTTCTGGCCGTCTCGACAGGGTATACCTCGTCGCATCCTTCGTATGGAATGACATACGCACCTGTGCTGGTTTCCATCGTTTTAACTGGTCTCTTGTTATTAGGTCCTTGATGGTGGTGACGAACTGGTAACAACATTCATTCTGTGATCTGTGAGTGTCTTAGTAACGTTGTTGGCCGCGTCTCCAAATGGAAGCACAACACATCTGATTGGTGACTGTTCTCGGGCGGACATGAAGCTGTGGGAAAGTCTCCTGAAGTCAGAGATGAAGTGTACAGTAGAGGAAACTGAAAGTGTACCAGCATTTGAAGAATATGTTCGCTCTTCAAGGGACTGTGGGCTGCAGATCTCATTGCGCTCTGAACATGAATCCAGTGAGAACCCTCTACCAGTCTGTGTCATGGAGTACAAGTGTAGTAGGTCGTCCTTGTTTGTGAGTTTCCTGTACACTCTGAAAGTAAACTTATCCCGTCGTGTGCCTAGGAGGATGTCCAAGAATGGGAGTTCACTGTTCTCCTCTAGCATGGATTCAGTGGATGGTTCCACTGTTGTAACGATGCTGCTAAAGTTGAAGGATTTGATGTGTTCTTTTTCTGAATGTTCCGGTAAATACGGTGCTGGTGGGAATCCCATGGACGCCCATGGATATCTTAATGGTTAAAATTATAACCATAATCTTCAAAGGGGTTGACCGGTAAGCCAGCGGAAGGCCTCGGATAGATGGCCAAAAGCACAGCTGCGGGTCATCATAAGACAAAGACCCGTATTAAAAACACTTGCCCTGTTTCCTGACAAACCTCACCTAACCCAACCATGGATAATCCAAAATACTGTCTACTTCTTTTCCTGAAAAATAAAGCAAGCTAAGTAGACGCAGAGCGTCAATGTACCGCAAAACCAATGACCACAGTTTAAAGTCACAGTCAATTTTATAGTCTTTATTTACAGTAAAAAACAATAGTGCCTACTTAGAAGGATGAGTTGTCGTATTCCTTAATAACCTGAGGAAAATGAGTTGTATTTGTTAATGACCTCCGGAGGATGAGTTTTATTCTTTAATCACCTCAGAATGATGAATTGTATTCATTAATAACCTAAGGATGATGAGTTGTATTCATTAATAACCTGAGGATGATGAGTTGTATTCATTAACGACCTGCGGAGGATGAGTTATCACATTCATCAGTTCCCAGAAGGGAAGATGAGAGATGATCCTGATCATTATATTGTTCTCCCAATAAAAGTGCTAAACCAGTAGGGGGTCATGCAGCACTCGAGGAACAAGAAGCAATCGCTTTTGATCCGAGGAGAGGGGAAGACAGCCCCAATTTCTTACAATCAAGAGCCCTTCACCAGCATCAAGGAACCCCGTTGATATAAGGGGAGTTCTGGATATAATTCTGCTGACTGTGACATTATAGCCGAAGGCGGCTTTAACGCCTGTGATCTTAACAACGGCTGCAGACGTAGTTATCTTAACGCTAATGTGATCTGATATCTTGGAACGTCTTCCGAAAGTGTATTATGTTGAGGATTATTTATGTGCTTAATCACTGTGGCAGTAGATAACCCAGCCTCGTCTCACTGTCTTAATTAATTTTCCCTATGAAATTGTGAGATATATATGTATACCTAGAAGAGAGAGAGAGAGAGAGAGAGGAGTGCGTGTGTTTGGGTGTGTACTTACTTATTTGTGGTTGCAAGGGTAGAGTCACAGCTCCTGACCCCGCCTATTCACTGGTGTGTGCGTGTGTATGTGTGTGTGTGTGTGTGTGTGTGTGTGTGTGTGTGTGTGTGTGTGCGTGTGTGTGTGTGTGTGTGTGTGTGTGTGTGTGTGTGTGTGTGTGTGTGTGTGTGTGTGTGTACTCACCTAATTGTACTCACCTAATTGTGGTTGCAGGGGCCGAGACTCAGCTCCTGGCCCCGTCTCTTCACTGATCACTACTAGGTCCTCTCTTTCTCTCCTACCTGAGCTTTGTCATACCTCGTCTTAAAGCTATGTATGGTTCCTCTCTCCACTACATCACTTGCTAGGCTATTCCACTTCCTGACGACTCTGTGACTGAAAAAAATACTTCCTAACATCCCTGTGGCTTGTCTGAGTCTTCAGCTTCCAATTGTGACCCCTTGTTTCTGTGTCCCCTCTCTGGAACATCCTGTCTCTGTCCACCTTGCCTATTCCACGCAGTATTTTGTATGTTTTTATCATGTTTCCCGTGGCCCTCCTGTCCTCCAGTGTCATTGAACCCCGAGCAGGAAATTCTTCATGCCTGTGTAGTCCCCTTTCTTGTAGTTTGGTTTCATGCGTCCAGCCCTTCCTGCTTCTCTCTCCACTTGTAACTCTACTATGTATTCGAAGCTCAGAACCACATGATCAGTGGCCCCGAGGGGTCTTTCATACGTAATGTCCTCACTATCTGCAGAACTCAAGGTGAATACTAGGTCCAGTCTCACTGGCTCATCTTCTCTCTCTCTCTCTCTGGTAGTGTCCCTTACGTGTTGGTACATAAGGTTGTGTGTGTGTGTGTGTGTGTGTGTGTGTGTGTGTGTGTGTGTGTGTGTGTGTGTGTGTGTGTGTGTGTGTGTGTGTGTGCTCACCTAATTGTACTCCCCTAATTGTGGTTACAGGGGACGAGACTCAGCTCCTGGCCCCGCCTCTTCACCGAGTGCTACTAGGTCCTCTCTCTCTCTGCTTGCTGAACTTTATCATACCTCATCTTAAAGTTATGTATGCTTCCTGCCTCCACTACCTCACTTGTTAGGCTATTCCACCTCCTGACTACTCTATGACTGAAGAAATACTTCATAACATCCCTTTGACTCATCTGGGTCTGCAGCTTCCAATTGTGACCCCTTTCTGTGTCCCCTCTCTGGAACATTCTGTCTCTGTCCACTTCGTCTATTCCACGCAGTATTTTGTATGTCGTTATCATGTCTTCCCTAATTCTCCTGTCCTCCAGTGTCGTCAGGCCGATTTCCCTCAACCTTTCTTCATAGGACATTCCCCTTAGCTCTGGAACTAACCTTGTCGCAAACCTTTCTCTAATTTTTTGACGTGCTTGATCAAGTGTAGGTTCCATACAGGTGCTGCATACTCCAGTATGGGCCTGACGTACACGTTGTACAGTGTCTTGAACGATTCCTTAGTAAGGTATCGGAATGTTGTTCTCAGGTTTGCCAGGCTCCCATATGCTGCAGCAGTTATCTGGTTGATGTGTGCTTCCGGAGACATGCTCGGTGTTATACTCACCCCAAGATCTTTCTCCTTGAGCGAGGTTTGCAGTCTTTGGCCACCTAGCCTATACTCCGTCTCAGGTCTTCTATGCCCTTCCCCGATCTCCATGACTTTGCATTTGGCGGGGTTAAATTCTAGAAGCCAGTTGCTGGACCAGGTGTCCAGTCTGTCCAGATCTCTTTGAAGTCCTACCTGATCCTCATCTGATTTAATTCTCCTCATTAACATCACATCATCTGCGAACAGGGACACTTCTGAGTCTAACCCTTCCGTCATGTCATTCACACGTGTGCGTGTGTGTGTGTGTGTGTGTGTGTGTGTGTGTGTGTGTGTGTGTGTGTGTGTGTGTGTGTGTGTGTGTGTGTGTGTGTGTGTGTGTGTGTGTGTGTGTATGTGTGTGTGTGTGTGTGTGTGTGTATGTTCTTAGTCTACACAGACGAACATTAAACTAAAAGGGAGACTCAGACCAGCAAAGCAAAAAAAAGAACCATTGTAAAGCTAGAGTAAGACTCAAAACATCATTGTGAACTTAAAGAGGGAGACTCAGAATAGCTGGAGTGGGACTCAGACCAGCGTGGTAAAGCTGCAGCGAGGTCACTATTGTCCTGTGAGCGGCAGTGTGGTACGAGGGCTTGGTCCAGCCCCCGGACCAGAGCAACGAGAGTTGGGAACCGTGTTTTTGTCCAGGACCTCACAGGAAGAGTCCATTACCGGTGCCCTCAAGGGATAAACTCTACTTCTCTCACCTTGAACCTGTGTCCATCTCTCTCTCTCTCTTTCTCTCTCTCTCTCTCTCTCTCTCTCTCTCTCTCTCTCTCTCTCTCTCTCTCTCTCTCTCTCTCTCTCTCTCTCTCTCTCTCTCTCTCTCTCTCTCTCTCTCTCTCTCTCTCTCTCTCTCTCTCTCTCCTTGGTTCCAGTAGAACCAGTAGTTAGGCTTTTGTGGTGAACGCATGATCAATCAGACAGGCAATTGGTACTAAAAAACAAAAAGCACAATATCGTGACTGGAACATTACATATATAACCTGCACATAGGAGAGAGAGAGGCTTTAACTACGTTTCGGTCCAATTTGAATCATTTACAAGTAGGATCGAACCTCGTCATAACCTTCTCTTTGCAATGTGCGGGTTTTGGGTTTATTCTCACTTGCATATGCCGTATCTGTCTCTCTCTCACATTCTTGATCCCTCAGGGACGAGCGAGGGTGTTTAATAACAGCGAACCAAGGTCGTTATAGATCGGGGTTTACAGAGGCTTCATCTCTGGCTCGGTTCACGTCCCCTCTAATGATAGGCTCACATTTTTGTCACGGTGAAACGCTAAACTAGTAAGGGATACTCAGGTCCCTGGGAACGGAAGAGAATCAGGAAGAAAAGGAACGCAGCTCCAAATTTCCCATAGCAGTCCCGGCCTGGCGAGGAACCTTGTCAAGAAGCACTCGTAAGATATCTGATGATGGTACCTTACCAGGGCGACCTACAACACTTGTTTATGTAGTATTTGAGGAGGGAAGAAAAAGAGGGAAGAAGAAATACATGGAGGAAAAGGAGGAGGAAGAGCAGGAGCAGCAGTAGGATGAGGAGGAGAAGCAGCAGCAGCAGTCGAAGCACCAGCACCATCACCATCACCAGCAGGAGCGGCAGCAGCAGTAGCAGCAGCAGGAAAAGACTGATTTTCTCGGATTATCATCAGTGTGGCTCACTGCCATTGAGATGTATTAGTCCTCTTCCTCAGGATGCGACCACATAGGTCATATGCCACCCAGGTGAGCAAGGGGCAACAAAAATAAAAAAGTATTATTACTAACGGAGATCGAACTCGGGTTCTTCCACTGTAAGCCAAAAACGCTATCACAGACCCAGAAGCCGCTCAATGAAAGTATATATACTTTACGGAAGAACCTTTTCCCCCTGGTGTTCGGGTGGTTGCGCTAAGAGGCTGCCCCTTTTACCATCTGTCTTTAAACAAATTTATTCTCTCTTTCTCCATCTCCATCCACTCGTCTTTACCCTTCCACATCCATCTGTTTTTTTCTCTTCCTCATTCGTTTCTTCTCCCTTTCCCTCCCTTTTCGAGTACGTCAATGAGAGAATTACCAGGATCCTCAAATATATTGATTTCTAATCAATCTTTTGTTACTACGTAAGAGAATTCCTGCGTCAGTAGTTGGTCAGGAGAGAGAGTACTCTCTGAAGGTCTGCCCAACCAGCAACATAACCCAAGAAAGGTCTTTATGGATAATCACTACCATGTTCTTGCGTTCACACTTCATATATTATGTGACACATGGAGAGGCGCTAAACCCGCCAAGGCCAGTGCCTGGGAAATGGGAGGCAATCAGCCTTGACTGAAGGAGAGAGAGCACTTCACCATAAGCTGGGCATTTGTTAAATTTCGTTATTACCCGTTAAATATGTAGAAAATAGGGTATTAAAATAACCAGGTGGATTACCAGTAGACAGTTTCGAGGGTCATTGCTGCTGCTGCCCGGTCTCAGACCAGACCAGAAGGGAAGGATTAATGCATATAATTTTTTATTAAGCTTACATTATGTTGCTAGGTAAAGTTTACTTCAAAATTATAAATTTGGAGACTATATTAGATCATGTAAATATGTCCATCAAAGCATATAATCAATTTTCCGGAAAAGATTTATGATACTCACATTACGTGATTTCAGGTTTATGGAAAATCTATCGTGATATAACAGTAAATATTTTCTCTCTGTAAGTTTTCTCCTCAGGGAGAGACCTTGTTTACCTGACTAGTGACCTTTGTTACCCTTAATGTCTTGGTGTGCTAAAATACTTTAATAAACTCGGGGTTACTCATACCTTTAATGTCTTTTAGTGCTAAGATAATTTAATGGCGTTAAGGGTTACTGGCAGCCATAATGTCATGGAATGCCATAACACCTTAATATCCAAACTCCCTGTCACTGACACCCTTAATGCTTTTGGGTGCCATAAGAACTTGATTATTGACTACTAATATAATTCACGTTTAGTTTTCACCAGAAGTCTGAACTCTATCCTCAATATCTGACGCTGTAATAACTGATAGCAATATTAATCTAGTTCTCCATTACCTCCTGTCATGAATTTTTTACACAATGCGCTGTCGATCTTCTGTAAAAGCATTGTCAGGCATGAGTAAAATGTAGAAGTATTGAAGTCTCATATATATATATATATATATATATATATATATATATATATATATATATATATATATATATATATATATATATATATATATATATATATATATATATATATATATATACATGGGAGTGGGTGTGTGGATGTGTGGGTGTGTGGGTGTGTGGGTGTGTGGGTGTGTGTGTGTGTGTGTGTGTGTGTGTGTGTGTGTGTGTGTGTGTGTGTATGTGTGTGTGTGTGTGTGTGTGTGTGTGCGTTTGTGTGTAAATTACCTTGTACATTAACATGAAGACGTATTTAGGTAAACTCTCAGTGCATATACACAGATATACACCTCACTATGTATATACCTGGTGTTCATTATATTATGGTGCTGAAAAAACGAAAACCTTTAAGAAATGATACTCTGGGTACAAGTACAGTAGAATCCTTGAAATTGATGTAGGAGTTAACACATCTGGTTATGAAGCCATGAGCTTGAGCAGTGAGTATTAATATTTCCTGTCGATCAATCTTTACTGGATGAGTGATAGAATTTGATTGGCTATTGCTTCTTCAATAAGAATATAGAATTAGTTTCGTACGTCCGAGGCGTTACACCTAAAGGAGGAATTCCTTCATCAATATTTCACGTCTGATTCTGTTAAATAATAGTGTGAGTGACTGGACAGTAGACAGAAATCACCACAGTCAACTGTAAATTATATTCTTGAACGCTTTTGTGGGCTTGATCAATGAGAGCGCTAAAGTCTTTAATTTATAATTCACTGTTGTGATTAGTGGGTTTAAACAGTATACTGTTGACAACGGTGAAGCAAAAACAAAAGTTACAGAAGAAGCTTTTACTTGGGACATTGTTTCACTATGTAGAGCTTTATCAAGTCATACGCTAATAAACTTTTTCAGAGACACATGCTGTCCCGATTAAAGCTTGTTTTGCCTTTGTCTTTGCTGTTCTGTTGTGATCCCTGTTACGCTTGATGACACGTTAATCCTTTATGTGACATGCTGGAGACTTTACGTCTATGATGTAATCGAGATTATATAAAGCTATTGAACTATGATATTAAGAGAACGTTATTGATCAAATGAAAGAGGACTGTACAATGAAATAATCCATTTTACGAGGATTTCTAACATCTTAGTGTGCTAAATCATCTTTTTCTAATGTTACCCTAAACGATGCCCCGAGCAAACTTGGCTTTCACAAGATGCAAAGTTTAAGCCCTTCGTCTAAGTCATCAGCATAAACTTAACGCAAAAATTCACCTCTGTCGATCGCTTTCACAGACGAAACTACAACGCCGAGTGTCAAAAGAAAAATTCTAAGTGTTTTAGCATGACGAGAAACCAAGAATTCACGTCCTTCAAGACTCATTTCCATCTAAATACCTACACTGTAACGAGGGAAGTTACCTGGTGACTTAATGCTGATTGACGTCTTGAAGCAGCTTGAAACAAGAACCAGAAATGTGTCTTAGAAAGAGGAAGGCTGAAGGATCCGAAAGGCCTACTGTCGATAATAGTGATGGAAGGAGGCGCGTTACTGGACAGGCTGTTTTTCGGAAAACGTTTCGCTCAGCGCTGAGGGTTATGAAGGTCTACACAAGGCAAAACGTTTTCTTCACCACGAAAACCGTCTCGCCCTTCCCATCCCAGCGCGACCTACGTCATGCAAAAGCCACCATGAATTAATGATCGCGGCAATAGTAACATAACTTTCTTAAGTGTGATGGTATTAATGACGTACACTCAGCGTCCGCAGAGAACTGAACGCCTCTGAGGTTCCTCAAGACTTTTATAGTGGAACTTTTGTCATCAGGCTCCGAGTTTAACACACGCGCTACGACCAGTGAGACTAGTAAGTGGTACAGAGACTCTCCACTCGAGGTTGTATGGTTGCACTCAAGAGGTGTACTGTGACTCCGTATGATGCTAATCCTTGACTCTGAAAATCTCCTGCTGCTGGTGGGGTGGTTGTTACTGGTGTCTACTGGCTTTAGTGGGGTGTTTTTCAATTGTGTATCCTTCCGTTAGTGAAGTGGTTGTTAATGGTGTCGCTACCGTTTGTGGGGTGATTGTTAATGGTGTTTACTCACGACGTTAGTGGGATGGTTGTTAATGGTGTCGCCTGGTGCATATGGAGTGGATGTTAATGGCGTCTTCTGGTATTAGTGGGGTAGCTGGGTAGTTGTTAATGTCGTCTTTTCGAGTTAATGGGGTGTTTGTTAATGATGTCGCTTGATGTTAGTGAGGTGACTGTTAATGGTGTCTTATGGCGTTAGCAGGGTGGTCGTAAATATTTCCTGTAAAGATCTACTTTCTCCAGTGTTATAAATGTTGGTGTTCCACCCAGGAAGCGCGCAGTGCTGGCAAAAAGTTGCAACAGTAAAGATGTTAGGTAAAAGGACACAGGTGCAGCTAATGAGACATTTTATTGTGGCAAAGTTTCGCTCTCCAGGAGCTTTGTCAAGCCGTAACGGCTTTGCCGTAACCTGTGTCCTTTTACCTAACATATTGACGGTAATTCTATCAACATTCATACGACAGTAAAGTTGCCTACACTCATGTACGAAACTCTCTATGTGACCTTCAGTTAACCTGAATTCGTAAAGTTACCAACCGAGTTCAGTGTTCGTGAAAAATATACTGTTAAGTGTAAAGTTCATTCACGGATAATTTTGTGAAAAATTTGTATTTTCATTATAGATTGCATACGCAGTATGAATGTTATTAATATGCAGTTCTGGATATATTACCTTCACAGTTCTTGCTAAAATAAAGACGCTTTCTCCCCTACTGTAAAATAAATGGTGGGGGAGGGAGAAAGATTGATTCTCGTGTGGTGGAATGAATGGGCCAGAGGATGGATGGTGGGGGGAAGAAGACGTAGGTGGAAAGACAAGGGAATGGATGGTGGGGGGAAAGAGACGTAGGCAGCCAGCAGTGGGACTGGATGGTGGGGGGAAAAAGACTTAGGTAGCC